>NC_061778.1:2467884-2770480 GCF_022458985.1 Mugil cephalus
AGAGCACAGGAGAGACGCCCAATCTCTCAATGACTTATATCTTCCACCCCCACCCACTCCTCTACTGGCCATCGGCGGAGGCAGAAGATCGGTCTGTGTCGAGGAGGTGGAGGGATCTCGGAGGTCGTCCATCTCCTCTGCGTGTGACGGTCGGATGGCGGCGGCGGCGGCGGCAGCAGCACTCCCGGGCGGATTCAACACTCATTCGTTTACCTGGAACGGAGCCCCTCGCTCTGGCTAATGTGTAAAAACATAACTAAACCCTCCCTTGGAAACGCAAAATATCTAAACTCTATAATGGCGTCACTGAAGCTTCTCTCCACTGAGCTATTCCACTCTGTAAATCACTAGCAGGACACTAAGCATTAGACACTTTTTTTCTTAAATCTGTCTACACCCTGGTATAAGTGAAAAAAAAAAGACATCTGGACGGGGGGGGTTTACCTGTTCCTCTTGTGGTTGGCTGACGGAGATCGTGAGCGGGAACGGGAGGCAGAGCGTCTTCTGGGGGCAGAGCCGGACCGAGACCTAGATCTAGATCTGGAACGACTGACGGAGAAGAGACACATTTACACGCTGCTTGTGTGAACGACGACATCGGGAGAACGGATTTATACGGGATGAACACCTGCTTTGGTCTTCACGTCTGCAAAGCAGAGCTGGACAAAACCTAAATTGCTGCTCATTCTTTTACATTAACGAATCCAAATTTTCTGACGAGTGAGAGTCACTACTGGAAAAAAAAGTGATTTAAAGGAGCAGCTAGCAGTTGATATCTTCATCTAATACTTCAGTGGGACTTAATTAATGTGAAATCCACTCATGCAGTGAGCAGGTGTGAACACATCTTACCTTCTCGCTGGGGTCCTGGACTTCGAACGAGCATTGGAGCCAGACCTGAAGTTACAACAGGAAGTGATTAACTAAAACTCTATGGAGAACTATGACAAACATTTCTGAGTAAGGTAGATATGCATCTGCCCGAGCCTGTACGTAACTTTGTTGCAGAACTGGATTAACACAATAGTGTTACATTAGGCTATGATGTGTATGAAAGTGTAAAAGAATATTTTGATTTTAACTGTATTGCCCACGATAATCTCATGTTCTTTGTACACGTAAATAATTAAAAGGACTAGATTAACTCAAGCTGGATGAGGAGCATGTCTCACAGGTGACTGTGCTTCCATGACCTTACCTGCTCCTGCGTCTGGAATAAGATGGAGATCTGCGGCGGCTCCTGACAAAGCACAAGGAAAGAAACAAGAGATTAAAAATGAGGCTGACACACATAAATGTCACACAGCTTCGTGGTATCGGGCTGGTTTGGTTAAGTTTAATTAAATGAATCTTAATTAAAAGTCAAAGAGGTCGACTGTCCTGGAACAGAGCCAGAAGCTACTCGTGTCTTTGAACAATAGCATGTATGTGGCAGACAAATAAATCTTAACATCAATAACCCTCCCAGAACCAGAATTACATGTTAACATTTCAGTAGGTGTGTCTGTTGAGAGTCATACATACCGGCTGTGGCTGCGGCTGCGGGAGCGAGAGCGGTAGCGGCGTCCGCGAGACCTGGACCTGGACCGAGATCGTGATCGAGAGCGAGACCTGGGATGGAAACGCAAACAAGTTCATCCCTCCCTGTTCTCTGTTCCTTCGACAGTACAAGATGTAAAAGAACCCAGCTTTGTTCTAAAATATGAAATGACGGTTCTGCCTCCTCACCTGCTGCGACGGCCTCTCTTGCTGAAGCGGTAGCAGTCGTAGGCGTAGTGGCCCCGGTCCCCACACTGGTAACACCTGTCGTTGGGGTCGAACTGACGGCGGCTGGGGCGCCCGCGACCCTTCCTGGAGAGGCCTGTCGACATCTCAACACGGACACGGGACCCACAAAGGACCCTGAGAAGTAGAAGAAGGTTAGTAGCAGAACGGCATAAACTTTTTCTGAAGATTATTTCAAGGAAAAACATCACCACTCACTTTCCATCCATGCCTTTGACTGCATCCTCTGCATCTCTGGGATCTTCAAACTCCACAAAGGCAAACCCGGGTGGGTTCCTAGCCACCCAGACGGTTCTCAGGGGTCCGTAATAACTGAACGCTCGCTCCAGCTCCCCCTTGGCAGCACCATTGCCCAGGTCGCCAACATACACTTTGCAATCAGTGGCCCGGGAAGAACTGCGGGAGGACGAGTAGTACGACATGTCTTCTTTCCTGTGGAGAGGTGGGAAAATGTGCTTTTAGTCATTAAGGTTGAATACAGTGTGTGTGTACGTGCAGAGCTTAATAAGAAACAAACTAATATTTAACAAACCTATTGACTGCCATAATATCTGATTTGCTATGAACCTGCAATAGAAAAATGGGGGATTTAACTGAATGCACCCTAACCCACTGACTAAAATGTCAAAATAGGAACATGTGTCTGTGCAACATTATTCACGACAAACTACAAGTTCCAAGATTAAGACACAAGACGCCAAATCAGCAGCTCTCACATGCAACACATCTATGAAGCTAAGATGCAGAGCATGCATTGCAATGCATTCACTGCTGCACCATGTGTGTCCTGCAGGAATATGGGCTCATTATGCAGCCCAGCAGGTGTCCTAGTCTTTTAGCGCCAAACACGGCTTCTTTCACTCCACTTGCACCGAAACTAACCGGGTCACAAATCCGTTGTGTCAATGTCCAAAACACACGATGGATTTACACACGTTGCACAACTATTAGCGTTATCTTTACTTTGCGGATACGGTGTTGATTAATTATTAACATGGTATATTATGCTCAAGACAAACAGTCTGTGGGTAATTTAGATATCCTCAAGTTTTAATTTATGGTTGTTGTTTAAATCTGACAGAAAGAGAGGTCATGATGACAACTAATCAGTTTAAATGTGAGGATATGAACAGTCAAGGCTAAGATATAAGCTGCAAACAGTGGTGGGGATTGCAGTGTTTCTCAATTAATACATGTGCGGAAATATCTGCAGAAATATAAATGTTTTACTGGTGAACTAATTTTTTAAAAAAAAGGTCGCTTTGCATTTTATATAAACGCGCAAATGCTCGAGAAACTGGCGCTTAGCTCTGTGACCTCCGGCTAATCCATGGGAGACACTGCGGCATGGAGCCCTGCCTTTACTAGCCCGCTAACTCGCCACAGAGGGACAGCTAATAATATGCACACCTTTATATAGAACACAGTTCAAATTAAACACACGTAAATGTTCGTTTGTTTCATATATGCACGCGGTTATATCCAGGAATTAGTCTGGGCCTTGCTCGCCGCTACGCTCATAAACAATGGCGATAGCTAGCCAACAAGCTAACAACGCGTTCATACCTTCTTCCACCGCTTTCTGACTCCGCTCTGAACAGAGACGAAACTTCCTCCGCCTCAAACAGAAGCCCAAAGGCGAGATTTAACCGGTTAAAGCTGAATTTTATGGGACGACCTCGCTAAATACCCGCTCTTATGAACAATAGTAAATCTTCCACATGTCTTCGGTTAAACGACGAACCAACGACCAACGCGCGAGCGCACCTTGTGACTTCCGCATCTGCTTCTTCTTCTTCGTCTTTTTTTTGGAGGTTTGCCGGAAGTACTTAAATACCGCCATTAGTGTTCTTCTTCTTGTTGTTGTTTAGCGGTTGACAACCGTCTCTTTGGTGCATTACCGCCACCGATTGTTACGGAATTTTGACTCCGCGGCTCCACAATAATAAAAACATAAATATATAATTCACTAATTCATCATCTCCCTAAACCGTATAATTTTCCCCATAGACACCGAAGCAGTATTTTCCCCTTCACCTCCTTGTTTAATAAGTCCCTCAGTGTCACCACCATTCACAAAGCCCAGTCTCATGCTTTTTATTTTATTTATTTTATTTTAATGTATCATACAAAGAACAATGTCCTATTCTCAGCCTTATCAGTGCCACCTCTTCTCTCCTATTTCTTCCTCCTTCACTTTAACCATTTAATACTCTATTATGCTGGATGTAAGTCCCTTCCTTTGCTCTCTGTATCCTACTTTTTTGACCTGTTAGATTACATTAGAATCACTATCATCGACTCTATACACATATTTTAATTCAGAAAATCTCTTCAACCAGTTGTACAGGAAAGATATATTTTTTAAAAAGTTGTTCTTATAGCTACATATTTAATGCTATAACCCTCAAAAGTAGTTTGGAACAAAATAACATATTATCCAGGGACATAAATTTATATCGGTGCAAACTTTCAACCTCTCCCACACATCCCACTGAAAATCTAGGTTGTAGTGTTTCTGTGTGAGGTTTGTTTCTGTTTAAAATGCTTCCAGTTTACTTACTCTATATGTTTACTTCTTAATTTATTAGTTTCATTGCCACAGTTTATTTCCCTCCTCTTCTGTGTGTTCTGGTATCATGATGATATTATCCTTGAGTCTAATTAAGATAAAATAATAAAGTACTATCTTATCTTATCTTATCTTATCTTATCTTATCTTATCTTATCTTAATCTTTTGTCTGATCACTGTATCAGTTCATACTATCAGTGAGAGTCTGTGAGGAGTTTGGTTCATTTCAGAGCAGAAATAATGACTCAGACACGTTGCGCCTTGAAAATAAATAAACTATATTTAAATTGGGTCAACTTCACTTGATTAAAGACCTTCATTTTTCTTTCAGTAACACATTACACCTCATGCCATGTTTCAAAAAACAAGTTGTTATTTTTTTTTTCTAGGATTTTTTCTTTCAGCATTTCATAAAAAAACTTAAATATCATCTTCAGTTAATTTATTACAGAGTTGAATAAATGTATATGTCAATCACGTGATATTGTAGTAACTCAGTCATTATTTCCCTACAAAGATTCAGGCAGAGAGAAATTTTTCATCATCACAGGAAAAACGACTTCACAGGGAGACACACTGAAGAGCAAGACCTTCGAACGGGAGGAAGAAGAGGGCGAAACACGAACACGGACACAGAAATATCACACACCAACAAACGAAGAGATGACCCGGGATGTTTCTGGATGCACATGTGTTCATGATGCCTGTGTGTTTCTGCTCCTTTTTCACTTCACAAACAGATGTTTTTGGAAACTGTGGGGGAATCGACCCGATAAAATATACCTCTAGGCGTCCATCACAGTAGACCATGCTGCTAACACACATACACGGAGATTCTTCATGCATGTGCAGAGGAACACGGAGGGGGAAGCAAACACGGACGCACAGTAAGGGGGAGGGAAGGGGAGGCTGGATGTGGGGGAGGAAAAAGGGAGGGGAGGGAATCACATCTAGCTACAGAACAGCAAAGGCCCGAAGCCCGACAGTTAGTACATTAGTTCATGGAAACAAGGAACATTGTCCAGACATTGGAGACAGTTCTGCTTTTTGGCCACTGAGCCACATCTGGGTCACATCTGCCGGGAGAACGGAGGAGATCCGCTCCGAATCTGCTGGTGCTGGTCGTTTTTCCACCCGGCCGTCGATTACACAAGAGTCCAACAGACTTTTGTCTGTGTGTGTCTGTGTGTGTGGTTACTGTGTGTAATCTTGGTCCCACCGGGTGGTTTAGTGTTCCAGCCTTTACACGAACCACCCACCTCACCTTAATATCTACACAGCAGCCTGAGACTGACAATTATACTGGCAATGTTCCACACTGTTTCTTCATGTAAACATGCTACTTACACTCAAACTCCTCCTCCTCCTCCTCCTCCTCCTTCACGAGGACACGTAAGAGGGTTACAACAAACACTTCAGCAGAAAAAAAGGTGTGAACTGAGCTTTCTATTTGGAACAAGACGCAGCTTTTTGTTTATTTTTGTTGTTGTTGTTGTTGTTTTGTTTTACCTGTATTGCACATTTAAACCACGCTCCTTGAACTAAACTCCAGACGCCTCAAGGACCTTGCGGCACACAGCTTATCCTCAGATAAATAATCTTTCTCTAAAATAAATAAATATATAAGTTATCTCATGAGACGTAAATATACAGAAGGAACACGGACGATGCAGTTCAGTAGATCAGATGTCACCTTTCTCTGTTCGAGCGGTTAAAGGGGAACTTCCTTCACGGCGGAAGATGTATCAAAATCTACTGCTCTAAATGTCACCTACTTTATATACTGAGTCTAAATGCTGTTTGGAAATACAAAAAAATCTACCTTGGCTAGAGCTGCAAGGAAAAGATACAAAATTGGTTTTTAGAAAGTTTACAAAGTAGAGTTAGTCAGGGTGAACGAATCCAGTGTTTCTGACGCTGCAGGAGCAATAACAAATTCCACTTGTGTAGCACTTAGTAGTCGTGGGTGGGATGTTTGTAATGAAATATATTCAAAGAGACTGGTACTAGAGTCAGTGAACGTTAACAGGAGTAATAATAATAATAATAAATGCTAGTAGTTCACACATTTACCGTGACATTCTCCGCTTCATGCACGTCACCGGTTAAAGTGACAAACCTGGAAACAACCCGTGTGCAAATGTCACAGTAAATCAGAGCCGCCTGTAGCTGTGCGCTCCTGTGGACTCACTTCTATCCAGTAGCTTGTGAACATTTGTTCATAGTCTGCAATGCAATACTGAGCAACACACACACACGCACACGCGTGTTTCTTTCTCATGTGTTTTCTAATGAGTTCTCCGCTATAATCAGCCTACGCCTAAGAAGTAGAAAGTGTCTTTGACTTGTGCAGAATTCCTGTTTGGGATCAGATCAGCTGTCTGCTACGTGGATTAGAAGATAGACCTTATTTACTGCCTGGAAACAACGCACAGGCTTGTGTTTTTGTTTTAGCGTGTCTGGTCCTCGCATGAACAACAACAGTCTTTTCCCCCACAGGACAAAAAAAAACACCTGGATGTTTCCAGGTGGATGCATTAAATGAGCTGATCCAGAGGAAACCTCCGTCTGCTCCTCCGTCGCGTATTGCACACTAATAGTTTTGTCAACTAGAGACAAAAAAGAGAAAACAACACTATGTTTGAGTTACATTAAACAAAGTGCAGCCTGGGCAGTTTGTACAGCTGAAAGCTTGAATACTAGATTTCCTTAAGGCATTCTTCGTTTAGCGTCAGTCCTGCAGCCTGATAAAGGTGTAGAATAGGAGCTAGAGTCCTGTAAACCGAGCGTAGACGACTGGAATCAGTTTTTTAAATAAATAAATCGTACTTCAGTGTCTTCAGAGACTTCGTATTTGAAGGTAAACTAACACTGTTCAGTCTTGTTATGTTGCGTTTGTGTGCCGGTGTCAGGATTAGTCTGTCACCACCAACAATAACACGGTGACAGCGGCCGTCGTCTGGAGTTCAGCCTCAGACCGTGTGTTTGGTGTCGACCTCTCAGACTGAAAAGCTCGGGGAGGATTGAACATCGAGGACCCGGCTCACGGCTCCTGAGCCGACACACAAACACGGCGGGGGATGAAATTTTACAAGTGGAGTCTGGAGTTTCCCTTTTATATTGTCGTGTACGTGGACTCGTGATGTGAGGATGCTCTGTATCGGGGCTGTACATGCAAACAAACACACAAACAAAAAAAAACCCTTCACAACCGGATTGAAAAACCTATTTCACACAAACCTTCACATTTTTTTTTTTTTTTGCAGCGTGCCGTTTGTTTCTACGTTTGTTTCTTTTCTTTTTTCCCGCGTGTTTAAAAAAGTTTGAAGCCCGGCTGCTGCTTCGCCTTTTCTTTCTGCCGTAAATGTGACGTTTCATACATTAGATCAGGTTTTTTTTTTAAGGGGATAGATTTCAGTCTATATGTACAAAGTTTTATTTTTTATATTTACAGCGCGTGTGGAGAAACGCCTTCATCTCTACCTCGATAGGACCCTCCTGCAGTAAACGTAAAGTTATTGTAAACATTCGACTCCTTCTTTCACACGGTGCCCACCTCCTCCTCAGTGACCAAACATGACGCTGCACAGTTTGTAAAAGGGGAGGAGAGGGTGAGGGGAGGTGGGAAACACAGATGTCGTCCCTTTATCACTTTGTGGACTTTGCTTTTGTCGACCGGCTTTAAAACTCCTCCAGAGGACGACCTGACTTCCTGTTCACCTTTAAAACGTCCACTTCACAATCTCCCTCTTTCTCCGTCTCCATCTTCTCTCCGCCGACTTCCCGTAGCAACATTTCATATTCGCTCCTCTCGAACTCTTCCTCTCGCCCTTCGTCGTTACTGTGTGAGTGTTTGTAAGGATCTGTTTACGTTATAAGTACATATTAAAGTGTGTGAACATGTATCTGAAGGCGTCACAAAGAGCAGGACAGCTGCAGAGAGTCCCGTTAAACACAGATGAGTCTTGTTTCATGTCGGACTGTATGGAGTTAAAGTGTGTGTGTGTGTGTGTGTGTGTTGCCGTGCAATATTCTTCTGGGACATTCGTCGTCTCCTTTTTCTTTTTCTTTTTTTAAATATATTTCTAAAAGCCGCTGATGTGGCAGTAGGCCTCCAGGCTGGAGAAGAGGATGTAGAGGAACCACAGACCCAGGAAGAGGAGGCTGGTCAGGAGGCGGGACATCCTGGGCCCGCCGAGCTCGCCGCCGATGGAGGGCCGGCGCCTGAACAGCAGCACGCCCATGCAGATGAACGCGAAGATGGTGAAGAGGGTGACGGAGAAGGCCAGCGAGCCCGGGTCCACCCGGAACTCCTTCCCTTTGACCTTCCAGTAGATGGCGGCCACGGACCAGGCCACGCCGATGCCCAGGAACACGTTGACGGCGTTGCTGCCCGTGACGTTTCCGACGGACGCGTCGGCGTGCTGGTCCTGGATGGCGGCCACTTTGCTGGCGAAGGTGTCTGGGAGGGAAAGAGGCGCAGAGAAAACGGATCATGACGCTTCACGTTAACACAGGAAGCAACAGTAAAATATGATGCTGATGTTTTTCTTTCATACATTTATATTTAAATTCTATTTGAAGATTAAACCTAATTTAAAGGACGAGCAAACACAGGGATGAAATCTACAGGTTGAGTCTGGTTGTTCCTTTTACACATCGTACATACACAAAATCCGGCATATCATTATGACCACCTTCCTAATATTGTGTTTTTCCATTTTCTGGAATAAAAACTTATATTTTGTGTTTTTCTTATTGTGTCTGAGGGAGGGATGTCACACGTTTTCAGCCTGAGGACAACTCATGTGTTACACCACACAGAACTGGAAATATCGCCACTATTTTGAGTTCACGTCAGTTAAAGACAATAGTAGCTGTGGAGCAGTGGTTGGAGGTGCAGCGCGGTGGCTGAAGCATCACAGGTTTGCTTCCCCAATTCGCTCCCAGGTGCAGGAGGATAAAAATAAATAAATAAGTAAAAAGGTTTGGTGCAAAATCTGTAATTTGGGGATAGTTGCAGAAGTTGGTCGGGCAGCATGTTGTAGAGGAAATGTTTTTTAAATATAAAAACGTGTATTTTATTGTCTTTTTTGAGTGGGGATCAGCAGCTGCTGAATGTAACTAATAAAGTAACTTTTAATCTAACTTAGTCATGACTTTTTCAAGGTAACAGTGGCAACTTCTGCTGTGACTGGTCATAATGTTGCGGCTGATCAGTGTGCATGGACTTGACTGTGATTTACCGGTTTGCAGATTCTCTGGAAAAGAGTCAAAAGTGGAGATAAATCTACTGCAAGTGTTTTTCATAGCAGGTACTTTTTTGGGTGTAATGTAAATTCTCTTATTCTCTTTATTTTAGAATCAGGTCCGGAGGAAATCGGCTGTTTTTCCACCTCTGTGCCCATGAACTCATCTGAAGAGATGAAACCACACCTGGAATAGAGGTTCCCAGAGCCACGAACACCACGGCCGTCACGGTGTCCCGGAGCCCCACGGTGCAGCCGAAGTGCGACGCCAGGTCCCCGATGACGGCGGTGAGGAGGCCGATGACGCTGATGGACACGAAGAAGCAGGCCCAGCCGTTCCAGTACTCGGTCGGGGGGACGCAGGCGAACAGCACCTTCCAGAAGACGGTGAGGAAATGCATGAAGTAGTCGTAGCAGGAAGGGAGACGCTCCTCGCGACCCTCCTCGTCGTCATCACCGTCGCCTGGAAGATCAGGAGACGACATTAACGCGCTGATAAAGAGGCTCCATCAAGTCTCAAATCCTGTGCAATAATTACGGCCTCAAGTGTTTTAATAACTTAGCATTTCTGTGCAACATCTGTTTCCTTAAGAGCGATTCTTGATATTTATGAATGTTCACCACTTTAACCTTTATATCACAATAAATCCTCACTTATCTTATCTTGGTAAATATTTGAGCCCGAGCAAATAAAATCTCAGTGAACAAACTATTTGTTGTGGGCAGTGGCCTGTTACTTCCACTAGATGGCGCCCTCCAATCACAAATCCCACTTCCACCTGTTTGTGTTCATGTGTCTGAATGATAACATCCGTTAACACTGAGGTCAGATGGTCTGTGGACCTTTAAAGTTCAGGGTCATATCATTGATTTCATCTCATTTAATCGTTGTTTCTGTGGTTGGACAGAGTTCAGGGACACGCTGATGAGGTTTTGTGAGATGCTGCTGCAGCCACGAGAAAGATTTAGAATATTTTTCCTCAGTCATTTGTGGTTTGAAGCTTTTGTGGCTTAAGCACATAAATAAAAAATACAAAATTACAGTTTTAAAACTCACGTTGACCGACAACATGTTGATATAAGGATGAAAGAGTCAGTTTTTTTGGATGAAACTGGTTCAGATGTGAATTTAATCCAACGACAAATATAGGATATAATATGATAAGTAAGTATATTCAGAGTGGAGCCAGATAATCCACTTCGATCGAGGATTGGTCCAGTGCTAATTCTTGTAGCTCTTGCAGCAGACAGACTAATTGAGAACCAGTCTATTTCTGTCCATTGAATTTGAAAATGAATTTGTGCAGATTGAATTGTTCCTGAAAGGCAACAGACCCATTCTCCCTCCAGCAACTGCATTCATTCATTATCCACAGGCGGCGACGGGCCGACGCAGAAGGACAAACAATCGAGTAATTTAGAATCACAAATTAACCTCACGAGCATCTGTTAGGACTGAGGGAGGAAGCTGGAGACGCTGCATCGCTGCCTTCGATACATTCAGGCAGATTTTTATTTATGTGAGGAGCTGCTCCTGAATTTATTTCACCTGCAATCTCCGTCTTTAGAAATGTAATATTCATGTTTTTGCACAAAACATCCTGGAAAAAGCAGAGAAGATGTAGCACGAGAAAAATATCTGCACAGAACTCGCAGCTGCTTTTTAAGTTGGTCACGTTAATGGTGAAAACTTAAAAGTCAGAAAAGTTAGAAAAACACAGATCTTCTAATGATGTGGATGTTACAGAAGCTTAACCTTCATCAAAATCATTATTAATTACCAGTCAAATTAAAACACCACAGTAATAATCAGCGTAATCTAGTTTCTGGAGACACTTTTACGGGTGGAGATGTGAAATAATGAAGTCTGGAGTGTGTGAAGTGCGTCAGAGAGAGGAAGAGTCTGTCGCTGGCAGCTGTTTTGTTGACTCCACTTTTACTGTCGAACAGATCTCACCTGCGCTGACAGTAACCGCCTCCACAAACTGCTCCCTCCAGGAGTGAGTGCCGATAACCAGAGCCAGGTTCGTCTTCTTAATGAGCTTGTCGACGGTGCTCTGCCAATCACAAGCAACGACAGCGACATCTCGTTAGCAGCCGGTTACTTTCCGGCACAGGTGACAGGTGAGAGTTCATGAGGAGTATTTCTGCTTCTTTTAAAGAGCAGACAAGAGAAACTTAAAGGGGACAAATCTCTCAAACCTGTGTTAAATAAACACTTAGCTGAGCAGAAAGGAACACGCTCACAACAAGGTCTGGGAACAGGAAACTGTTACTTTAGCTTGGAACAAATGGGAATGGATTTAGCTTAGCATAATGGCTGGAAACAAAGGAAAAGGGTTAGCGTAGCTCATTATAAAGAACAAAAATGAGCAAAGACACTTAGCTTAGCATAAAGACTAGAGATAAATAAAAAGCGTTGACACTTGAAAATAAGAGGAGCAGCTACTTTAGCTTAGCATAATGGCTTGAAACATAGGGGAAAAAATAGCATAGCTCATAATAAACAATGGAACAAGCAAAGACAGCAATAGCATAGCACATTATAAAGAACAAAAACAAGCAAAGACACTTAGCTTAGCATAAAGACTATAGATAAATAAAAACAGGCAGTTTACTTTAGCGTTGACACTTGAAAATAAGGGGAGAAGCTAGTTTAGCTTAGCATAATGGCTGGAAACAAAGGAAAAAGGTTAGCGTAGGTCATTATAAAGAACGTAAACAAGCAAAGACAGTTAGCTTAGCATAATGACTAGAAATAAATAAAAACAGGCTATTTACTTTAGCAATGACACTTGAAAATAAGGGGAACAGCTAGTTTAGCTTAGCATAATAGCTGGAAACATAGGTAAATAAATAGCATAGCTCACAATAACGCAAAAATAGTTAGCTTAGCATAAAGACTAGAAATAAATAAAAACAGGCGGTTCACTTTGGTGTGGACACTTGAAAATAAGGGTAGCAGCTAGTTTAGCTTAGCATAATGACTGGAAACATAGGGGAAAAAATAGCATAGCTCACAATAAATAATGGAACAAGCAGGAACCGTACAGTTAGCCTAGCATAAGGACTATAAATGAATAAAAGCAGGCTATTTACTTTAGCACTGACACTTGAAAATAAGGGGAACGGCTAGTTTAGCTTTAGCTTTAGTTTAGCATAATGGCTGGAAACAAAGGAAAAAGGTTAGCGTAGGTCATTATAAAGAACGTAAACAAGCAAAGACAGTTAGCTTAGCATAATGACTAGAAATAAATAAAAACAGGCTATTTACTTTAGCACTGACACTTGAAAATAAGGGGAACGGCTAGTTTAGCTTAGCATAATGGCTGGAAACATAGGAAAATAATTAGCATAGCTCACAATAATGTAAAAATAGTTAGCTTAGCATAAAGACTAGAAATAAATAAAAACAGGCGGTTCACTTTGGTGTGGACACTTGAAAATAAGGGGAGCAGCTAGTTTAGCTTAGCATAATAGCTGGAAACATAGGTAAAAAAAATAGCATAGCTCATAATAAATAATGGAACAAGCAGGAACCGTACAGTTAGCCTAGCATAAAGACTATAAATGAATAAAATCAGGCTATTTACTTTAGCACTGACACTTGAAAATAAGGGGAACGGCTAGTTTAGCTTAGCATAATGGCTGGAAACAAAGGAAAAAAGTTAGCGTAGCTCAGTATAAAGAACGAAAATGAGCAAAAAAAGTTAGCTTAGCATAAAGACTAGAGATAAATAAAAACAGACAGTTTACTTTAGCCTTGACACTTGAAAATAAGGGGAACAGCTAGTTTAGCTTAGCATAATGGCTGGAAACATAGGGAAAAAAATAGCATAGCTCACAATAAATAATGGAACAAGCAGGAACAGTAAAGTTAGCCTAGCATAAAGACTATAAATTAATAAAATCAAGGTATTTACTTTAGCACTGACACTTGAAAATAAGGGGAACGGCTAGTTTAGCTTAGCATAATGGCTGGAAACAAAGGAAAAAGGTTAGCGTAGCTCATTATAAAGAACGTAAACATGCAAAGACAGTTAGCTTAGCATAAAGACTATAAATGAATAAAAGCAGGCTATTTACTTTAGCGTTGACACGTGAAAATAAGGGGAACAGCTAGTTTAGCTTAGCATAATAGCTGGAAACATAGGGAAAAAAATAGCATAGTTCATAATAAATAATGGAACAAGCAGGAACCGTACATTTAGCCTAGCATAAAGACTATAAATTAATAAAATCAAGGTATTTACTTTAGCACTGACACTTGAAAATAAGGGGAACGGCTAGTTTAGCTTAGCATAAGGACTGGAAACAAAGGAAAAAAATTAGCATAGTTCACAACAACGCAAAAAGGGTTAGCTTAGCATAAAGACTTGAAATAAATAAAAACAAAAAAACTTTGGTGTGGACACTTGAAAATAAGGGGAGCAGCTAGTTTAGCTTAGCATAATAGCTCATAATAAATAATGGAAACAAGCAGAAACCGTACAGTTAGTTTAGCATTAACAATCGAAAGTAAGGGCAACAGCTAACTTAGCTTAGCATAAAGACTGAACAATAAGAGAAAACGCACTGATGCACGTGTTTTATTTTTACAGATTTTCTGTTTTATTTGCAGACGATGTGTGATGTCATTTCAGTACGAATAAAGTTATATTTGTATTAGTGTTGTTTTTAATTTATATAGACACGTACGTGTTTGTCTGCACCAAATAACAACTTCAAGAAACTACAGTTAACTGCGCATACATTAGATATTCATTTATTTGAGCTCAGGCTGGTGAAGAGAAGAGACGGGGACGATAGTATTTGTCCAGAAGGAGTCGGATTAATCAAGCAGAGGACGAGGATATTGAATTTACCGGACTGTCTTCAGAGTGATGATGGACGCGCTCATTAATCCGTTTTTGTTGATGTAGCTTATTGTTCTGCAATTAATTCTCCAAACAATCCATAGTCCCGTTGGTTTTTAATTGGCTCAAAGTGACGTGAACATTTGATTTGTTTGCTAAACATTTACAGTTTAAGACATTTTGTGTTCGTTAAATGTTTTTAGTGGAAGATGAAATGTGATGTGTCAGCTTTCACACGTCTGTTGTTTAATTTGTATTTGAGGAGTTTTTATGATGTAAAACGTGTGAAACACCCACTTCTTTAGTTAAATACGTGATATATAAAAGAAAACAATGATGTTTAATTAATTTATTCTGTGAGTTCCACACATGCAGGTGTAAAACCCTTGTTTCAAACCCTTGTTTTCGGGATAACTGAATGTTTCTGACAATAAACTGGACTAATGTTATATCTGAGAGTGGCTCGTAGCGGGTATTGATTTATGTGGAGTTGCTTTCACCTTTTATTTGCTTTAAAAACCCTTTTTTTTTCAAACATTTTCACTGTGGGTCTCTGCAGAGGGCGGCCGGTGCACTGGAAGCCTGCAGACGTACCAGACCTCTGTGCATGTATTGAGAGTTTAAATCCTGAAACGAGCTGCTCAAGCTGCAACTCATGCATTTTCAATTATTCAATGAGTTAGAGCAGCTCGCTGGGACGTTTCAGACCAGAAACAGTGTGGATTATATAACACGATCCTTCTGTTTGGCAGAACGAATCAGAACGAATCAGAACATCACACTAGTCCTGAAAGTGAACCAGGGGAATCCAGTCAAACACATGAAACAATACATGTGCATCTGTTTATTCAGGGGAATGAGACAATATTTAATATCTGTGAGTTGCTGAAGTATAAGTGCACCTCTAGGATTACAAATTAATTTCAGGGCTGAATCAGAGCCCATCTGTTCAGAAGTGTTTCCAATCAACGTGATGAGACGAGAGGTTTAAAACGTCCCAGAAAAAGAGTTGTTGTTGCTGCTCATCAGGCGGAAAACGGTTACAAAGCTTCTTCTAAATAGACCTGGAAATCACAAATAATCTGGGAACAAATGGAGGAGATTTAAAACAGCGAGACTACGAGTCTAAGAACACAAGGCGTCTACGAACGAATGATTAAAGAGGAAGTCAAAGTCCAGACCTTAATCTAATGGATGAGGAAAACCACAAACATCTCTGAACTGAAGTGGTTCTGTAACAAGGAGCTCACTGATTTAGTTTTCTTTCTGTACGTGCTGATGTTTTGAATCATTTTTTACGCAGAAATGTAGAAGATCACGGTGCAAAAACCTTTAAGCCTTTCAGCGGTACAGTATGTACTTCTTCATTTCTTAATTTTATTTCAGTGCATATTTTATACCTACACAGCTTCATCTTTTATGACACTTCCCTTTTTTTTTATTGTTTTTAATTACAGGAAACTACTGGGGGCTGTTATCAATACGCCATCAGGACATGATGAGGATAACTGCAGTAAAACAAAACCAGAAGCTGTTTTCATTTCACTGCAGTGAACTTAAAAACAGTGAAGAGATAAAGGAGCTGCTGTTGCACCTTGAACTCGTACGACTCCTCGATGACCACCTCCAGGCGGCTGTGCTCTCCCAGGATGGGCTTCCCCATCTCCGCTATCCTCCGGGCCTCCTCCTCCTCAGCGCTCATCTGCCCCTCGGCCCCGTCTGCGGAGACACAACGGACGGAAAAACGGGTTAATAACTAAACCGAGAGGCAGCATTTTACTTCAAGTCTGAAAAATGTCTCTGCGTCTGCGTCAGGTGGAGCAGGAGATGGAATATAAAATGACACAGAGCATAAAATGTGCATGAGACGACTCTAATAAAACCAGTCTCTGTGACGCGATGAGGCAACAAGAAAACATTTCAGTGATTCATATGAGACATAAAGACATTCGATCATCTCTCAGTGGATGGAATCGTTTTAATGTCAGATCTTCTTTAACAATTCCTCTCACGATTGTTAACTTTTGTCTGAAACTGTTCAAAATCAGACTGAGAAAAGGAACTGATTTAAGCTGAGGTTATTATTTTTTATCCTGCAGATTCTTCCATGATGGATAGAAGTTAGGATTCTTAGAGCTGAGGCCTGGGTTTGGTCGGGTCTTTGGTTAAATTCGTTCTTGCAGTTTTTGCAGGAGGTTGATGAATAGCGGCTGTGACCCATGAGTATAACTTGAGAAAGGCACAAAAAAGGCCTAAAAAAGGAAGGTTTAACTTTTCAAACTGACATTTTAAGTGGAAGAACTCAAGAGAACGTTCCTTCTGAAGGTTTAGAAATCTTTGTGTGGTTCTTACACCTGCGCTAGTTTCTTTTAAAACGACAAACACATTGTAGATTTTATGAACCAACAAGCGAAGTGAAAGCTCTTTTCAGGTGACCGTCACACCTGTTACATCATCTTCTTGGAGTTTATCTGTCAGAATATTTCATTTCCTTTATTTGGATCCATTAGCTTTGGCTGAGGCCATCGCTAATCTTCCTGGAGTTATCTTTACACTGCACTGCTCAATTACCCGAAACGCTCCACACAACAAACCGACACGAATAACAACTAAAAAAAAAACACCTCATAACAATCTACAAAACAAAAAAGAAAATCATACATATAGTACGTATAGTATACGTATAGTACAGGACCTACTTCCTGTTAGCAGCAACACCAGAATGTAGCTGTTAGCATCATTCATAAATGGTCAGTTATATATCTTCTTACATTGGAAGTGATTCCAGTTTATTAAATTTATAATTTGGATTTTGAGCTATTTAGACTTATATTGATTAATTGTACACATTAGCCTCAACTAAACATCCTCAGGCAGCGAACAGAGAGCAGTTTTGTTAATAAATGCTTTTTCAATAATTCTTTGAAACGATGTTTGTTTGTGAGGAAATAAATCGTCTCTTAACCTTCAACCAAGAGATACAGTCATGCATTGTACTGACATTTGTTCATTGTGGACAAAAAAGTGAACATCGTGCTGCTTTATTCTGAGTTTATTTATATAATAAGTGGATCAAACCTGGATCAAACCTCTGAGCAAAAGTCTAAGTGTAATAAAACAACACCTTTAATGACAGTTTCCTTTAGATTTAAAGGTAAAAAAATACGAGTCTGGTAAAACGAAATCAGGATCTGAAACCGATACAGATAAAGATAAAACATATCTACACATAACTGGAACTAATTTAACTCCGTGGTTCTTAGACGAGACTTTAAAGCTAAAAGTTGTGGTTCTGCTTTTGAAAATGCTGTTTGATTGGTTCATTTTGTGCTAAACAGTTATTTAAATCTTTACAGGAGAAATCGGGGCTAAATTAAACCGTCTGTTCATCCATTTCAAGCAAAAACAACAGCTCTGATGAATAATTTCCAGTTTAAAGGAAACTAAACGGTGCCACCACAAACCACCGACTCGGAATACGAAGCTCAGTTTGTTTTTATTGAGCTGATGTTTGATTGTGTTACATCTGAGCAGGTTTTGTTTTCTGAGGCTGCAACAGGCTGGTGGTCCACAAAAAGCTTCAGAGGCGGCTGCTCGCTCACAGGGTGATTAACTCTGCTCACAATAAAAGAGATCAGGATTTGTAAGTGTAAAGCACCACGTGGAGAAAGTCCCTGCAGCATCGCGTCGCACTTATTTGCACCGTGGCCTCTCTTGGTTTTCACGGAGCGGCCGCAACATTTTTCATGTTTCCCCCAGAGAACGGCCCCTTCAGGGACTTTCCTCTCTCGCTGTTTCATTGGAACCAGAAATCACCTCGGGGAGAACGAGCGTCGGTCTGAGTCAGCAGAGCGCTGCAGGGTTTCCTGCGCTCACAGCCTGGATCTCTCAGCCGCCTCTCATCCTCAGACGTTTGAGGTCAGAGCCGCTTCGCTCCAACAAAGGCTCCGAATCCTGGAGCTTTGAAGAATTAAGCCGGACTCAGACTGAGGGAGCTTTTACAATCCTACCTGCTTTTAAAGTCAGGTTGCGTCACACACTTGCACCTTGAACTCGGGGGAAACGCAGAAGGTTAAATAAGTGTTACCGGTTTTAATATCCCATGCTACCTAGCGTTAGCCTCCAGGCTCTCGTTGGTTTTTGTAAAACTACTCCTCTTCTATAAGTGCTTGTCGCCTGGAGGGTCGCGGAGGGAGGATGCGACCAGTTTAGAGTCACCGCTGAACCCGCAGAGAAGCCACGCAGACACAGGGAACAGCCGGATCAGAACCCAGAACTAATGCAAACTTCCAGAATCTAAACCCTAAATATAACCAAACAAGAACATAAAACTCCTGCAGACTGAAAGCAGCTTCAGGAAACTGCAGCGTCCGATGCTGTTTGACTACAACAAAGACTTCCAGCTGAAAAGTGATGTAAAGTTGATGTGAAACTTTAACGTGATCGAGGGAACATAAAGCTGATACATCAAAATGTATAAACTCATCACAGACTCTTTCCTTTGAACAATCTCCATATAATCTAATCAATCTTTTTTCTTCACCTCCCACACACACGAGTCTGCAAACGCTCATAAAACAAAACAATATGAAAATATAATGTGATATATACGATAAACACGGACATAAATCTGGTGACGCCTCCACAGAAACACCAGCGCCGGCTCATTTGTGTGGATTCATTTCCAGTTTGCTGTACGGAGTCGGTCCTGCTGTGGTCCAGACGTCAGCAGACACACAGACAGATCCACATCGCTCCGAGAAGCAAAGCTAAACGAGACGCCAGAAATGTGAGGCGGCCATTTATAACTCTGAGCTAACGGCTCCGTCCTGAACGAGCAGACACAAACTGAGGCGTCTGCTCAGTCTCACTGGAAATCTAAACAAATTTTAAATTTATACTGGAGCTACAGACGCTGCTACACTCAAAGTTACAAACAGTGAAACAGTGAAAGTCTGTTTTAAACCTCGGAGTGAACCTCTGGCTTCATCAGGTTAACATCAGGAGGGACAGACGTGTCTCCAGAGACAGACTCAGCTTTTTGTTACTAACACGTGTTAAAAGCTGCTTTAAAGAACGTGCATTAAAATACATCTGTCTGCACTGAATCATCTTTGCATTATTCAACTACAACATCCACATCTGAGCTACTTTCAGTGCAGCCAAATAAATGCAGGAGTTGATCCCATAGTTCTTTATTAAACTCATCCTTCTTTGCTTTACACCGGCACAAAGTCATTTTATATAATTTCCCTAAAACACAGCATCAAAGGTGAAACAACACGGAAGAATTAACAGCAATAAAGGTCGACGGGAACGTGGCCTCAAGTATGTGGGACTTGAACACACCACAAAGACTAGAACCAAAAAAGAATAAATAAATAACTGTATAAACTATAATTATAATTAAGTAATGACCTAAAGGATATAAATGAATAAAATTCAATTAAAAGTCAGACTAAAAAGGTAAAAATGATAAAATAAGTTAAAATTAGTCAGAGATAAAATGATGAAATAAATAATTATAAATTATATAAAAATAAATATAAATATAAACAAATAAATAAATAAAATTGATAACTAGAATAAAAATAAATAAAAATAATAAATAAATAAAAAATATAAATTAATGAAAAATATTAAAATTCAATTAATAACCAGACTAAAAAGATAAAAATAATAGAATAAATAAGTAAAATATAAAATGATAAAATAAATAAAATTCAATAAATAACCAGACTAAAAGCTAAATGAAATTCAGCTGAAAACAAGACTAAAAAAGGTTGGTTTTTAGTTTTCTTACATTATTCTATTTGTATCTAACCTGTATTTATACGCTGTCCTGCCGCTGTAACACGTTAACACTTAATACTCCAAACTACTGTTCAATAAACTCCTAAAGAAGCTCAGAAATAATTAGAGGCTAGAAAGTCTGACATCAAGCCGTACTCCTGTCATCATGTTTTATTTATTACGCGTGTTGCACGGTTGAATGTTTTTAGCAGAGCTAACGCTTCTAAATGTTTGGATGTGGATTATTATCTAAAGAAAATAATCATCAGATCAACCCAGAAAAAGTTCTCACATGTTGATTTAGTTCGATCAGAACAAATAATCAGATGTTCTTACCTTGACTGAGCAGCAGAGCTGTAAAAAAAAAAAAAACAAGAGAAGAAAAAGAGTAAGTAACATCCAGGAAATAACGTTTAACTTTACCAAAGATTAAAAAAACTTATTAGATAAGTACGGTGGCTCAGACAGAACAAAACACGCGAGGATAGAAAACATCTTCATCAATTTGACAACATGTGCATAACAAGAGGAGAAGAAGTGATGAACCTGCTGGGATGCATTTATTTTCTCCAGTTTCTCTGTCTACCCATCAGTCGTGTTCAAAATAAGTTTCTTTGTTGTTTGATTTTTATTTTAAAACTTCCCTTTGCTTTTTATGAACTAGTATGAAGACACACAAGACGGCAATAAAAATATTTAAACATTTATTCTGAGCCTTTTCATCACATTTGGGAAATATTCTCGCGAGTATTTACATCGCACATGTTGTCAAACTTATGAAGACAATTTCTTAAGTTGCACTGCATCAACACCACTCAAACAAATCAGCAACAACCTCTTGTCTCGGAGTTAAAACAAACAGAAAGTCTGAATGCTGGAAACAGTGGCTGGTTCCATGTGAACTGATGAATGACTGAACAAAAAAACACAAAACCAAAGGAAAACAACAGCACAGCACCAACAAAGAAACACACAAATAAAAAGAAACGGCAGGAAAACACGTTGTTCGTCATAATTTAGGACACACAAGGTGCAGCTGGGATCATAATGACATCATCTGTTATGTGCGACCGGAGCAGGTTTGATTCGTTCATGTCAGCGTGAGGCTGATGATGAACAACGGACCGTGTCACATGTAAACAGGAAGCGTGGAGAAGCAGTAGATTTAACTAATTATCTAATACTTAAAATTAAATGTGTATCTCTTGCTTATCAGTAATTCTCTTTTTCCTGTACTTTAGATTTCCCTCCTCTGGATGATTTATCCACTCTCCAACTCACCGTTACCTCCTCTCCGAGACAAATTACTCTAGTATTCAATAAACTCCTTGACAATGAAGCCCAAAGTGGGCGGAGACTGCGGTCGCCATGTTGGATGAGCTTTACTCCGCCCACACTCGGACACATGTGTAGACAGTAGCAAATTAGGCCACGCCCCCATTTGGGTGAAAGCAAACCACTGGTGGTGAATACAAATCCCCCCATAGTCAGTGTTTACTTTGTGTTGCTAGAATTTGTCGTTAATCAGGCAGACACATAAATAATGTCGACCGATGATACCGACATTACTTGGAAAAATACAGAACCTATGTCCACGTAACCGACCGACCAAGAAATGGATGATCGACCCCACTCAGTTAGCGGGAGGTGTCACGGACATTTACTCTGACCTCATTTAATCTCCTGCCATCAATTCATAATCACTCCATGATGTTAAATTAATTAATCTGGACATAAATACATGAAGCATGAAGCTTAGCCAACGTTAACCCTTTCATTAAAAACACGCTTTACAGAACGTAACTCTGCTCCGACGTCACCTACTGTCATTTCAGTTCAGCATCAACATTTTCAATATTACTAACTAACAACGTTTTTGTTTTGTGTAAAGCACCTTGCAATGCATTTTGTATGAA
Source organism: Mugil cephalus (assembly GCF_022458985.1). Classification (NCBI taxonomy): domain Eukaryota; kingdom Metazoa; phylum Chordata; class Actinopteri; order Mugiliformes; family Mugilidae; genus Mugil; species Mugil cephalus. The sequence continues at coordinate 2,490,057 of NC_061778.1, forward strand.
AAGGGCTGTATAAATAAAGTTTGATTTGATTTGAAGAACTGTGATGACTGACATTAGCTAACTTTAGCATCATAATTTAAAGTGTTTAAGTGTTTGCTGCACAAATACACATATCGACTATCAGGATCCCACGGCTTTTCCATCTTTATCCAACCGTTTTGTGGCCTAAAGTTAAATATTTATTCGTTTTTTTTCCCTCTCACTTGAGGAGAGCAGAGAAAATCTCATCGTTTTATCTTTTAAATGGTTTAAAGAACAATACACAACACAGCTAAGGGGGCGTGGCCTTTTCAGTGACGTAAGGTTACTGTCTTCCATACTCCAAATATGGGCGTGGGGGTCATGTTGGGGCGGAGCTAAAGCAGCCTGGACGTTGAGACCCGCCCACGCAGCTCTCTGCTACCTGTTAGCTCAGGCTACCACCTGTCACTCAAAGCGGAAACACCCTTAATTATGCAAAATTTTAAACCTTATTAAAAAATAAACTAATGAGTTGAGACCCGTAAACTATTGAGACCTAAATCGTTTTCGTACCAGGCTGTGAACATGTTTAATAATACTGTAAACTCTTTAACAAAGGGCGTCTATGGTTATTTGCTCCTGTTTGGAGCCTCTAGTGGCCACTCGATGAACTGCAGGTTTTTTTTGCTCTTAACTTCTCAGACTCGGATGTTGTTGCCTGAGAAATATGAGCAGAAATGAAACGTACCTGAGATCCCTCTCTTCAGCCAGCGAGGCTCCTCCAACACGATGAAGAAGTTTTCGTGTTTTTCATACTCTTCATCGTCTATAATCCTCACCTGCAGAGTCTGACTGCAAACACACACGGACACAAACCCGTCAGCTGCCGTCCGCATAATGAAGTGAAGCATTTCATCAATAGGCCGTTGGCCATGTTGTCTTTGTTATCGACCCCCCCACCCCACCCTCCTGTTGTCTCCGACCAGAACCAGCTGCAGAGTAAATCAGCTGAGTGCACGGAAAGCAACCGAGATCAATGACTGAGTCAGAGATGGGAAACAAGTAAATGAAACAAGAAGAAAAGGACAAATAAATGTTGTTCTTTGTTCTCATTTTGTTCAAGGAAGCAATAAAAACCTTTCGTGCATCTTTGTCAAATCTAAAATACGCTCAAATATTTGCTCGCAGCCTGAATGCAGAGATATTTATATAATTTCTCCTGTGCAGTTTTTTGCAGAAACAGAAAATGTTGTAAAGTTCAGTCCACTGAGAACCAGAGAAAAGTATGAAGAGATAAAAGAAGACAAGAGAGTCAGACGTCTGGTGTTTACACATGAGAAATAATGTCTTCCTATCGGAGGAGAGAAGGTGAAGGTGAAGCGGTGATGACAAGACTCTTTAGTGTCTCTGAGGACGACTGGACAGAAATGTCACCACTTAAGGTAAGAGGAATATCTACTCTGACAACAGACGAAGGGGGAGAGAAGATGGGAGGGGGTGAGGTGTGGAGAGGATGAAAAATAAAGAGAGGGAAGGAAGAGATTCATGCATTCATGAGAGAAGGAGAAAAAAAAAAAGGCAGTGACAGGCGGACGTCCACAGAGAGAGGAATCTGAAAATCAACGGAGTAAAAGAGACGAGACACGAAAGAGTGAAGGAGGGAGACAGATAGACGGGTGCAATCAATGGCTGAGGAGCGACGTGGCGTGAAAGTGACAGGAACGAAGGAGGGAGGTGATTAGAAGAGGTGAACACAAGCAGAAAGGAAGATAATTAAACACTGGCGGCTGTGAACTGTAGCGAAACGTCGCGTCCCTCCAGGCGATTTATCTAAAAACTACAGTAAACCAACACAGAGAGTCGTATCTGGTTTAACATAAACCCATTAACAGCTGATTTAACAGTGTCTCCCCTCTTCGTGTGTGATGTAAACATGCAGCTTCTTTTTATAATGTAAACAGCGTCTGTTTTATTTAACCTCCGGAGACTTCACAGAACCATGGTTACATTCGGTAACTCATGGTTGCAGCGAGTTACTTCATCTTCAGCTCAAACAATCTGAAGAAAAGCAACGATGTGCATCGATTAACGTGAGTCTGGTCACGACACAAGATTTCTGCAGACACAGAAATGATGGATGCTTGTCAATCAAGGCATCACTTGAGCTGGGTTCCTACGCATTTGAAATTTAATAAGTAAAAGTTCTCAGTAAAAAAAAGAAACAAATTTATGGCATTTGAGTAAATAGTTGTGTATCATGTAAATAAATTATGGAATTATTCTGAATATACATGCAAATCATTTCTAGAAGATAAAGGCTGATAGAAATAAGATACATTTTTTAGATATTTATCATTTTATTTCATTTTCCATACTTTTGCAGACCTAGAAATCTATAAACTCAAATTCCATACTTGCGTAGGAACCTGGTTGTGATCAAACAGAAGCTGAAAGAGGAGACCAGGCCCAGAGGAGGCAGATAAAACGATGCTCATGTGCATTAAGGTGAAAAAGACGACAGCGTTGTCAGCAGCAGCAGCAGCAGCTGCTACGTGGTTTGTTAGAGTCTGGACTGTCATTAATCAGCAGAGCCGATGTGTTGCTAAGACACTGAGAAATATTTTGTATCGTCACAGAAACACGCTGAGCTGCATCCAGCCGTCCGTCAGCAGCCTCGTCTCACCTCAGTCGGAGTCTTTGCATCGGTTCAAAGCTCCTGGAATCAATACCACACATGGAGCAATGAATTCCAGTTCGTCACACAACCACAGGGAGAGACCCGCCGGCCTCGAAGGTGATTTATTTGACAGCTAATCGTCCGGTGGATTTCAGTTCAATCAGAGAAAAGTAGCTCTGACACCGGCTGTGGAGGCAGAGGTTTAATCTCGGACTAATACCACCTTAAAATTTCATCTTAAAATCAAATTACATCTTAAAATCAACCGTATGTCGAGAACCATGAAGCTGCTGCACGAATGCATCCAAACAATTATTCGATTTGACATGAACATGCGAGAGAAATTAACAAAATATCTGTACATCCTTTCATTGTATTTAACTCTCTATTTCTTGTCCTTATTTAACTTTTATTTATCCCGTGTGTGCTGCAGTAGCTGCTGCTGCAAACCCTGAAAGATCCAGTTTATGTGATTCCAAAACTCTTCTGATTCACCATGAACGTCTGATTCACTGCAGCAGAAGTGGCCGAAACCCAGTCGTAAAGTGAACACGGTGCATCCAAACGCTGCAGAGTAACACTCCAAGTAAGAAACAGACTTATGCTGCAGACATGTGGGCTCTTGTCTGAGTCTCACAGTCTTGTCAGCCTCCATCTTCATCCTTCTCACTTCTGACTGGAACCGTCTGTGCTGCTCTTTCTTCCCGAGGCTCCAGCTGCAGACGGTGAAGATGAACTTTGAGCCGAGCTAACGTCGACTCAGGGACTCACACTGCTGTCAGAGTAAAGAGGATCAAACAGTGAAGGCGTCAACGGAGCCTTAGTCCCATGACCTTTAAGTTGTACCGGACCAACACCCTGAGGTTCACCATCAGTCCTTTCTGACTCAGAACAGCTACAAGCTTCCACTGCACCAGCGTCCTCATAATTACAGATCTGAGCTCATTTGTTGGGAGTTTGAAATACAAACAGGGCGCTCCTGCACTAATGCCACCTTCCTTTTACCTCGGAGGGTGGAATTCGGAGCCAGGAACGACGTCACACCCGAGTTATTGTTGTTCCAGTTACAGAAGTTGGAAAACAAGATGGCCGCCTCCATGAAAGCTCTTTCCATGTCCGAATATAACTTGGTGTGTTCAGTAATTACATTTTTAGTGCAGAGTGAAATTAAAGTATAAAATGCCTCCAGTGTAAAAATTTTAATTGTTTAATGTAAACGTAGAAAAGATACACTATTAATCACAGTTTGCTACGATGGTGTTTTGCTGTTGTTTTTAGCCGTTGTTAGCATGACATAGCCTTGTAGTTTCCATATAAAAAAAAATTAAATATACTGTAACAGCATTTCAACGTATTTATGTGGAAAAATCCTGTCTGTACGGCCGATTTAATGAAGCAAAAACTAACCAGAAGAGCTAATAAACTGAATATTACAGGAGTTTCTAATTACTGTTTACACACGGGGCGGCCATCTTGGAAACTCAACTCAGGCGTAATGATGATTCTACGACTTTCTGAGTAAAAAACATCCGACTTCAGGGACGTTCCAGTTGGAAATTCCAGCTCAGAACTTTTAAGTTCTGACAAATAGAACGGACCATAAACCTTCTTTATGGCGCTGGTCCACGAAGAGAAGGATTTACTCAGGTACCACCAAGTCATAAACAACCACAGACTTAATGAGACATCTCCTCTGGTCAGGCTTCGTGAATAATGGATGGGGGTTGTTGTCTGGCAGGAAAGGTGAGAATAAGTAAGAGGAGAGGTGAGGAGGGCTGAGAGAGGAGTAAAGGTTAATGGGGGAAAAAACTTCTTTCTGCTTAGAAAGACAAACTCTTCTCTGCAGTAAATCATCCGTTCATTCAGGAGCAAAGGAGCAAAGTATCTGTTTTCCACCTGTTTAACTGAACGCGATACAAATACTGACCCAGAAACTCTGGAAGAAACCGCCTTAAAAGATCTGCATCAATAAGTTGCTTTTTATTTCCTTTCACTGTCAAGTTTGTCTTTAAATAATTTATTTGTTGGGGAAAGGCCTTCATAAGTTTATTTTGGAGGCAAAAATAGCTTCATGGCGCGTTATCGCTTCATAAAACTGTCATGACGACTGTTTAGAAAACCCAGCGGATATTAGCATTTATCGGAGAAGAGTTGGTTTGTTCAACAACGACGGACGCCCGAGAAAAATATAAACATCTTTATCTGCAACTATTTATTCACCTGTGACTTATTTGATTGTTGGCCAACCAAAACAATGAGCTAAAAGAGGCTAAAGGGCTGCAAAGAAAATCCTCTGTCGTCTAATAATGAGTCAGATTGATGACGCTGATCTGGACTCACGTGGTCTGGTCGTTGGTGAACTCCAGCTCCCCCCGGGCATCCTCGTAGTCCTCTCCATCCTTGGCGGTGCCGGACTCGGTGTGGTACGGCAGGATGACGGTGCCGCGGGCGCCCGAGTTGCGCACCACCGTCACCTCCATGGTGCCCACGCTCTCGCTCACCCTCAGCAGCCGCTCGCTGAACGTGAAGATGCCGGCGTGGTCGTCGTCCAGGATGGTCACGGTGGCGACCAGGGGCTCCACCAGGCGGCATTTGGGGGCCGCTCCGGCCTCGTCGCTTTCGAACATCCCCTCGGCGTCGCCGACTCGGAGGTTCAGCAGGCGGACGAAGAAGTGTTCGTCCTCTTCGAATATGTCGTCGTCGATTATGCCGACCTGGAGACAGAGAAGTTTTCTTTGAGTGATCAGATTAGGTTAAAGATTCTGGGATCTCGGTGCAGAAATGACTGATTAAGACTGAAACAGCATTAGAGGAGGAGCTGGGGTGGAGGTGGGTTGCAAAGCATTTTGCAGAGAAAACAGCAAATCATTATAGCATATAGCTTTATAGCATAAGTCATATCTGAACTTTTCAGGAAAACAAGAGCAAATTGTTTGTGTTTTTGTAAAGACTAGAAGTTCACAGTAACAGACTGGTGAACCTTTTCTGAAAAAGTGGGGATCACACACATGTGATGAAGGACAACAGGCTACATTAGCCAACTCCCTGAAAAATAAATAAGGGACAGCCGGGCTGTGGACTAGGACAAATAAATCAGTCCTGGCATTTTGAACCAGACCAGACTACTACATTCGCACAACACCGGCAATGGACAAAATGATTTTCTTTCATCCTGTCTTTAGCCAACTAGGCTACATAAAAACTGACCCAAACTCTCTTTTTCCAGGCCTAAAAATTAGCTTAGCTAGGTGTGTCATTGTCTTTCTCCAACCACACGTTGTCTTTTTGCCGTTCATTTTTCTTTTAAAGGATTTTCTTTTGGTTTTGCCTCCGGAGGAGAAACGTTAATGTTGCTGCTTGTTGTACCGGCCGCATCAGAGACGTGAGAATCCATCGCATCAGCGGCGTCATACAAACTGCTTCTTCTTCTGTATTTAATGTTTGTTGTCGTTTCCAAGCAACAGCACCTCGACCAATGAGAAGAGCCAGATAGATTCCATTGGTCACAGCTTACGTAAACGACATTTTACCAACTCTAAAACACGGGACAAAGCGCGTTTCCCTTTTCATCTCAATACAGGACGCGCAACTTTGTTTCTAAGTACGAGATGATTCTGTTTTTCAAGGGACGGTCTGCAAACCTAGGCCACATGATCTGTCGCTGTTCGCTAACGTTGTTTTGATATTCCCGCTACTTCCCGTCGTCTCCTGGCGCCGTGTCCCGTGTCCTGATCTCACTTCATAGGCTGTTGGTGACATGTGTTTGCAGCGGGGTTGGTAATCAGTTCACACTCCCCGAATGGGTCCAGATTTGGCTCCAAAAACACTTTAGAATAAGCGTGTTCCCCTCACACACTGACAGATCTTTGTGCCAGGTGACCATGCCGACTGAAAACAACTGGTGCAGACAGGAAATCATGAGTAAAACCTTGCAAATAATAAGACAAGATGATTGAGATTTACCAATGGACGTCCTGCCTGCATTAATGCTCCACTCAGTATCTGACATTTTATGAATTACAGTACGACACCAGCTGCAATCTCTGCTACTCTTAAGTGTTGCTTCTAGCTAATCTCTGCTCACACTGAAATAGCCTGAAGCTCATCATGCTGTTGCATTATCATGCGTTAGAGTATAGTTGGTTTGTCCTGCATCAGCTCACTTTCTCTTTATCTGCAAGATGCTCCACTTTATTCATCGGCTAATCAGTGACTCTATAAAAATGACCAAAACAATGAGCTAAAAGAGGCTAACGGGCTGCATATTTAAGCGATCATTAATAAAACTGGTCTTTTTATGTTGCACTTCCTTCACGGCTGCTTTGTGACCAGCAGCACTGAGACAAGCTGCAGCTTATCGGGGCGGCTGCAGAGACGGAGAGTCTGTGTTTTGGTTGTTATAAATATAGTTGAGACACATTAGTTAATAATGTGTCTAACACAAACTAAATGGAGAGGGTGCAGCACTTGTTGGCCTGGAGGAACGTCTGCGTGCAGAGCTGTCAGACGTGATAGAAGCTTTCTTGGCTGACGTTAAGAGTCACAACGAGCCGGGGAAAGAGCTCCAGCTGTGCTCACATCTGGTGGCGACATGCAGTCAGAGCGCGGCCTTTTTCGAGAGGAGGGACGAGGAGTAAATTAATAAAGTGTCACAGCTTCTCTGGTGGTTTTTCTGTATCTGCAGCAGGTTGTTAAATCTGAGGCATTAGGCCGGACACACGCAGGGAAAGACTGGATGAAAGATACCAGGAAGAGTTGTTTTAATGGGGAAAGTGCAAGAAAATGAACCCAGTGAAAGACAAACTAAAAATGGAAAGAGACACAGACAAGGACTGCAGCAGGAAAACCACAAGGGGAAGAAAACCAACAGAAAGAGTGAAAGTAAACCGGATTTCTTCAAGTTAATGAGTTAATGAGATGTTTTCATCTTATTTTACAGCAAATGTCTGATAAATAAGACCTGAACATTATTTTTAAAGAACAGAGCAGAAGATAAAGGAAAGAGATCTGCATCAAATTCATCATCTTAAATTCTTCAGATCTCATTTACACTGCGCCGACATAATTCATAATGCAGGAGGCTTCTATTCTAAATTTTGGAGGTGGAATTCTTTGTTTTCAGGAGATTTTCGTTGGTTTTTCTGTTCTGAATTTAAAGTGAATCGACGTCGGCCCTGGCCTGGATGCTGGGGCGTGGTGACCTGAATACTGATCAGGAGGCTGAGCGTCCGTCAGCTCCCCGGACGAAAAAAAACAGAAGCTCCGTTTACAGAAAAAGTCACCGACTCCATGAGACCGTTATCATCCGTTCATCGCGCCACCGCTCGCTAAACGACACCTCGGGGCTCCCAGATCACATTAAGTTAGCGGAGTAATCCAATGAGCCAGATGTGTTCAGACGTCAACACATCCTGGACAGAGGCAGAGGAGAAGAGACTGATCACTGGTTCACTTTTTAAATCAAAACTAATTTTATTAACGTGCACTCACTGATTTTTAGACTCTTTGGCGACAGAAACCAGTTGTGACATGACGCTAACAGTGTCAGTGGTGTCTCAATGAACTCTTTGTAGCAATATCTGGCTCTTCAGCTGCAAAATGTTGCACGGTGTTCACCAGCTATGCTCTAACTACGTCTGTCAGCTGTTGGCAGGTCACGCACGGCGGCTCATTAGAGCGTTTTTCACTGAAACCAGCTGCTGTCTGTGGATAAAAATGATGCTGTGAGTGAACTGAAAGAGAATAAAATCATTTCCAAACAGTTAATAAATCAGAGAAAAGCTGCAGATTCAGTGAATCTTTATCCGATATTAAGTGAAAGAGCAAGAGCCAAAAACTGTAGTTCCGCTAACGTCCACTAGAGGCTCCAGAAATGAGACGTTTATTAGAGAGTCTGGTCCATCTGAGCTGTTTCCCTTCAGTGAGTTAAAGTTATAAAAGACTATTTGAGGTCAACAATGTTGCAGGACAGACTTTGCAGACTTTGCAGCTGACTTTCAGTGGACGACATGGTCCACTGAAAGTCAGCTGGACTTCAAAGACTTGATAAAATGGAAATAGAAGAAATAAAAGAAAAGCTCCACGCTGGGCTCAGACCAGTGGCTGCTGTGAACTCGCTGAGCTGTTATTCTAGCATGAGTCCTTACTCGTGCCATAACCCACCTTTTAATTTGGTCACTGGTTCCGTTACTGTTATTGTTATGACCATATTTCAAACCGGACTTAGCACAAATGCTCCAGAATCAATACAAAGTCTCCCAAGATAAAAAAACGACCTGAAACCTCCAGATAAAGCCTGAAGGTGATTAATGAACGTGTTACTGGATGAAAATATGAGGAAATAAATAGATAATTGTATAATTTATCCTTTGCTTCTGCCTCCGGAGCTCTTTTATCAGACCGAACCGTTATTGATTAGTTGGCAAATAAACTGCAAACTAAATAAAAATGAATTCCTGTTTATTGTGGATAAAAGCACAAAGTGATGATGACTCAGATTTATGTAATCGTGTATAATTGACTCTTATTTCTGTTAATGATGACGCAGCTCTGTTTGCTCGGGATTCAGCCGCCGGTTCATTTAACTTGTCAGCTTTTCACACGGCGTCGCCCTGAAGAGAGAACGTTTTGTGTTCTTTGTTTTTTTATCCTGAGGCACGAAGCTGATTGGTCACACTTGACTTAGACACTGAAGACTTCATACTGTGTGAAAGACATTCAGTCATGTCTGTAATTATTTATCAGCCGGGTTTGTTTGCAGCGCTGATGCAAATTAGATTCTTTCATTCGTAACTTCAAGATGAGGTGATTACGTCTTGTTTTTTTTTTTTTTGTCTTTTCAACAAAGAGTTGACAGCGGCACTTTCATCGCTGCGAACATTGCTCTCTTTTTATTTGATGGGTGGATAACAGAGAATGTGAAGGCTGACGATTACAGAACTATGAGGGATCCAAGATCAATCGATTTTCCCTGCTTCTCATTTCAGACCGTCTCAGAGATCGATGAACTCCTGCAGTCGACCTTTTTTAACGCACTCAGCGTCTTTTTTCTCCTTCTGCGCTGTCTGTGTTTAAAGCTTCGTGCTTCTACTCTCTCAGCCTTTCTCTGATCTTTCATCAGAGTCTTAGCAGGTCTTAGCGCCGCGTCGTCACCTGATGCATTGAGCTTTTTAATTCACGCAGCACAGCGCACTTTTATTCCAGCTTCCACGGTGGAAATCTTTGCTGTGGTGTTTGATTCAGAGTTCAGCTGAGGAAAAACTGAAGTGGATCATTGAACTGCGAGAGCAGCAACATAATCATTTAATTACTTCCAAAGGCTTTGTGAAGGTTGTGAACTGATTATTCTCCTGTAAATATCTACTGGACCATTACATCATCTGGGGGGCGGAGCTTAAACACAAACACACCATCTGAACCGTGGAGTTAAATTAGTTCACAACTAAATAGCTGCAGTTAGATTCCACTAAACACACCTTGACTGATTGATAACGGCCCCTGAATGTGACACCTAAAAGATCTTCCCACAGTCTCATTTAATCTAAATCACAGCTGTGAAAGCCACAGAATGATTAAAGCAGCTGGAGCCATTGTGGTTTCATTGCAGCAGATCCACCATGAAGGTTTGATTCAGTCTGATGCGCCTGCTGCTCGAACTCGAACAGAATAACAATGGAGGAAACGCATCCAAAGGTGAAAATTCAATTAAAATGTAGTAACAGGGGAGAATAAAAGTAGAATCATGAAGGGGAAATAATTCTCCTCTGGTATTTTATCTGAAGACGCTTCCAGGAAACTTTCGGACCTGACATTCATTCATGTGGACGTAACTTACAAATCAGTTACTCACAATCAACAGCAGCATGACTTCAAGTCCATGCACACCGATGAGCCACAACATTATGACCACTGACAGGAGAAGAACATAACATTTAAACCATCTTGTGACAATTTAACATTCTGCACCCACCTAGACCAGACCAGACCCTTCTTCCAGTATTAGTGAGGTGGTCATAATGTTATGCCTGATGGGTGTATGTTCCCATCCTCTCCTTCAGTCTCAGCATCTGTTCTCCCTCTGTGAGTCTCATTATGAATCTCATCATCGTTCCTCGTCCTCCTTCGCTTTGATCTCCTCCGATATCGTCCCACATTTTTTTTTCCAGCCAATGCGGCCGGTTGTTCGGGAGCCTGCAGCATTTTTACGAACCTCCATGAAGTTTAAACTCGTCTCAGCCCAGAACTCTCACTTTTCTGTTGTCTCTGTTTCTATTTCCAACCTTTCAAGCAAAGACAAGGCCGAGCGCCGAGCTGCAGGATCCGCTCCATAAACGTACATGATCAGCTAGACACCATTAAAATTTCATCTCATCGCCGAGCTCCGTGAATTAATGTTTTAATATCCTCAACCTGAAGCCTGTCATGGTGAAGGTCAGCAGATATTCATGACGGGTCCATTGAGTTTGTGTTCAGCTTTAACCACCACAGAGCAAAGAATTTGAAATATGAGAAAGTAGAATCTGAAGAATGTGCAGCATAATTTCCTCAAGATGAAAGCAAAGTAAAATAAATCGGCACGACTGAGAATTCATTTTAATTTGTTTTTAATGCTAATTCTGTCCATTTTTTCATTACACTGTTTATTTTATTCTAGTAGATAATATTTATTTAGTTTTTTATTTTATTTAATTTTATTTTTCTTTACTTTTATGTGTAACTAAGCTGCTGTGACCAAGTTATTTCCCTCATGGATCACTGAAGTCTGTCTAAGTCTAAAAGTCTAAAAGACACTTTTACAAAACAAATGAGCAGGAATGACAAGTCTGAGATGATCGGGATTAAATTACTCAGATCAGGGTCTCTCTCCCAATAATCAGCTACTTTAAATGCATTTTATTTCTAACAAGGCTTCTCTTTGATGCTTTGCAACAGAAAAACTGAAGTAATTCAATTTAAATATTGGAAAAATCTATGTCAGAATATCAGTATTTATTATTCTGTTTTGGTTTTTATTTAAACTCTTAGTCCCTGTGTTCTGTCAGTTTTATTTCCTTTCTTCCTCCCTTATTGTTTGCTTTTACCGGTTTAGCCTTGACTTCTGTGATAGTCTGTTTATTTCTTGTTCCACTTGTGTATTTGTTGAACTGTTATTTCTGACTCTAGCTGCTCATTTAGTTATTTTTTACTCTTTAAACTGACTGTGTTGTTCATTGCATGCGGTTCCTCCATTCCTCGTTATACCTGTGACAGTCAGAGCTCGTCAGCCACATCTCGAGGCGTTCTAGTATTTATCTAACTCACCTTAATCTCTCTACGAGTCTCTCCAGGTTTGAACACCAGCGTTCCTTCGCTGTATTCGTAATCTGAGCCGGCGTTGGCTGAACCGTCCTCTGTCCTGTAGTCCACGTAGAAGGTGTTTTCTCCCAGACCCCCTGAACAGCACAAATACAACTCAGTCATGAAGCACCTATTAGCATTTACAACATGATCATTTAGACTAATGATGCAGCAATGTTGTTAGACTGTATATAAAGATGGACGCCACTTTCAGACTGATCCAGAACCGTCTGAGCTGTCCCTCTACGCTGATTGGTTCTGAGCTGGTCACGTGTTTCATGGGCGCCATGTTAGACACATCTAACCAATATTCACCCACAGAGAAGTGGCAATAACAGAGAATAAAGTTGGATTAAAAGTTTAAATATGCCACAGTGCTCAGGCTACGGCTCCAGCACAGGATCAGGAAAACGGAGAAAGTTATGGAGCAGAAGATTAAAAGGAAGAACTGGACGTCAGCTGGTTTCTCTCTATTATGTGATGAGGTAAATGTCAATGTCTCTCTTTGACGTTTGTTAAGATTTTATATGGAAAAATAAAGTCACACCATCATTAATGTGAACATTGATCTTAAATGAATGAAGTTTGAAGTTAGCCTAGCCTAATGCTAACCTTATGCTAGCTAGTTATCTAGACTAAAGGCTTAGAAAAATAGCAGCTAGCATCATATATACTGTTCATGTCATTTATGTCCATGTAGACAGACACATTTGACTCACAGGTAACTTTACCTCAGTTACTACTAAGTTATTATGGCTAGCATGCTAATGCTATAATGATAATACTAAATGACAGTAAGACTAGTTTCATTTTCACTATTTCTGAGTATTTATAATTTTTCAACCTTTTAACGGTGATGGATGAACACAGAGACTGAGGAGAAGGTAAACACAGCTTAATGACTGATGAGGTGATTGGGCTACAAAGCATTTTATTTAAGATATTTAAAGGAAGTAGACGCTGGGATATTTAAGTGAGGACCTTTTACATATTAATAACATTTATAGGCCTGTTAATGGTGGAAATAAGACATTTATTTCAACATATTAGATCTGCCCCATAGAGTTAGAATAGAATCTAACCTCTGATGTATCAAACATGGCGCCATAATTTGAGTTGACCAAACTCTCTCTAATATATGACTCTGGTCTGCTGGTATAAGTTGCATCATGGGTAATGTAGGCCCTGAATAAAAGCGATGTTTCAGCTTGAGTTGAGCTAATGTGGAAATTCTTCGAGCTCCAACAGTGAGTCAGTCCCTTAGACCTTCATGTTAAAATGTCCAACTTCACAGCAGAAATAATCTGCAGCTAATTTCTTTATTGGACACATTAAATCAGGCCGTCTCCATCTTTACCTTGACAAACCACGGCCAGCGTGAGAACGCCGCAGTTCTCCATGCACTGACAGTGGGCGCTCTCAAACGAGATGCGGCTGCAGATCCCCAGGTCGTCTTCTTCTGGTGCTTCTTCATCCACTACGGCCGCACGGCGAGCGTGGTCGGCCGCGTGCTTCTTCAGGACGTTCCCGGCTCCGATCATCATACGAGTCGCCTGGAGGGAGATTCAAAAATAAGACGTGACGTCCTTGAACTAGTTTATGTCTCTTTTGTAGGTCTGGACAACCTTGTGTGTTCCCCCTCGGGGACTGTTTGTTACCTGTATGCGGTAGAAGGCTCTGCTCTTCTGTTGGTGCAGCAGTGCATAGTAGTTGGCCAGCTCCACCAGCTGGTCCAACTCTTTGTCCGGATATTTCTGCTTCAGCTCCTTCAGAATACGAATCACCTGGAGGAGAGACAGGAGAACAAATAGAAACACTTCAGATATCTGCACAACAACACAATGAGTCAGGGTCACATTAAAAAACCAACTCGTTCAGCTTTTCTTCATTCATTCAGAAAAAACAACAACAACAGTAAAGTAAAATAAATCTGCATTACTGGAAAGATGCAACCAGAGAATTCCTTAGTAAAAATAAAGCCTTTTAAAATGTTCTGCATGTGCTTAATTATTGATGCATGCAGTTAAGTTATGTATTTCTTCAGTAATCATCATTATTATCAGAGACTCTTCTTTTATTGCTTCAAACTGCTCAGCAGTGACATTACTCTGAGGTTGGAAGCTTCCAGGATTCAGTTTGGCTTCTAAAATAACTAATGTCAGGATGGAGATAAATAAAGAAATTATTATTATTATTATCACACACAACCGCAGCTGTTTATTTACATGCAGACAAACTGTGGACGCATGTGGAGACACGTTTTAACGAACACAGGTGCTTAAAACTGGGCAGATGCGATGAGATTATCCAGGTCGGATGTTAATGCGAGGTCTGAACAGGGCTCTGATGGGAGGATAATCTTTGTTTCAACAAGAATCCCTGCTTCTTAAAAGGCTTAAACCTTCAACCCGCGATGCACCATTATAATAAACTGTTACCTGATGTTCACTTTGCCTTTTTAATCCTCCTCCACGGTCGGACATTTAACCGTTGGCTATGTGTTAAGCTGACATGCTCTTTGTTTGTTTACCAGCTCTGAATGTGAAGGAATGAACTTATTTATTTTCTCTGAAGCTGTGATTTATTAAACCACAGCAAACCTTCAAATGACATCTCATCCCATTAAAATCTGCAGTCATGCGCAAAATAATAAGGTTTAATGGTAATAAATAATATCAGTAGTAATATAATAGTGGCTCTTCCATTTAAATTATCCTCTACTTAAGGTAAACAAAGATTTAATATAAGGAGTCTGATGACATTTTAATGGGACATTAAGAGGAGCCTGCTGTTAATCCTTTATTTATCCGACAGTGGGGAAATTTCTTGTCTAAATCATATCGTATCGTATCTTATTGTATTGTATCGTATCGTATCAGGTTGTGTCGTGACGCATGGTATGGTATGGTATCATATTGTATCGTATTGTATGGTATGGTATGGTATGGTATGGTATGGTATGGTATGGTATCGTATCGTATCGTATCGTATCGCATCGTATCAGGTTGTGTCGTAACGCGTGGTATGGTATGGTATCGTATCGTATTGTATTGGGTCGTGTAGTGTCCTGTGGTATTGTATTGTATCGTAACGTATCTTAATATATCAGATCATGTGGTATCATATCGTATCTTATGGTATCGTATCATGTGGTGTGGTATCATATCCAATCAAATCGTATCGTACTGAATCGTACTGAATTGTATCGTATCGTATCGTATCGTAATGTATCGTATCGTATTGTATCGTAACGTAACGTAACGTAACGTAACGTAACGTAACGTAACGTAACGTATCTTGGTGTATCAGGTCGTGTGGTATCGCATCGAATCATATCGTATCGTATCGTATCGTATCGTATCGTATCATATCATATCATATCATATATCGTATCGTATCGTATCGTATCGTATCGTGTCGAATCGTATCGTATCGTATCTTATTGTATCGTATCATGTTGTGTGGTATCGTATCGTATCGTATCAATTCGTATCTTATTGTATCGTATCATGTTGTGTGGTATCGTATCGTACTGAATCGTATCGTATCGTATCAATTCGTATCTTATTGTATCGTATCATGTCGTGTGGTATATTATCGTATCGTACTGAATCGTATCGTATCATATTGTGTCATAGCGTAACGTAACATATCTTGTCATATCAGGTCGTGTGGTGTCGTATCGAATCGTATCGTATCGTATTCAATCGTATCGTATCATATCGTAACGTAACATATCTTGTTATATCAGGTCGTGTGGTGTCGTATCGAATCGTATTGTATCGGGTCGGGTCGTGTAGTGTCCTGTGGTATCGTATCACATCTTAGCATATTAGGTCACATGGTATCGTATCGTACCATATATTAACGTATCGTGGACAGGTCTCAGTCAGGTCAATCGAGTTGTCCTCCAGGAGTTCCCTTCATGTTAATACATTAATTTTACTCTCTACCTTTACAAGTAATCGTAGTTTTGTTGGTCATGTCAGACTATCTGTGAGATATTTGCAAATTGCAATTTGTTACTTTTACCTTTTGCTTCTACTTCAGTAAATGTTATATAAACCATCAAAAAGCTTGTGTAAAAGTAAAATTTTGTAACATTTATCAGCCTAAGGAGCCACAGGGTCCACTTTGGGAAGCACTGATTTTAGTGAATACATAGGTGTGGGTTTTGTTTGAGTGTGTAGTCAGAAAAGAGAGAAGAACTTTTCTGAGAGTTAGTCCCACAGTCAGTAGATAATAACTGGAGGAGTGAGTGAAGAACTTCTTTCACAGCTTTAATTCAATGAAACATCTGCCAGAGGAAGTGAAGCCCAAAGACTGCAGCTGTAGGTTTCTGCCCACACAGTCGCCTCGAATAGCAAAATGCAGAGGTGGAGCGCACTCGACTCTCGTCATTCACCAGGTGGTGGAGGGCGAACTTATCCAGTTTATCTCACAACTACACACAGATTAGACACCGACTCTGTGACGGTGTTGGCTGCTCTAAAAAAAAAAAAACAAGCAACCCTCTCCATCCATGCACCCACTTCAGGTTACCGTGGCGACCACCTCAGCGGTCAAGCAAAGAGGTAAACATTCACTAAAATGAAATAAAAATGCAGAGAAAAGCATCCGTGCGTCACGTTAGGAAATGGAAATCCAAACTGGAACCATTTGTCACATTTATTTACAAGTTTACTTTCTCCTCCAAGACTAAAAAAAAAATCATTATTTTGTCCTCCAGTTAGAAAATGTGTTTTCACCAACGGAAAAAAAATGAGATTTCTAGAAATATTAACAAAAATAAAGAGGAAGGGTTTAGATTTTCCTCGTAAAAGAATGCAGGACACATGTTTATATTTTTTTTTACCATTTCAGTTGGTTTCACTTGGGGTTAGGGGGTTTAAAGGCCTCGGTCTATCTACTGAACGTCTGTCAAGATGGTTGGATGAGATTCAGAGACGTGTACATCCAGGTCAGACCCCTTATAACCAAGAAGTTTTGACATATTTATAAAAAGTCTGGCTTCAATCCAATACCTGAGGAGCTTTGAAAGACAGTAAGCAGTCAGTGTAGCTATGTATCTTGCCGGCTTTTAGGTTGTAAAGTGAAGCCAAAGTATGTGTAGCTCCCCCTGGTGGCTAACATCCCAAGTGTTGTTCACCTTTAGGTCAATATTGTTTAATTGAAATCAAGACCCCGAAGCATTTGGGAGCTGTGTGTCGTATTATATCTCATCACGTTTGTCATCGTCACCTCTTTGCGGCTCTCGTCCAGCTCCTTGCTGCTCTCCACGTTGACCATGGCGCTGTTGGAGGTGGGGAGGTTGCCCCCGGCTCCGGTCGCCATGGCTCCCGCGCCGACATTGTTGGCCGCGGCTCCCGCCATGCCATCCTGGGTCCCGCCTCCGCAGTTTTCCGCAGGCACCACGGCGCCCCCCCGCGGCGGGAACTTGCCGTCTATGATCATCTCCATGCCGCCCTTGTTCGGCGACAGGTCGCCCTCGGTCTCCACGACGATGCCGTGGCGCTTGTCGGCGCGGTAACGCTTGCCCATGTACTTGTAGAAGAGAAGGCGGCGGTCGGCGATCCAAGCCAGGATGACGCAGACTGGGAAGTACAGGAGGGTCACCAGGGCCTCCCACACCTGAAAGGTGCCACACAAGTTGAGATTACATCACAACGATGTCTGAGCCGTTATCGTCTGAGCTGATAACCTCAGATCTATCACCTTCATGTCGGTGGATTGGTTTGAACCTGTCTCACCTCCACGACTCCCGGCGTCATGACGGACAGGATGAGGTAGAGCCAGATGTAGGCGAAGATGCTCCAGAAGGCTGTGATGAAGAAAACCCGGAGGTGTTTGATCTTGCGTGATTCTCCGTTGGGGATCGTCCACACGCAGATGCCGAGGATCACGAACATGTTGAAGGCGGCGCTGCCGACGATGGTGCCAGGTCCGAGCTGCCCGGCCTCGAACTTATGGCCACACACCTGCAGAGGAGAAGGAGGAGGAGGAGGAGGAGGAGGAGGAGGAGGAGGTTGGTGATGAAATTGGTAGAATAAGAATCAATGAACCAACATGTGGTAGCAAGGCTGCAGAAAGTGTGTGTGTGTTTGTTTTTGTTGTGTTGTGGGGACCATAGTCTTGTGTATTACTAACATTGTGGGGCCATGTTGTCCTAATGAGGATGTTCTTCTGGATCTCACAACGTTTTGAGGTTATTTTCCTCCTGACACCTGAGCTTTTGGGTATTTGGGATCAGTAGGACCTAAGAACTATAAAAACTAAGCATCGTGTTTAAACAGGAAATAGTTGTTTGGGGGAAAAAAATGTCCTCATATGTGGACATTTCACTCAATATTATAATGAAGTCACCAATATGTAACAAAATACTTAACTGTGCAAAGACAGAAAATATAAATAATGAAGTCCCAACATCCTCAATCGAGTACTCGCTAATTAGCAAAGTTATAGCTCGTTACTATTGATATAATTTGCATATTAAACTAGAAAAGTTAATAATCCTAAATAAATAAACAAATTTGATGAGGTTTTGTACGTTGTCCACGTTCATGTTTCATGTTTTTACACCAACTAGTATCTAGTTATGAGGATAAAAGTTTAAATGAAGCGGAATAAAAACCTAATGTCCCCATACGAGGACGCAGGGTCAGGGTTTGGGAATGTCTTATATTAAAGGAATGTCCTTTTAAATATGGAAAGAAATGGATGGAAGTGTGAGGCTACCTCTATAACAGACAGCAGGATCTCTGGAGCGCTGGAGCCCAGAGCCATGAGCGTCAGATTGGACACCGTTTCATTCCAGATTCGAACCGTCGCCACCGACGTTTCCCCGTTTGGCATAGTGATGGTCACCTCCTTCTCCTGTGGACCCAAACACACACAGACACACACAGGTATGATGGTGCTACTATATGAAAAACCACTGGCTGGGAAATGTGTAATTAGTCCCACCCAACATTTCTAACATTTTCTTTTAGTTTTTTGATCAACTGTTATAAAAGGTCAAGACTCCAGCAGCACTTGTAGCGGATGGAACAACTTTAATAGACGGACGCTGAAACCCATCGGTCTTAAAAGGTCATAACAGGATTGTGCAGAAATGTCAATATCGTAGACTTTTGTTCCTCTGATGGATTTGAACTTTTATGTGGCTGGTAATTTGTGGTATTTCACTTTTCACAAGATTTAACTGACAGACGACCTGTATTTGTTTGGTCTAACAAAGACGTTTCATCCACGTGTTCAGTTCTAAAACACTGGTGATGAGTTTGGGGTTTAAATAGGAATAAGAGTCTGTTCACCCTCTGGGTTTATATAGTTATAAATACTTCTGTTTTTACCTTTATATTTACCTTGTTTGATACCATTCTTTTCAGCAAAATCTCACCTGTGTCATTTTGACAAACTGTATTAACACACTGGACCTAAAACCAGACTAAAACCATAAAATCAGAGTCAGAAAAAGGTTGATTTTTCTCTGTGAAAACCACAAACAAGTTTAACAAACCATTTTTATAACTTAGAATGCAAATCTAAAGTGTAAACTTCAAAAGCCTATGTACAAATTTAGCAAACAACAAAGCTATTTATAACTATATCCATTAAAATGCAAGAAATTTACAACCATTTCCAAAACTATCCTTAGCAACCAGTGACACATAATTTCCTGCATTTTTCCACCAAAAGGAAAGAGGATGTCTTATCTTCTTATGTTGGCGATCTCTGCTTGCTCGCATTTTGCTTTTCACTGTTTCTTCAATGCATCAGATGTTCACCAACATGACGGCAAAATTCGTACATTATTTAGAATACGTCTAGTTTTACTATCAACAGACTTTAAAAACTGGTGTATAGTTTGAAATTAGTACTTTCTACAACTTGCTGCTACGTCGCCTTAAATCAATTGAAGGAATCTGTTTTATGTCTTTCTGTCTCCAATGAATTGTCCTCTAACAACACATTTATTTCCATAGATTCCAGCTCCAGCTTGTGTTGACAGATATTGGGGCCATGTTGTAAATTGATGATATCTTCACCTACAGAAGCCGCATTCATCAACACAAACATCTTATTTACCGCGGGTCTCGTCTCCACTCATAAATCTTCATAATACAAGAGACACACACAAACCTGCAGGAAGTGCAGACAATGAGGATTAAAACACACACACACACATATCTGCAGCACAGACACAACAGATAAAAGACTTAACAGCTGAGGTGTTGCTGCCACAGTGATGGATTGTGGGATATGCAGCTGGACATTCGGTTACATTGACCTTGAGGAGGATGGATGAGCTGAACTCTTCCCTTCATTAACTCTTCATTTTCCATCTGCTACCAGATCTATTATTAAGTTCTCGGTTTAAACCCCAACACCAACTACTGCTTCTGTTTTCTTGGTTTTTCGTGTTTTGCTTTATTTCCTTCCTTTGATTGTTTGACTGGTTTGTCCTTGTACACTTCTTCTCTCTTTAGTTCGTCTCACCTGAGCCTTGTTAATCAATAGTCTGCTCGTCTGTTTTTATGGATGTACCTGCTCATGCACCCTTGTATTTTAGTTTTTCTGTTTTTTAAATTTAATCTTATTTTTGTTTTTTTGAATTTTTGGTTGGATAAACCTGCCGCGTTCTGCAGAACCTGTGACCTTTGATAGAGCCTCATCAGACTTAATATCATGATTTCATTCCTTGATTCCTTGTGTGCATGTCCTACATTCATCCCTCTCTGTTTACGTATATATCGAGTCCAGGGAAGGAGACAACACAAGAAGGGATATCATCTGTAACGTCTGTAAAAGTTGAGTCCACGTCCTGTTCTACTGTCCAATTAAACCAGGACTGTTAACGAGGACGGTGGTTACACCATGTTCCACATTTCTCTCTTCTTCTTTTTTTTTTTTATGTTCCCGTTCCCTCCCGTCCTTCACATCTCCTCCTCCTCGTCCTCCTCCTCCTCCTCTCACACTCAACATCAGCCTCTGTTCAAGCCTCAGAGGAACTCTCCTCTCTTTCTCTACAGCGTTTAGGACTGAATAACTTTAACACCTGAACTGTTACAGGCCACCAGGGACACACACACACACACACACACACACACACACACACACACACACACACACACACACGCACACACACACACACGCACACACACGCACGCACACACACACCAACCTGGACGAACAGCACAGCTTTGTCTGAAAATCATTGTACCACTATAGAGGGTTTGAACGTGACGTCACAACAAGCGAAGTCTCCATCGTTACGGCCACTGGCAGCATTAATTTGAATCATAGGCTTTAATAGCATCTAAATAAAATTAATTTAAAAAAAAAAAAAAAGTGAAGAGCTGTTGTTTGATTGACTGAACCAACAGATCTTTAAAGCAGTCAGAGATATATTTTATATTTTTACAGATATCTCCCAAAGAAAAGAGAAGTAAATGTTTCACTGCATTAGAAGAAACAACTGGAATCCAGACACAGAAACCTGGTGTTGTGGTTCATTTAGTGTCAGATAATATTAATTTATGCTGTATTTATTGATGAAGTCAAACCTTAAGTTACTTCTTCAGTTACGTTCTGGACGTTCAGATAAGTTTGTGGATGTTGTTGTTTTGTCGACAGTAACTATTTCAGTTCCAACAATAAATAACAATAAAACAATAAACTGAATATTTGTGATCACTCCTCATCATCCTTTTAATGCTACAGTATTTATTGGCTAACGTTACTTCTCAGTAAAGCTCTTAGCGTTAGCATCTTTCATTTAGCCACATTTATCATAACTGAAATGACCTAAAACTAATTTAAACTAAATTAAACTGAGGCTAATCCACTTTTCCAAATTCATACTAGTTCATGTGGATCATTGTTGTGTCCATTTGTCCTTAATTTAATCTGATAATCCATTTTTCCTGGTTTCTCTGTATTTACTGATACATTTCACCATGTTTTTGCCCCTGAGGGGGCGTGGCCTCAGGAGGAAGTGACATCAGTGAAAACCCTCCAAACAGGATAAATGAAAGACTCAGTAAACATGTCGACTACCCGCGAACAAAACCAGTGCTGACTGATCATTTAAGGCTAAATATGCAAAACAATTCCTTAATTCCTCTAGAAAAACTCAGAGATTCACGTCCCGACAGAAATTTAAAGCTGTGTGGTCACCCTTTGTGGAATTCATTCGTGCAATACAATCCAATATTCTCCCTTTGCTATAAATCTGATGTCTTAATGTCAAGCGTACTTTATTTCTTATATTAGACATAGTTTGTTGAATGCTAATGTTATTTCTCGGTTTGATGCATGATGTGCAAACACTGTACATGTAACTCAGCTAATTATATATTGCAAGCTAGAGCACCTGCCAGTTCATTAGGTACACTATTGTAAACATTGTGATGTTGTGATAAACGACTGCTCTGATGTTCAGTTGTTGTTGAAACAGTGTCAGAAAGTCACTGATTCAACTGGATGATTAATGATCTGAGAATTTAACAGCAGAACAAACCAGAGCCTCCAAAATGACGAATGAATGAATCTCTCTCCGTTATTATAATCTAAAGCTGCAAGAAGACAAGGTTTAGAGCAGCATTGTTTTATTAAAAAAAAGTATATTTGCTAATGTACTTAATGAATTGGCAACTGATTTTACAGATTCATCGCTGACTATCAGACAGTCTATGATTCATCACTAGTTTTTTTTGTGTGTGGCTTCATTTGACCTTTTAAAAAGGCAGAATAAGTATTTTATTTTATTTTTTAAATGAAGACGTAGCTGGTGGTCGGCCTGCAGCCGGTCATCGTGCTACTTTTACAGTATGTGGGGCTTTGTTCGACAGAAACGTTCGAGCAGAAATGTGAACACAGAACCATGATTTCAAGCCAAACTAAGAGGTGGATGTCGGGATTTTCTGCATCTTTGACTCCTGCATGTTGCCTCCTGTGTATTTGTGAGCTCAAACATTCGAGCCTTTTTAAATAAAAGTGCAAACAATTCCCCAAGAAAACTAGTTTTGACATATTTCCCTTCATTTAAATTCTGAATCCCCATAAACACATGGGATGATTAAACACCAGACATCAGCCCCTCTGACCTGCGACGTGATGACCTCGATGGACGCCATGAAGCGGTCTGCGATGATGGACACTCCCAGGAACATGTACATGAGCGACACGAAGTAGACCACGGCTCGGGCCACCTGGTACCCGGTCCCGGGGTTCTTGGGCATCCAGACCGGCAGCAGGATTCCAGGCTCGCACACCACCACCTTGTTGCACTTGTCTTGTCTGCCGGAGGGCGCGGTGCTGTTGGCGTAGGACAAGGAAGGCGGGAAGGTGGAGGGCAGGGACGTCATCATGTCGGGGTTGGTGCTGGAGTCGCTGCGCTGGGACTCGGACTGACACGGAGGCAGCGGGAGGACGAAGAGGAAGAGGGAGAGGAGGAACGGGGCGGGAGAGGCCAAGAGAGTCATGGCGGCGCTCGGTTTCCCCCGCGAGAAACGAGCGGGAAGGAAGGAAGGGATGAGGCGGAGGACGACGGGAGGAGGAGGCCGAGGACGGCGAGTAGAGCTGAGGGCGGTGGGACTAGCTCACCTACAGGAGGAGACGAAGAGAAAGAACTGATTAGTTTGTCGTCTTTAAAATCCAATTAACACGTTTTAGAAACTCAAAGCAGACTGAGAGGACACAAAGTGTCAACACTCGGTCAACACAAGTAACATCCTGACAACTTATTATAATTATACACAGTTAGAAAAGGTGAAAAGCTAAGAAACGAATAAAGTTTTAACCTCTTGTTCCGTAGCAGATCTGAGAAACTGCAGAAAAATAATCTAACTTCACCTTCTGAGCATTTCAGAGCAGCTCATTTTTAATTCAGACGAAGACAAAGTCATTAAAAATTAAAAAACACTTGCAATGAGCAGGTGTTTCATCATAAATAAAACTTTAGATGATTTAAAAGTGTTTCTGAGTGAATGTGCACTTGTTTTACGTCTTAAGTCAAAGCAAACCTTAGAAAAACTAATTCAGCAGCAGCTCCAGACTTAATGGACCAAAGATCTGAATAACTGCAGGAAATAATCTGACTTCAGAGACTAAATAACAGATTTAAAGCTGCTGACGTTACTGAATTCCCTCTAAATATTATCAGCTGTGTATTCGATGCAGCAGAAATGAAGCACAACAAACGCTCCGTTCGTTTCATCCGTAGCTGCACCAGGCGACAAATGTAATAACAGGCTTTGAGATTAGTCTCAGGCAGAGAGGAATCACACAAACAAACACACTCTGACTGTGGTGAACATGGACGACTCAGACCTTAAGACGACATCGAGGCGAATGTTAAATTTTAAAGTTAATTTCAACTTTCCTCAGTCTAGAAACATCACGAGGGAATATGTTAATATGGACATGGTTTCAGAATTTCTCCAAATAATCAGAGAATTTAAAGAAAATGACCTTGAATACAAATGATCAAACTGTGAATTTCACAAAAACTTCCTTTTTCTTTTTACTTTCCTGCGTTAAATCCATTAAACAAAGACTGAGCCCTTCATCCGTTCATTTGATGTTTTCTCTGCTCATATGAGAATAAAAACTCACTCTGGTATAAAAAAATAAAATAAAAAAAGCTTTTAAACACAAGGTAACTCTAGAGGAGAAACTGCAGATAAAAAAAAAGAGTGATTCATAGCAAATTACATAATTCTGCAGAGACCCTGAAACTAACTATTTTAGCCGTGAGTCACTGCAACACGGAGAAGTAAAAGGAAACCGTGAGGATGAGAAGAAACTGAAGAACGAAGGACACATGTTCATAAGGACCAGACACATCCTGGTGTTTGTGTTTATTCTGTTGCAGCACTTTCTCTAACACGAGTCAATAAAAGAAACTTTTTACCGAGAATTTAGATGAAAAGAAAAACATGTGGTGAACAAAGAGGAACAAACAGAAACCACAGAGCTGAGTGACATTTAGAGAAAACAGAGAAGAAGAAGAAAGTCATCACGATGGCCTTCAGAAAAAAAGAGGCTGACGTCACTGTGGTTATTTGTATTGTTGTGTGTTTATCGGAATCACACAAACATGGATCCGCTCCTCAAATGTCACCGGTTAATCTGAGCCGGTCCCACGCCGACGTTACGGCCGAGGTTAGTTCCTCGGCTGTGAAACGTGTGAGAGGATATTTGTGCCAAGCGGTGAGATTTAAGCCTCAGCATGAAACCAACGGACGCACAGATGGACCGAGCAGCGAACGCTTCGTCTCTCTCTTCATCTGAACATTTGCGAGGAGGAAAGCTCCTGCTGACACCTTCTGTGTTCAAACGCCGAGCATCTCGGATCAGTTCATTTTTAGTTCAGGCGAATATAAAACACTTGCAACTTTAGATGATTTAAAAGTGTTTCTGGGTGTTTTTACACTCGTTTTACGTCTTTAATCGTTTAGAAAGTCAAAGAAAACAGTTAAAAAAATCTGGAAACCTTAGAAAAGCTACTGAATTTCCTCTAAATATTATCAATGCACAACAAACGCTCCATTCGTTTCATCCATAGCTGCACCAGGCGGCCTCTTCGCCGACCTTTTACAAATTTAATAACAGATACAGCAGGAAGCTCCAGGGCTGGAAAAGTGTTTTTGAGATTAGTCTCAGTCAAAGAGGAATCACACAAACACACTCTGGGCTGTTGATAATCTGACTGTGGTGAACATGGATGATGCACGACTCTGATCTGAAGAGGACGTGGAGGGAAACGTTGTCAGCAGGAGACTGAGGAGGCTCCTTCACAGAGAAGCTGATGCTGCAGAACAACCACAGAAGAAGAGGGTCTTTGAGGGGAGGGGTCTATGTGGATACTTGATCAGTTTGTTCTTCGTTTATTTGTTTTGTGTTGTTTTGTTTTTGTTTTTTAGTTGTTCCTAAAGTGTTTTTGTGGCTGTAAACCATCAGGTGTCATTACTATGGGGTTGGGGGGGTCTGGTCTGGTCTGGTCTGGTCTGGTCTGGTCTGGTCTGGTCTAGGTGGGGGCTACATGTCTAAGTAACATCCACATGAATGAATTCCAGGTCCAAAAGTTTCACCAGCAGTGAAACACTGAATTGTCACGAGATGGTTTAAACGTTATTTACTTCCCCTATCAGTGG
The DNA here is from genome assembly GCF_022458985.1 of Mugil cephalus. Classification (NCBI taxonomy): domain Eukaryota; kingdom Metazoa; phylum Chordata; class Actinopteri; order Mugiliformes; family Mugilidae; genus Mugil; species Mugil cephalus. The sequence continues at coordinate 2,516,190 of NC_061778.1, forward strand.
TCATAATGTTGTGGCTGATCGGCTGAACTAAATGGCTCAAATCTGTTGGAGGACTTTCCATCTACATGCAAATGTGTTTTCCTTGTGTATCAGTTGAAACACGGCTCATATTTAAATGAAGGACTCATAATCTGAGATAAACCTCCAAAGTCTCGGCTTCAGTTTAAAGAATAAACCAAAGGTCAGTCTGTCCAAATGTCGGACGCCACGTTTGATAAACCTCAGACAGAATCAGCTCAGTGTTTTAATGTGTCACATTCTGTCTGGACTCACCACGGGGGCTGCACAACAAATCCACCAAAAACAATCATGTTGTCAGGATGAAGTGAAGCTTCGACCAGAAACATCGGTGAGTTTCCTGCTGCTGCTGCTGTTTCATATCAGAACCGACAGAGGCTGATGAGAATTATCTCTAACGCAATCCAACGTGTTCAAACATCACAAATACGCTTCACACAAAGGGAACACGCTGCCAATAAACAGGAGCTCTTTCTTAATGACCATGGATGAGCCAACAGGCCCCTGAACGCCTCACCTGTGTCTCTACATACTAATTTAATCGACTTCCCATCCAGATGCATTAAGAGTCAACAGCTGTTTGATGTGATGTGATGAGATGAGATGAGAGAGAAGGGAAGAGGCCACTCTTTCCCAGAATTCAATCAGTCTCAATCACTTTACTGATGATTCTGTGTCTTATCTGCTCCCAGTTAAAGGTCAACGCGGCGATATCGACTTTTCTGCTTCAATTTAAACGGATCCATGTTTTTAAATCCATTAGTCGCGGTGGACGCACGGAGAATCTCTGCAGGATAAATCCTACAGGACTCTGTTTGCTTGTGTACTAGTTCACTCCTCCTCCTCCTCCTCCTCCTCCTCTCCTCCTCCTCCTCCTCCTCCATGAGTCAAAGAGCAACAACTCCACTCTGAGCGGCTCGAACTCCTCACCTCATCTAAGACACCGCTGTCCACCACCGTGAAGAAAACTCATTCCAGACACTCGGATCATGATCTCGTTCTTTCTGTCACTGCCCAGAGTTCATGACCAGAGGTGAGAGTAGAGATGTGGCTCCGTTCTCCCTTCAGCACTAAAGCCTGATACATTAACTGAGCTACAAGCTGCAGCCGAGTTCAGGATTTAAGCATCAGGAACCAAAACCCTGACACAAAAGTCTGAATCATAACAAATGCACAGACTTTAAACGTGAATAAGACAAAACGTATTCTGCAGACAGACTGTTCGGATGCATCTAAATCATCAGGCTGAATTATTGTGCTGCATGTTCTTGGTTTTGTTTTAATAACCTTTGATGATGTTTTTCTGTGCACAACTCTCCCACCTCTTGGCCAAACCTACGTTTTATTAATTCTGTTTCCTTTTCTGACTCTTCTCTCAGGTTTATTAAAGATCTGCTTCACTCCTCCGGACTGAAGCCGGACAGAGAGCAGAGCGATGACTAAAGCGTCCCGCTGAGATTCCCACATTCAGCCGCGCAGAATTAGATTTGAAGAGCTCACCTCAATTTAAAAAATGCAAATTAAAAGGGTTTTAATTTAACAGTCGGCCTATAAAAAACTTTTATGGCATCGTATCAAAAATAAAAAAAAAAAATGAGTAATATCATCAGGAAACTGTTAAACCACAGTTTCAGGAGTTAGAATCTGTCCTTCAGTTTGCATTAAGGTTTGTCTTTATGTCCTCAACATAAGGAGAGAATGAGATGAAAGGAAAGAGGAAGAAGGTGGAGGAGAAAGAAGAAAACAGGCCACAAGAGGACGGATGAGAGAGGACGGATGAGAGAGTGGGAAGATTTAAAGGACGAGTGAAGGGTTTGGAGTTAGACGGAGGGATGGGAGGAGTAAAAGGGCTCAAATAAAAAGAAAACAGGATGGACAGAGTGAATTCATGTAAAAAGATGAATAAATTATTATAAAAAAGTGTCACAGGCTGATTGAGGATGGAGGGATGAATGGAGCGAATGGAGGTGGAGGGAGAAGAGTGAGTGGATGTAAAAAGGATGGATGCAGAAAGGCTGCAGTGCGTTGCCATGGCGACCGGGGGTGAAGAGTTTTGACGGGGGCAATAGATCAGCAGGACGGAGGTATGAGAGGAGAGAGAGACCTAATTTATCACAGGGAGCAGATGTGAGAGGAAGAAGTAAGAAATAAAAAATAATAATAAAAGAAACTACCACACATCATGGAAACCATTAAAAGGGTCAGGTCACGTTTATTTTAAAAACTTTAGTCCACTGTTGTAGTTCATTATAAAGTCTAAGTGGTGATTTATTTATTTATTTATAACCTGTTTTTACTGGATCTAAAACTGTCGTTGTTGTGACCTTTTCCAAACTGATAGATCTCAGTTACTTTCCTTCTCATTTCTTTGGATCTCTGCTTTTGAGGATCTTCTGCTTCACGTTGTCAGGGTCAGGGTCCTATTGAAGTGATTTCTCAGGTGTGATAAAGGAAGGAACACTTTTATTTTTAATTTTTATTTACACAGGGCCATGTAGGTTTGGGTTTTTCCCTTTAATAATAAAAACCTTCATTTAAAAACTGCATTTTGTGTTTACTTGTGTTCCTGCTGTCTTATATTTAAATTAGTTTGATGATCTGAAGGTGTGACAAACATGCAAAAGAAAAGAAATCACTGTTTCTAAGTGATGCTGCTGCTCAGTGATTATCAGTCGGTGTAAAGTTACATCACACACATACGTTTATGCCTCTTATCCTCCACTCATCAAGCCTCCATTTAAACCATGATAAACTACCACAGCTCTGCTCTGCATGTGCAGGACACGCTGGAAACTCTTGGAAACACACAGATTGGTCCTGAGCTGTTGAGCCGTGTGTCGTCCTGAGGCTGCAGAGACCAGAGCCGACAGATCGACTCTGCAGCCGCAGCTGAATGTCACCGTTCTCCTCTCGCTCCTCTGGTTCTGTTTCTCTCTCAGGACTTTGGCTTCTCTTCATTTCAGACAAAAAAAAAACCTGCAGGTGCTGCTCTGCTTTCTCGTAGGGACACATCACACTGACCTAAAAGTTGCACTTGAACGCACCACAGAGACTGCAGCCAGTGTCCATATTTCTGCATGAAAGACCAGGAAACAGGAAGAGCTACGAGATCTTATCCGGGAGGACAGGAAGCTCCTTTTCCTCGTCTTAAATCAAGGTTTAAGGTTTGTTAAAACACAGAGGAATTAAATTTAAAATTAAATCCAGGTCCAGCAGCGTATAAATAAATAGACCTTAAACCTGAAAGTCTACAGTAACTAGAACACAGAGTTAAAATCCAAGCAGCATTAAAAACAGAATGCAGCAACAGAATAAAAGAAGTTCTACGTCCTTAAAGCTTCTACATCAGTGATGTCAAACTCATTTTAGTTCAGGGGCAGTTTGATCTCAGGGAGGTCAGACCAGTAACACGATATGAACCAATAAATAACCTCATCTCATCTTCTACTAACGCTTATTCCCACTAGGGTGGGGGGGCATGCATTCAACATTCAAACTGACCCAGAAAGTCCTGAGCTGGACTCGAACCCGGACCTTCTCGCTGGGAGGCATCAGAGCTCCAATAAATAATGACAACTGCAAATGTTTCCTTTTGTTTTAGTGCAAAGAAGTTCATTATAAAAGTGTTAAGATTTAACAACCGGACATTTCTTAAGAAAAAGAAGCACGGTTTCTGTTTAGTTCCAGGTCTCAGTTTTTTGTTGTGTGCACAGTTCTCACTGAAACTGTGTGAATCCTAAGAATAGCAGTTACTTTTATTGGAAAAAAAATTGCAGTTAATGTCTCCAATGTCATTTTTGCACGATGCAAATTCATCCCATGGTCCAGATCAGAGCCTCTGGGGGCCGTTTTTGGCCTGCGGGCCACATGTTTGACACCCGTGCTCTAGGGGGAGCCGCTCTTTGCTGTTCTGGCTTTGAGGCTACGCAGCGTTCTTATGCTCAGCAGGGACGACCGACCATTTCTGTGTGCACTAGTGAGCAGCCGTCCTTTAAAACCTACTTCACAGCTGCACGTCGACGTTCTGAACCTTTAATTAGAACAAGGACCAACACAGGAGGAACCGGCTGCTGCTGCTGCTGCTGCTGCTGCTGCTGCTGCTGCTGGCGACTCTGTGGCTGCACACTGAGCACCAGGAATCATTAAAACTCTCCATATGCATGAGCTACTCTCATGCATATTATATGTTCCAGGACTAAATGTCCAGTAACACTTGACGTAGATTCATGTGAAGCTTAAAAGTTGCATTAAGGGAATTAAAGACTATGCAGACTTCTTTTCCATTTAATTATCTCCAATGTCTCTGACTCCAGCATCTTTTTAAACACGTCTTGTTTCAACAACTGGTTGTTTTTCTGCCTCCATGGAAAGTTTTTACTCGCATGGAGCAGACATGCTCAAAGAAGATGGATATAATCCAGAGAGAAACCAGCACATTAGGAGTTTACATGAGATTATAGGTTTACACCAAAATATAAACGTCTGCTTCATTTGATGCATGTGAGACGATGACAAACTCATCATTTTAGTCTAAAAGCTGCTCAGTCACGGTCGTCTTTCTGTCCAACTCTCGCTCTGTGAATCAAACACTAAACAAATAAATTGATGTTTAATGTCAATAAGTAATTGGTGCTGCAAACGACGAGGCTGAGAAATACTGCAAGGACTAAACAACACCTGCAGCTTTAAACCTTCTGCACCAAAATACATCAAACTATTAGTGGTGTGAAAAAAAAAATTAATTTAAATATTATAACTTTTCTAATAGTTAAGCAGTTTAGTGTCATCAACTTTCCATCTGTGCAAAATAACAAGTGAAATTATATATTTTTTTACATCATTATAATAATAATGGTTATAATCAGAGCTGCACACACTCACAGTCACTGAGGTTTTTATGTCTCACACAACAAACAAAATCACTTCTGCTTCTAGATGTTATTTCGTATAAATTACACAAGACGACAGCCATGAATATTCATTTGATTCCTGTTGCATTCAGACGACGCTTCTGTCTGATCATTTATTTATTGCTAATTATTATATAATTAACGGCTCTGCTGCTTTATCTTCACCTTATTTGTCCTGAAGTCGGTTCTCTCCTTTTTCTAAAGTGTTGTTCGTATATATGAACAGGAAGGTTTAGGTTCCTCATTTAATTAACATTTATCATGTGAGTTAAACGTTCTTCTCTTTTTATATATATGTATATATATGTACATGTTTTCTGTAATAAACCTTGAATTCCCTTCCTGTCCTTGTATAATAAATGTTATTCCTTTTTTGTTCTGTAGAGGGGAATGTTTTGTTTATTCCTCTGTAAAAGGTGCATTTGAATAATTGACCATTTACCTCCATTTAGTTCAAAATGAGGAGAAACTGATGTGAGTGGATCCTGATCGGCCTCAGAAACCATGTGATCGGGTCTAAAAGGTGGAAGATAACAAACATTTCTCCCAGGAAACAGAGGAAAGCTGAAGTTTACGCCGTTTTTTTTTTTCTCGTCTAAATTCGATCATTAAGTCTCTGATGTTTAGTTTTCTACAGATAAAGCTCCTGCATGTGCACACGGGTCCAAACTTCCTCTCAATAACCATCAGCTGTGACACGATTACAGAGCTTCTCATGCAAAACAGGAGATTTCTTTGTTTGACTCGCACACAATCTGGTTTATCGGCTCAAATAGCATCAGTGTCATGAAATGAAACCTTCAAACCTCTTCCTTTATAATCTACAGTAAAACTAACAGGACTGAACCTCTGAACGTGTCTCATAAAAAAAAAGCCATAATTTATTAATCGTGAATGAACAGAGTTAAAAGTTAAATATTCCAACGTCACTGGAGTCTAAAAAAAGAAGAGTTAATATTAAATCCAGCCTCCAGGGATCTATCCGAGCGTCTTGTCCCTCTGTGTTTGTCCCTGGGGGGGTAATTAACTCCATGTGTTCACCTTCCGGGGGGGGGTCAGAGGTGAGACCGGGAGCCGTCGGGGGTTTGGTGTCTTACGGAGGATTTGTTGAGATGCTCTGGGAGACGAGATCAGACGGAAAAATGCCAGCGAGATGTTTGTGAATAAACAAAGAGGACGGATCACAGTCCAACGTCTCGTCCATGACAACGAAGTCATTTAAGGCTCCTGACTCACAGAACCGTGACTCCATGTGTCAGAATTTACTTTGACATCCATCTTGGATGGTTTTTCTATAACTGGAACAGCAGCAAATATAACGACACCTGTAAAATCCTGGAAACGACACATCCAGACGTTTGGTCTGTACCTGATGTTATAGGAACAATGTTCTTCCTGTCTCATTATTAGTATTAGTTCCATCTGTGTCCTTCAGTGTTAACAGATCCAGAAAGACACTGAAGCATTATTCACTGAACGTGAGCATTTGTTTGTGACGTTATAATCTCAGGGAAAAACACAACTTCAAAATTCACTGTGCTCGGACGAACAGAAAAAGATTCTGTATTTCCATCTGTGGTGTAAGATTATGGTAGAGTGTGAATGTGGCGTTAAAGCGAAGTCCAAACATCCACCACTTCACAGTTTGATTCCTCCAGAACTAAACCACTTAGAGTGATTCTGACTTTTGCGATAGAAACTTTAGAGTCTTGACTTTTAAAAGCGATCGAGACCATGAATGAGCTCCAACGTGTTCATGAGCAGCGTTCAGTTTATTTTGGGTTTGTCCCTAAATAGGCTGAAGTGATAAGAGGTTAAAAGCTGGAAGTTGCATTTGCTGGCGTTTGGAGGAAAGAGGCTTCGCTCCGTCTTCACGTTCACAAACACAACTTTACAAACGGGAGATAATTGTGTGTCAGATGGCAACTAGCCATTCTCCTGTCGTCATCCGAATGTTATAAATAAAAAAAGGTGTCTGATAGAAACAGACAGAGGACGAGACCCCCCCCATCCAGCCCCCGGGGGAAATACTCCTGAGCTCCAGCCAAAACGTCTGTGGGTCCAGATTAAAAGTGTTTGAGGTTTGATTTTCAGATCAGAGGCAGAAACCACTCTGACTAACGAGGTCAGGACGGGAGGACAAGCAGGACTTTCTGTTTTTATCTTTCACCTTTATTTGTCTCCTCAGACGTGTTTGATCAAGTAAAGTAAAAGTATCGTTCAGGATTCCTCTCGTAAAAACGAGCAGCTGCACAGAGTTTAATAAACGAAGCGATGGAGAGAGAGAATGCCTCATCCTCCTCCTCCTCCTCCTCTTTGAGGGGAGGGGCCTCTGTGGATCATCCCACAGATACTTGATCAGTTTGGGATCTGGTGGATTTGGAGGCCAGGTCAACACCTTGTTCTGTTCTACATGTTTTTTTGAGTTGTTCCTGAAGTGTTTTTGTGGTTGCATCCTGCTGAGGATGGAGTGTCATTGCTCTGGGGTGGGGGGGTCTGGTCTGGTCTGGTCTAGGTGGGGGCTACACATCTAAACATCCACATGAATGAATGAATGTCGGCTCCAAAAGTTTCCCAACAGAAACATTAAATCATCTCATGATGGTTTTAATGTTATTTACTTCTCCTGCGCGTGGTCACAATGTTGTGGCTGATGTTGAGGCTTCTGTATCAGTTGAAACACGCCTCATACTTAAACCTCCAGACTCATATTCTGACTACAGTAACGAATCGTCTCCATCCAAACGTTAAATAAAGCTGCAGGAACCCGTGTCACTGATCACACGGAGGCTTCGTATCCGTCTCCTCGTTCCACCTTCAGTCAGATGAAGGCAGCGAACTCGTTTTATAACGTCGCACAGCCTCATTCTTCGTAATTTACTAAACTGTTCTGGCTTCAGATGATTCTGGACGGCAACAGTTACCTAGCAACCGCGCTCTCACACTTTACAGCTGATGTTAAAACCAAGAGCATCTCCCACGTCCCAACTACGACATTAATTAAACCCTGAGACCATCCTGACGGACAGAAACAGCGGCGGTCGAGGTCGGGATGAAGGTAAATCTCCAGGTAAATGAGCGGAAGTCGGTTTTAAAGGTGATGGAAGACGCAGACGTCTCCTTTTAAATCTCTTCTCCGTCCAAACTCTTTCTCTCGTGGGAGTTTTTCAGTGAGTTCAACACAAACAGCACTTTAGCAACAACAAGGTGCTACTTAGCAACACACACACACACACACACACACACACACACACACTCTGAACGCTGCAGGTTGTTGTGTCTAGGATCCATCAGAACAAGCTGTGCATCACAAACGTAATAAAAGAAAAAGGAAAGTGCTTCCACGATGTTTCCTCAGACTAATGTGTTAAACTGAGCTGAGCTGCACTCACTGAAATCAGCTCTGAATTCATTCCCTCCGCAAAAAGCTTCCTCCGAGTGCAGCAATAAACTAGAATCAGCGGGAAGGAGGAGAAAGCGTCCGCTGTCTGCGACGTATTTATGAAAGCAAAGAGACTAACGGGAGAAGAACAGCTGAGATATTTCCCTCCGGAGCCGTTTGTTTTTATTGACTGAACGTCACAGAGTTTCTCTCTCTTTTTCATTTTATTCACATGTTCACGCCCTGGAAATAAATATGTTTCTGTGATTCCAGTGTCACTAGAGGAGGTTTATATCAGTCCATAAAACACATTAAACAGACGAAAACTATGTGAACTGTCGACTCAGAGTCAGATATAAAACATAGATTTGGAAGAAGTGGGAATCCCAGAAACACGTTCTGATTAAATTACGTCTGACTATTCAAGACTAGACTGACTTTTAGCTACTGGAGAAGAAAAAAGAAGAAGAGCAACCGACTAAAGTCTGGACACTGAACACATCTGCAGGATGAGGAGGATACAATATGTTTGACGCCTCCACCCGTCAGACTCTGTGCTTTAATTCGTGTTAATTACATTGTTGTGTGCTCTCACTCATCATGTCCACGACAAACAAACCTGAATCAGGATCTGAAAGCGACTTATTCAGGGTAGAACTGATCCATACGTCAGCAGCATGAACACGTTTAAATTAAATCTTTAACTAAACTCACAGACTCAGAGTCACCAGAGTAGCTTCGTTTGCTTCACACCGACACAAATTTATCTGCTAATTTCCTCGTTGATGAAGCCACAGAAAAATAAAAACATAACATGATCATGATCATAAACTGATCTGGACTCACTGAAAAAACTATTATTTATATTGAGATCGTCACCAAATACTTCACTCAAAAAGATCCAGCAGCGCTAAAGTTGACTTGACTTAAGTCACCGATGTGAACCAAAATATTAAACAGTTTATTTTAATGCAAAAGCAGAACTGGGAATTCCAACGTCCTCAAACGTTACCTGTGGATTTGTTAAATGTTCATGTCACATCAAAGTAGAAAAGTTGAATAGGGAATAAATAAACAAGTATACTGACCCTTCGCTACCAGTAAATAACAGACAAAAGTGTCTCCTTGTGGGGACAACAGGACTAAATGAAGCAGAATCAGCTGCAACAAACCTAAAACCTAATGTCCCCATACGAGGACGCTGGATTAAAAGTATTTTTATGACTTTTATTGTGTTCTGTTGATGTCATCTGATGTCTCCTGCAGAATGAATTTCCTTCAGGACATGAAAGAACAAACAGAAACAAAGGTGAACTTGGACGTCTCCTCAAAACGTGGCACTTGAACGCACCAGATCAGAACCAATGAGTAGCAGAGGATTAAGTTCTGCACCTGGTTTAGAAGAAACGACTCAACAACCCAACAATGAGTGGCAGCAGAAACACAGACACAGAGTCGGGACCAGTTCGGACGCTACAGATCAAGATTCCTCGCTGTCGTCACATGACTTTCTCCTCTGGTTCCTTGGTTCACTGAGCTGAACGTCCAATCAGAGACGGGACAGGACGTCAAACCCAGAGTGGGAGTTTCTGTTGACTCACCATGAAAAGTCCCTCATGGGGCGTCACTTAGCTCATAACACTGATCCCTCACTGCAAGAAGGTTCTGGGTTCTAATCCATGGGCCTTTCTGTGCAGAGTTTAAATGTTCTCCCAAAGACATTAGCTGAAGGTGTGAGTCTGTGTCTCTGTGTTAGTCCTGAGATAAACTGCAGATCAGGGACATATCCCGTCTTTATTTGTCCCACAGTGGGGAAACTGCAGTTTGCAGCAGCATTCATAGGGACAGAAAAATAAGAATAAAGAGTGGACTGTATAAAAGATAAATAATGACATAAGAATAGAATAGAATAAACAATATATACAAAAAGTGTTGAATTGCACCGATACTGATTAATGAAAAGGCTCCGGGCCCCAGTGAATGAATGAAGAGCTCCTCTGTGTTTCCTACTACAGGATCATTTATCTTTATCTGCAGACTGAAAGGACTCAGTGTTTCGCTGCATTAGTTGTTAATTATGTGGCGTAATGATTGATTCCAATGAGGCAGTTTGTTTGAGTTCGTTAAAGAAGTGTCAGGTTTCGCGTTTCTTTTGCATTTTTAATGAAACTTAACACAGGTCACGTCTTTCTACCTCTCGTTTAACTTCTTTCTGTCTCGCTCTGGTTTCTCAGTCTGTGTCTCATCGTTTACACATTGAATGTGAACTTAAATTGTTTCCTGATTAAACTTTGAAAGGACTTGTATTGACCTGTAGTTTTGTGATCATTTCTTTTCTCCTGTCTCCTTCTCACTCTCTGTTCTGTTCCTCCAGGTTTCTACTTCGTCTTTAATCCTTTGTTTGACTTTGTTCTTCATAATCTGTGGATCACTGAAGCTTTTGTTCTTCTTCGTGTGTCCCTTCGGTTCATCCTGTTGTTGTCGAACACGTCGGGGGATTTGAGTCCATAATGACTGTGTTCCTGTTCTCACTATTAATAACCTGCACTTCACTAACGCCATCAGATCAGATCAAATCTCATTAAAAGGAGAATTTTAAAGGAGAAGAACCAGTTCAGTGTTGAGTGGAAAATGTATTAGTAGCTTTTTTTTTTTTTAATATATATATATAATCTTCAGATTCCTCTGATTGTTGGAGAAACCGATCATCAACAAATATTTTCAGCATGTACTTGTGCATTAATAGTTTCTTTCTGGTGCAGAATTCACACAGAATACGAAATAAATTTCAGCCACAAAAAGACCTTTTATCTGGATGGAGCTTTATGCAAAAACAAAAACATGAAGTAACATAAACCAGACCCATAATAGAATAGAAAGAATCATTTTCTCCATGAAGTTGCAGGAAAACTAAATTTGATTCAATGTGGAGGAGGAAGAAACATATTTAGCTCAGATGTCGTCATTTTGTTAAACTTCTCCTTATTTATTTATATCCTTTTATAACATTTATTCTTTCTAAATGTTATAAAACTAATGGTGAATTAATTTGTCTCAGTAAATCTTCTTCGTCCTGTGAGTGGAATTTGCCTGTTTTATTTATTGTATTTTTGCTTCTGTGAAGTCGAGTTTAACTTCATTACTGGTGATGATATTTTAGTTTTTTATTTCATTCATTTATTAAAACAAAACAATTCAATATAAACACAAATATGGAAGAAAGGGAGAAGAAAGAAGAATAATCTGATATAATCTGCCTCATAAACCCACAAATCAATTTAAAAAGAACTTAAATTAAACTATCAACAACACAATAAGCAGCAAAATAAAAATAATAAAATAAAATAAAATGAAATATCGACCAACACTGACTGTCACGTTTCCATTCTAGTTCCTGAGATATAAATCCATCAAACAAAACAAAACTAAAAAATGAAATGTTTGTCGACCTTTCATCATTTTTTTTTATGTTCTTTGTTCTTTTTAAGTTTTACTCGTTTTCTCTTTTTCAAATCTTTTCTGAATGTTAAATGTTACAGAATCCAGTCAGAGTCACGGATCAGAAAAGACCCAGAACTTTTAAAATCTATCTGTGTTTCACTGGAGACGACTTCAGTTCTGCTAATTGGATGTTTCTGTTTTGGTGCTTCGGAGTCACAGTTAGTTTCTCGGCCGTAGACGAGTCTGTGGAATATTTTCTGAATGAGGAATGAATGAGGCAGCTCCTCCCACTGAATCGCTGCACGTTAATGGACTAAATGTCCCGACCGAAGCACAAACACTCTGTCCTCTCTCTCACACAAAAACCCTCATTAAGATAAACTAAGTGCTAAACCAGGGAGAAAATTGGTCTCTGAACAATCATGTTCTTTCTTCCTGCTGAGCCTCATTCTTCTAAAGACACAATCAACCTCAGTCGACGGATCAGAGGGACGAAGGGAGGAAGTTAAACTCCATCGACCCCCAAAAAAACACGACGCTTAGAAAAGGCAGAAACAGAAAATCCATCACAAGCTGCGAGAGCTCGACAGAAGACGTGACTGAAAACCACAATAAAGGAAGAGTTGGAGAAGAAAATGCTGCAGAATCCACAGACACACAGGATAAAATAAAACCTCGTTTAAAAATATATCAAGAGTTTAAATTGTGTCTTAATTACATCTGTTACATTTCTAAAATATTATTATTATTAACTTTCTCTTTCTTCAAACTGATCAAATCTTCTCACGTGGAACAAAGTCCAACATAAATGATGAGCAGATGTTAATGGATGTAAAACAGAATCAGTTGTCATCACCTGAGTCTCACTCAGTGCATTTACATGCACGTGAAAAAAATATTTATTATTGTCTTAATTTGACTCTAACTGGACTTAAGTGCATGTGAACACGTTACTTCGTTCTTCTTGTCTGATTAAGACGACCAGATAATATGATTGGACATTTATTTCCTCTGCCATGTAAACGCTTTAATTGGACTTTAACTGGACACCAAGTGTGTGTGCATGATCCACAACCGCTGCACTGGTGTATGACCCAGGAATGATCCAAGAAAGCCGGTCACAGAAGAAGAAGAAGAAGAAGAAGAAGAAGAAGAAGAAGAAGAAGAAGAAGAAGGTAAACAGAGCTGGTAAAAGAACCGTCTAAGAGACAGCTCCATCTTATCTGCATCATAAATAGCGCACACATTACATACAAGACTAAAAAGCTGAACTATTTTCCATCTGACACATGAATGACTATTATATGACATAATAGGTCAAAGGGGGCTGTATTAACCTGCTATAAAGACACATATTGCCACCTAGTGTGGAGGAGGATGAGGACATGTTCCCGTTATTCCAGTTCTGTGACAGTTATTCGATTTTCTCCGTCACATGTAAACTGAGACAAGAACCACATTCAGAAAAATTAATTTCAAGCGCAGCTCCATTAAACTGAGCACGTAAACGCACGGACTGATAGAAAGACTCTAGTTTGACCTGGAGTTGAATGGGACCAGAACACTTACTTTAAACTTTGGCTTTGAAAGAAGAATCTTTCTTTATATGAAGTCTTGGTGTTAAATTTTATCTTATGCTTTATAAGGACCGACATGGCCTACGGGAAGAAGCGCAAACGTTAAGCTAAGCTAGCTAAAACTAAGTGGTTTCCTAATGTTGCAGTAAGTCAAAAAAATGAAAAGAAAAAAATATTAAAACTGAAAACCAGTGAGAGTGAGATCGTAAAAAGATGAAACAACTTTTGTTACAATGCCAAAGATTAAAGTCGGTGTTGTGGCCCCATAGAGTTGCTCAGCTCACTGATATGTAATATTGGCTCATTTTCCTGAATAAACAAATGCACAAGTATAAATATTTCTATTTCATGTCTTTGACTTGAGTCTCTTTGTCAACTTTCAGGACGTGTGTGTGTAAATTAATAAGTGTTTTGAATCGTTTTTATGCAGAAATTCATGTATCTGCATCATGAGCTCAGTCGCAGTCATGATGTCAGAGAATCACGTGACACAGTTTAACCTCGTTTAGTCTGTGTCACTTGAAAGAAAAGCATCAGCTGAGTGAACACAGTGTAAAAAGCAGACGTCAAACTGGTTTGCAAACTGAAGCCGAACAAAAAAAAAGAGACGTGGTTTGAACCAAACTGCAGCTCGTTCTGCTCCGTATTCTGTGTGTGTCTCTATTGTGTTGTTTCTAAAGACGACTTTAGTCCTGAGCCTGCAGCCAAATATCTTCCCGGTCCGGGAATTACAGCCGTGTGTGTCCTCACACAGACACAGGACAGTGCTGTGTTTTTGTTTAGCTGTGTGTGTCTGCAGGGTTTTATGAAGCAACAACAACAACAACTCGCCTCCTTCCTCCTCCTTCCTTCTGCTTCTGACTTTAAACTCTCTCAGCTTCTCCTCTTTCTGCAGGTGTTTGTGCGGAGGATGAATATTTTAGAAACTGTTTCTGGAGAGTTTGAGATTTATAAGCAGCTGCCAAGAAAAATACACAAAAAAACCCTTAAAGTCGTCTTTTGCTGCGAAGCCACTGGACATTTACTGGACAGTAAAAACATGCTCCACCAACACTTTATGCTCTGGTTGTATTCCTGCTCTGAGTGGTGGTCAGAAAAATCTCTCTCACATGTGCAATTACATGCATCAGCCACAACATTATGACCACTGACAGGAGAAGATAAATTTAAACCATCTTGAGACAAGTCAGTGTTTCTGCTGGGAAACGTTTGGACCTGACATTCATTCATTCATGTGGATGTTACTTAGACATGTAGCCCCCACCTAGACCAGACCAGACCAGACCAGACCAGACCAGACCAGACCAGACCCCATAGAAATGACACTCCTTGATAGATGCAGCCTGACACAGACACACATAAAAAAACACTTTAGGAACAACTAAAAAAGGTCAGAAGGCTCATGTCCATTCTGTGATGCGTAACTACACAATATTAGGAAGGTGGTCATAATGTTATGCCTGAACGATGTATTCTTGGGACTCACAGTTAGTTTCCAGAGTCAGAGAAGAGCTCGAACTATGAGTCATTCTGTAATTCTTTCTAAATGATAAATGAATGAGAACATCTCCTGTCAGTGAATAATCTGCCGCCACAAATAACAACGAGACACAAACTCTCACTCGGATGAAGTGAAACTAAATAAAGAAGAAGAAGAAGAAGAAGAATTGGTCTCTGAACAATCATTTTCTTTATGCCTGCTTCATTCATCTCTGTCTTTATGCGACACTGCTGCAGACTCACACAACGCCCAGATTTAAATGCTAGAAGTTTCCTAAAGTCTCTGGTAAAAAAGTTAAATAAAACACCAGAGACTGTTGAGGAGTTATTTGAATAATTCAACTCCTATTCTTCCGAAGCCTGACTGTGCATCAGGGACTGAACCGCTAACCTCTGGCTCTACCTAAAATGTTGACTAAGAAAAAAGATTTCAGGGTTATATCCCAAATGAAGAGTCTTCAATCAGAATTAATTTCTCGTTCCTCTGGTTCAGTCGCTGCTGAACTTTAATTGTTCACACGTGCAGGACGAAGATAAAAAGTGACTTTGCTGAGGAGATGTGCAGCTCTTCATCTAACAGATCCATGCTGCTTCACATTAAAAAGCTTTAAAGTGAAGCAGCAGCTCTTCATGCACAGCAGCAGATATCAGCATCATCACATACTGTTTAACCTCCCGTATATAAATGTCTGTCTAAAGCCGTGACACGTGGACCAGAACACACTGAGATATGAGGAAATGAGGTTTGATTCAGGAACATTTTACTGCAAAACTAATTAAACATGTTATTTTTTGTTTAAACATGTTAACAAACATCATATCAGTCTAATCAGCAGCTTTTTCTATTTCCTCTTCAGATTCTGAACCTTCTCTTAAACTCAAACTAAACATTGGTTTGTTTTTCTGCTGAAGTATTTTCTGTACGTTTTTCTTTATTTAAGTGGAGCCGATGGGTCAAATTACTGAGACGCCTCAGACTGAATTTACTGTGTAAATCATTCAGCAGCTGTTTCACGTCAACGTCCTCCAGAACTTTTCCAATTGTCCAGTAAATTAAAGTTAATTAAGTCTGTTCACATCCTGCTCTGTGTTGTTTACCATCATAATCATTATGTATTTATTTATTCACCCCCCAAAAAAACTCTAAGAATGTGTTTCTACATAGAACAACATGAGTTAAATATATTCAGAAATAACAAGTTGTTTATGATCCTGGTTTGACTCTGATTAGCTTTTACACACAGTGCGTTTTAAAGTTTTAAAGTTTTAAAGTGTGTGCAGAGCAGGAGAGAGGAGGGATTCGTTTAAGGTTTAATTTCACAGGAATATTCTTCTTCTGTGGTTCTGATTCTGAGCATATTCCTCATTTTATGTGGGTCATGTAAACAACATGCTCCGCTGGGATGTTCAGAGCTGGAGCTTTTATTTTCTGCACATTTTGTAAAGCGTGTGAGTGTGTGTGGTAACATTAGTCAGGTTTTCAGACCGTTCTTTGGACATGAGCTGCATCCAGAGCATTCAGATTACCACACACTACGTCCTGATCTGTGTCTGGGAGTCTGATGGCAACAAAACAAACCCACATTTCAGGACACGTGACAAAAAGAACCAGGAACCTTCTCCAGAACCGAGGAATTAAAGAAGAAAACAAAGAAATGGTGAAATTAAATTCTGTTTTCATGCAAAGAACATGAAGATTAGCTGAATATTAATTCCCATTAGTAACATAAACTGCTGTGTTGTTTATTGCAGAATATTAAGAGGAAAGAACTGAGCTGTGCAGGGTCGTCCTGAACAAGTTCTTGTTCAGGACGATAATAATACATTTGATCATATGTGCAGTGTGGAAGGTGCTTAGGAAACAACTGGAATTAACAGACGTCAGTAAACTAACGTAGAATAAAAGACGTCTTTTGTTTAGTTTTTAATCACTTTCAGGGTTTTAATCCCATCATAACTACCAGTGTCATTGTACAACACTGTGAAGTATTAACTCCATGTCACTGCTCAGGCCGATCAGAATATAATAGGTTCCTGTTTCCTGTCTCCTGTTCTGCAGTCGGCGTCTCATTAATCTCACATTCTGCACCAAAAACCAAACAGACACATTTTATTTCTCAGATATTAAAACCTGGACGGATGCACAGAGACGTAAAAACCACATAAATCATTTAAAAACAAAGGTTTTCTGCAGAGACTTAGTTAGTTGCAGCTAAACAGACTTTACTGGAAGGAGGGAATTTAAATGTGGCTCCTGATCCTTTATTTTCCAGCTCACCGCCAGTAAAAAACACTGGAGCCTACGCTGAACCTCGTCCTCCGTCGTTTTAAAGGATGGATGGATGGTGGTTCATTCTGCTCTGCAGCGTTTAGCCACGAATGCATCTGGACGACGAGAACCACCCGGTCAAACATCGCTCTGATGATGTTAACTAGTTACATAAGATCCAGGAGCAAAGCTCACGCTGCAACCTCTCCTCTAATTACACTCATCCCTTCATCCTCCTTCCCTTCCTTTACCACATCTGTTCATCCAGCTCTTTGTACGACGCTTCGTTAAATGATTGTCACACGTCTTTCATCTAATGCTGGAACGATGTGAAGGTGTCTGTGAGGACAGAGACCCACATAGATCGTGTTAAACGAGCAGCCACAGGCAACACATGTGGAGATGGATGGAGATGAGAGGAAGGAGAAGACAGAGATTAATAAAAAATAGAGGTATAAGAGGAGCTGCTTTGTTTGTGTGTGATCAGGTTTAGAGGAGGTGGATCAACACAGACCCACAACAAAAAGATAACATGCATTCAACCACCCGCCCACACACACACTTTTCTCATGAGTCGTCTTCACCTGAACAGCAGATTATTAATACATAACTGGTGCAAAGTCAAACAAAGACACGCAGTAATTGCCCCCCCCCCCCCGATCAGGCAGCATCCATTCATCATCACTTGGCCGGTTGCCATGGGAGACAACTCACAAGGCTTCACAGTTGTTGCAGCCGCTCCAGGCTCCTCGCGTGCTCGGTCATCAGTCGACACGTCTGACCAGCGAGTTAGAAAATATATCGATCGGGAAACAAACTGCTCAAAGCTCCGAGCAGCGTCGATAACAACGTGTCTTTAGAAGACGGAGATCAGACACACGACCTGCTGCAGGGGCTGATCTGATCTGAACCATAGTTCCAACAAAAGCACCTGGTGTTCCTCAGGTTCACACAGTTTCAGTGAGAGTTGTGCACATGATACGACAATAGAAAATGCACTTTTTTTTCTTAATAAATGTCCAATTATTGATAAACTGTTTGTAATATCATTCATATATCACTCATCTAGCTCTTACACCCCATCTATCTATCTATCTATCTATCTATCTACCTACCTACCTACCTACGATCTGATCTCCTGATGTAGACGCTGAATGTTTCAGAGGAAAGTTTGGTTGATATATTAACACCAACCTGATGATGAGCTGTGTGTTTTCCCTCTGTGATCGTTTGCTTTGTCCTCATTAGTGTTTTCTAATTATGACCATCTTCCTAATATTGAGTCAGTCTCCTCTGTCAAAAAACTCTGTTTCTCACAATCAACTTAAATAAATAAATAAATAAATAAAAAGTCAAAGTAAATGGACGTTTGCGAGTAGAACTATTCAGAGAGCTGAGTTACTTAATGTTTGTCTGGAAAACACTTACAGTGGGGGAAATAAAATGAATGACTTGATTTAAGAAAGTTGTCTGCACAACTGCCATAGACTAAGATCGACTCTGGTTGTTTGTCTCTGTTTACTGTCTTATTGTTTGACGAACTCTTCTCGACTTCATAACCACATCTAAGTTCTGACAATCTTAGATTTATGAGGGAAATAACTAGTCTATGAGTCCTCCAACATTCACTTGAATCCAAGGCTCCACTCGATGGCAGAGACGAGTGACACAGACAGTGACAGTAGACAGAACCATACCTGAGCACGTATGATATAAGCACACGGACTAAAGAACAGTTCACAGATCCAACTACAGGACCAGGCAAGACCAAGACAGAGACAAAAGAGTCAGGGACAGAGCACAGACATGACAAGGGCGAGACAAGGACAAGAAACAAGCAAACAGAGCTAGCGAGACAGAGACGAGACAAACAGAGACAGAGACATGAGACAGGACAGAGAACATAAAACGGACATAAATTCTATGAAAAGTCAAACTGCCATGGAACGTCAGATGATGATTGAGTAAAGATAAAGTGCTCTTATAGATCTGCAGAGTTGTTAATGATCTGGAACCTAGTTTGGATAAGCAGACAAAAAACATTGCTAATCACATCCCTTTGGATTGAAGTTTAGTTGCCCAAGCACATGTCAAGAAGCATCAGTAAACCAGGTCCAAGACTTAAGATAATGAGTGAACTAAATGAATCAAAAGACTTGAGAAGAAAATGAAATCATGACGAAACCAAGATAATGAGTATTTTTTAATTATTAATATCGACCCCCGTGTTATGGAGAATTTAAAAAATGAGTTTGGTTAAAGAACATATACCACTTAAATATTGTAAATATTCTTTTATTTTTTAAAATAATAGAACTTAATTTTCAATTATCAATTTTTTTTTTTAACTCTGATAAACACCAAATAGAATGAAATAAATAAATAAATACGTTTCCAGTATTTGACCTGAAATGCATGTGGTGATGTAATAAAACATGAAGATATTCCCCATTAAACATCTGATCAGAGAGAATCAAGAAGATGAAGTCAATGAATGCTATTAAGGTCATGGTGGCCTTATCAGTCTCCAGACCTAAACCGATCGAAAAACTGTGGAGGGAGCTGAAGCTCCGAGTTTCCAAGAGGCAGCCAAGAAACTTGAAGGATTTAGAGACTGTCTGTAAAGATGAATGGGCCAAAATCCCTCCTGCGCTGTGTGCAAACCTGGTGACCAACTACAAGAAACGTCTCATCGCTGTGCTTGCCAACAAAGGTTTCTCTACAAAGTACTGACTTGTGTTGTGCTTGGGGATCAAATACTTATTTCCCCCACTGTACATCAGTGACACGTGCAAGAAAATAAAAGAAAACTTGCATTAGTGGAGAAACCAGAAACCAGAATCTAGGTCCTGCAGAAACAAAGTGTGAAGACTGGGACAAGCTGAGGTGTCTCTGTCTCTGTCTCTGTCTCTGTCTCTGACTTCTAATCTCTGTGTCTGGACTAATTACTTCAAACCTGTGCAGGAAGGAGACTCACCACTAGTCTCAGAGCTCCTTCTTCAACTCCTGATCCACATAGAGCTCCTACTCTGTGGCAGAGACAGAGACAGAGACAGAGAGAGAGACAGAGACAGAGAGAGAGACAGAGACAGAGACAGAGACAGAGACAGGGACAGAGACAGAGACAGAGACAGAGATTAAAACAGTTAAACACTGTGAATAAATCTAATGCAAAAGTCAAACATGAACATGGATCATAGTGATGATTTGATGTAAAGATTAAATATGTTGCTCTTATGATCTTGTACAAGTTGTTCAGTGCTGAACTCATTAAGGTTTGTTTGATGTGCAGCAAGAATTCATCCTTTCATCCTTTCATCCATTCATCCATTATCTGTAAAAGGATTCGAGGTTTAGTTTTGTCACATGCACGGTGTAATAAAAATAAATAAATTCATGAATCTAAATCCATCACAGGGAAAGTTCTTCACAATAGGAATAAATGTATTTATTTTTTATTTTATTATTTAGTTTTTAATTATCTTGTGTGACCTGTAGTTAATGGATGAATTTAATAAATACATTTAGGTTAATAAAACATATTCTTCTTATAACTTTTAAATTATTCTTATTATATTTATTTTAAATAATTTGAATAATTTTATTTATCTAATTTTTTTTTTTAACTCTGATAAACCACCAAATAAGATATTAAATAAATAAATAAATACGTTTCCAGTTTATTGTTTGACCTGAATATATGTGGTGATGTAATAAAAACATGATGAGGTCATATTTTCCTCCATTAAACAGCTGATCAGAAGAGAATTACACAGAAGATACTGAGAGTCACATGAATCTATTTGTCTGGACTTTTTCCTTTTTTCATTTCTGTCTAAATATCAGTGGGCATTTAAATCCTCCATCATCCCTCACAAGGTCTCCACCTCCATTAATTCCTTCATGTGTTGTTGTGAGGGACGATGGTGGATGTGACCGACTGCTCTGCAGGATCAACTCATCTGATACGAGTCAGAGGATCCAGGGACATTTATGTTTCCCGGTAAATGTTTTCACGCTGGTGCAGGAGAATAAATGTGTCGCTGTTACTCTTTGCACTGAAGAGACGACAACTTTCCACCACCAGAACATTTCTGGATCCGGATAACACCAAAACAGGACACTTCAAAAACCAGATCATAACCAGGAACATAAATCATAACCACGAAACACAGAAACACAGAAACACAGAAACAAAAAGAAGCAGTCGTTTCATGACACATCTAAAAAAACAACCTAACACAGATTATTGTGGAGACTTTTCAACACTTATAAAACTTGGCTGAGTTGGTGAAATGTCTTTAATAATCCAGCTGCTTTTATTTCAGCCACAACCACTGGATTCTTTTCTACAAATCACCTGAAAGTGGACGTGTGAACCAGAGACTCAAACAACAACAACAACAACAACAACAGCAACGCTCTGCAAACTCCTCGGTTCACAGACCTGCAGGTTCGGCCGTGATCAGCAGACGGTCGGAGACATTTGTCTCAGTGAGGGACAGAAGGACACTGGATGAACTGGTCTCTGATCCAGGACGACAGTCAAACCAGTCCAGCTGAACAACAACTTTCATTTACTCAAAAACACTTCACAGTGTATAAATGCTCATTCAAAACATAGAAATACATGAATAAATAATAATAACAGTAAATAAAATGAATTAAATTAGAAAAATAAACATCCTAAATGTGAAATAATGTAGCCGACCTGCAGGTCTCTGTCAGTATCCAATTAATTCATAGCTTCATACTAATATATGATATATATTTATAGTATATATATATTCTTCTTGTGGTTCTGAGAAGCGTTTTTTATTTTATATTATATAGTATTTTTTTTTATGTGCTACTACATTCCCTCATGTCTTTCATTCTTTCATCTATGATCTTCCTGTTAAAACACGTCTGTGTGTCTGTCAGCTCCTAATAACCTTCAGATTTTCCTCCTCGTTGCCGTCGCCGACCTGAAGGTCTCAGCTAAAGGTCGACGCCAACACGTTTGTTAGCGGAGGAGGCTTTTCGTCAGGAGCAGAGACGCTAAAGTTCACCTCCATCTACCTCCTCCCTTCCCTCTAATCAGGCTGCTCTTTCACCCTGCACAGCTCCTCCCTCTCTCGTTTCACTCGTTATTTCTTTTTATTTTTTAATCTCACTTTGTTTCTGAAGGTCAAGCGGCTGAAAAACAACATCCTGTGACTCATTTGCTCCATTCAGAGACGTTCACATCCCACTCACAGCAGCGACCTGCTCAAGGACGGATCTCGCGGAAAAAAACTTTGGAAATCTCTCTCTCTCGGTCTCCATGGTAACGCGGGCGCCTTTGTCTCGAAACACGTCCCGAAAAAACAAAAAAACAAAATGATGTGACAGCCGAGCTTCAGTTGGATCCTGCTCTAAATAGAAAAACACGGCAGAAAAACATCTTGACACGGAGGAGGAGACGCGTTCAGGGAGAAACTCTGGAGAAGTTTCAAAAGAAAAACATAAAGCTTCTCCACTCGTTCCTCGTCTCTTGCTACCGATTAAATTTGAGTGTCACTAATACTAACGTATAGCAGGTTATTAGCTGCGAGTCCCTCCCTCCATATCCATCATTTTTTCCACTTCACGATCATCGTGGACAAAAAAAATGTCATGATAACAACAAAAATGTGAATAATAACGGCAAAATTCAGGAAATGCATCTATTTATGTTGTTTTCTATTACTACACACTGTTACTGTTACTATTGCTGCACGTTAGCTCAAGTCATTTCACTGCATCATTTTGACAAAAATAAAAACAGACCAAGTCACTGAACCTAAAGGCATCAGATGGTCCTGAAACCCTTTTTCCTTCGTAGGTCTGGTCCCTGTACCGTGAATACAGACGTAGACAAGCAAGAAAAACTGGACGGCGGCCGGTTCAACGCGCTTCCTGCAAAACCACGACTCACTTCATGACGGTTTTGAGAGCAAAGACGGACAACGGGCTCAGATACGTTGGGAGAAAGGTAATAATGTTTCCAGCCACGTTAATCAAACATTGCAGCAGCTTTAAATTACCGTAAAACTAACACACAGTTAAGGGAATAACATCAGAACGGCAGTAATTTGAATTTCTTCTCCCTGATCTACATGATATTAGCATCTTTAACACGATAATGAAATTTAATTTTTTAACACCATGGAAATATAACTTAAGTGCTGCTGTAATGCATCTGAAAAGGCGTCCGGTGATACTAGTCGGTCAGTAACAACTTCACCAAACGTCCTGCGGTAACAGAGAGAAGGAAGCTGCTCATCAACTATTTAGTGAAGTTATTAGACCTTTAGACGCTACATTATTCCATCTACCTCACAGTTAAAACCCAATATGGTTTTTTAAAAGCTTTACAAGGTCAATGTCCATAATTGAAACAGCAAGAATATAGATTAATTCATCACTTTCCACTCGGTTTTTAATCAGTGACGTCGTCAGAGAAAAACAGCCGCTATCGTGGAGCTGAGTGTTTCTCCTCCTTGGAGCTGTTTACTACTTATAAACCTGCCCCGTGTTCATGTCTTATAGTTAAATGAAGGAATAAAACTCCAGGCTGCTCGTTACACTTCCTACAATCAATCACTGATCCAGATACTGTGACAGTTTTATGTTTACAACGAATAAAAAATAAAAAATTAACTCTGTCCTGTCTTTTAAAACACAGAATCGATCTGTCATGTAACATCCTTCAACTGCATCATTAAATGCATCTTCATTCATTCATTTTCTGTAACCATCCATCCTCTGGAGTATATGACCCATACAAAATAAAATAAGATGCTAAAATACTTAAACATTGTGCAATAAAATAAATGAAAATTAAATTAGTTTTTGCCAGATGTTTAGTTAAACTCTTTTAAAAGCCAGAGAGAAGACGCGTGTCTTTAGGGAGGATTTAAAAACAGAGCAGAGCCGACGTGGACGGGTCACATTTGGTTTTTAGCTTCGTTTTGAGACGTAGCAGCAGCAGCTGATTTACTTTAATGTGATTTCTATATGTCGCATCGTGTTGCTCCTCCTTCTCTTCCCTCCACGCGAACTCGCTTAAAATTTACACAAAACTAAGCACGAAGAGACTCTTTGTCTTCAGCTGAATGTCAGAACATTGTGGCGATGTCACTGCTGCTTCTCTCTAGAATTAAATATATCGAGATCTCGAGAAAACGGAGGAAATTAACTCGTTATCACAGGAAAACAAAGACCCAGCATCACCTGCAGCTGATACTATAAAATATGAAGCTCAGTAAATTCTCTTCTCTCGTCTCCTGTAAATCATCGTTTTGTTGTTGCAGTTTAAACGTTTAAAAAAGGTCGTAAGATTTTCCTTTTCAGACAGACTCATGTTTCACAAGCTGTTTTATTCATAGTTCTCAGTGTTTTTATTGTGTTTTCTGCTTTTCTCTGAAGCACGTTGAGACTTTTCTTTCTATAATTATAAATATTTTTTTCTTCTTCTTCTTATTTTCTGTGGCTGCTTCAGTTAGAAAACAACATTTCACCTGAGAATAACTGGATGAACCATGAATGCACCGATAAAAACTGACCCTACATCAACAGGAGGTTGACATATCATCATATTAGTGAACAGTTTGCACATGTAGGATGTGAATACTGATAAAGCACCGGAGACATAGTCTGTCTCTGTCCAGAGGTGATAAAACCTGAAAAGCCACTAATCAACTCTGCATCTTGCTCTTTTAAATCTCCATAGAACTGATGTGATGTTCATCGTTCAGTGGATGAAGCTTCTGGCGCCGGAGGAAAGAGAACCAGTGTGTTAATTACTGAGCTTTAATAGTTGTGGTAGTTGCAGGTTTTATTACCTCTGGACGGAGATAATAAAACCTCTGGTTTCATCTTTTCATTAACACAATGTCTTGAGGTTTATTACGGCTGCACTCATGAGAGAAAACTGCTGCTGAATTCTCTTCTACGAGTGACTTTCATTCACTAATTCAAAGCGAGAGCGCGAATAATCAGACATCGTTCTTTTAAACTGTCCACTGCTCTGACTGGTTAAAGTCCTCTGCTGTCAGGAGGGTGATCTAAACAGCTTAAAGGAAATAATAATGAAATTAAATCTGCTGGGCGAGAACGTAACTCTCTCACTGACGTTATCAGCAGCTGCTCTACATAGAGCGACGTTAAACTCATTCATTTACTAATTAAAAATAGTTGCAGACTCTGTGGTTTTGTGGAGGAGAGAGAGTTTTCACTCCACTTTCTAATAAAGAGTCTTATAAAAAGCGGCGTCAGTCAGAGGAAACATTAGAAACAGTAAATACAGCAGAGGCCTCGTAAACTATAACGGAGACGTGAAACATAAAGGACGCTGAGAGCAGATTTAGAAAAGTTTACGACTCAAAACATCAGCAGGTTTTCACACCAGACAAAGAGAAGCACAAATCATCTGTTCTCAGTCTGTCTGACTCTCTCTGGATTATTTGTGGCTTCCAGACTCTTTAGAGATGGTTGTGGAACTTTTTGCAGGATGATGAACAACAACAACTCTTTTTCTGAGGCTCCTCAGAAACAAACGTGTGTTGTGAAGATCAGACTGAGACAAATCCCTGATTTATAGAAACTAAAACATGAACTGAGTCTCATCACATGGATGGAAACACGTCTGGAGGTAACTTCCCAGAGGTTCTCCTCTCTGATATGTGATTTTGGCTCATTTTCCTGAATAAACAAACGTTTAAGTGTAATATTTTGAGTTCTTTTTGCAGAAATGTGGAAAGTTCTGAAAACGAGTGAAGCTGTTTTTTTTCCTGCACTCATCAAATCAGTGATGAAATCCATCCAGTATTTTACTGTTCTTTAACAGAGGCTCATCTAAGTCGCAGCAAACCTTCGTGTAAACGAGAGGACAGAGCGCACAGATCAACTCTGACACGTTATTAAAGACGACTATGAAACATCCTGCAGCCTCATCCCACGTCTGAACAACCGTCTCAATTTAAATGCAAATACGCGCAAGCAAAGATGTAGATGGATGTGTAACTGCATTGCAAACCCTTCGCGTTGGAGAGGTTTTTTAAAAGACTGGCAGGAGAACGGGCTCGACACGTGCAAACATGTGGACATAATGCAACCGAAGAGGCCATTAAGCGTGAGCCTGAAAACGCTGGAGAGCTCTTGACTCAATTTATTTGAAATGGCTGCGGCTGCAGGGCTGAGCTCTGCGTCTGAAGAGGAATGAAGGCTTCTCTCAGAAACGGTCACACACAGCGGAGGCAGCGCTCGCGCCGTGTTCATTTTCATTTATTTTATTCCGGACAAGCCCATTGGCCGGAGCTGCATCCGTCACGTTGACCCTGCACTGACCCGTAGGTGGGAAATGTCCACGGCTCCGACTCCGTTTGACTTCAAGCGCTGAAAACGAGTCCAATGAGAGCGAAGCGCTGCAGCTTCAGCGGCTAGAGACGCATTTCAATGAGATACATGTATCAGGATCAAATCCACCAGCAGAGGAGAAAGGTAAAAAAAAAAAACTGAGACGAGATCAGTCATGAGGAAAAAGAGAAAGTATCAGCGTTCAAAGCCTCAGTGACAGAGGAACTAACAGCTCAGTGGAGTGAGAGCTGCTGCTCAGTTTTTAAAGAGTTGCCAGAGTTAAGGACCCAGATGGACATGCATTAAACAACAGACCCCAAAACAAAGTCTGCTGTGTCTCCGGACTCACTTTCTCTCTCGCTCTCTGCTAATTTGTCTGAAAAGTAAAAGCACAGCAGACGAGACTGGAGGCCTGAACGCACCGGGATTTAAACCATCAAAAAAACAAAAAAACAAAAGAAAAGCATCATTAAATGCACAGAACCTCGGAGGTTTTAGCCTGGTCTCATGAATCCATTTCTGCTGACGCTGCACATGAAGGTCAACGGAGAGAAAGTACCTGAAACCATGAGCTCAGAGCATCAGATGAGCAGCAGGACGATGCTTCACGTCACTAAAGTCCATGAACGTGGCGGCGACTTCCTCCTCACACAGACGATCTGAATCCAGAGGAAACTACTGAAAATAAGGTTTCACGTCTGTGGATAATTAGAGAAAATGCATCGCTGCTAAAAATAATAAACGCCCGGTCTTTTTCAGGGTTCATGTTTCCCAGATGTTCTCCTCCACACTCACACATGTGCAGCAGTTTTCTCCTCTCCTCCTCATTAGTGAACACATCGGCTCATAATCATCAGAGTCGCGCTCGGAGAAGCAACCTGATTATGTACAGATACATACAGACACGTAGACGTCACATTTAAAGCCCATTAAAGCCACAGACTCCCTGCATCCATATCTGAGCATTTCTGGGCACGAGTGGAATAAACAAGGAGGCGACGTTTAGTTATTCCTCCTCTTTCTGCTGGAGCAGAAAATAAAGATGAGAACTGGAAATTCTCTTCCTGGTTGCTTCTTCAGCGCCACTTAAAAGTTTTTACAGCATAAAAACGATTCGAAACTAAAGTAAAAGAACATTTCTGCCCATTCGCAGTTTGATGTGGACAAACCAGACGAACACTGGGACCGAGCAGAATCGTTCTCTAATGCTCCGTGTTTCTTGAATAAACTTGTTTCATGTGTTTGAATGAGTCTCTCCGTCCATTTTCAGGACTTAAGGGATGTTTTGAGTCATTTTTATGCAGAAATCTGGACCGACAGACAGAAGGAGACGTCTACTCATCTAGTTCACGTGTAACTATTTCAAATTCAGAGACAACTTTGATTAATTCTAACTTTTAGAGAATAACTGGAGTTTATTCTTCTGTTTTCTCCTCAGACGTGGCGTCAGTTACAGGTTGTGAAGGAGGTGAATAAATCTTGCAGAAACTATCTAACGTCATCATTATTAAAGCTACTCACATATCCTTCCTTCCTTCCTTCCTTCCTTCCTTCCTTCCTTCCTTATCTTCCAGGGTCGACTGTAAATCATTGGGGTAAACTGCGTCTCTCTTCTTCTTTGTCAGATTTCTGCGTCCAAACGTTCATCTTTGTCTCTTTTTCTGCTTCATTCATCCTCTTTGTGTTCATGTATCCGCGGGACATTTCTCTCCTCATCGTGCTCTGAATCTCGTTTTTGTGCCGTACAATCACCGTCTATCCCTCCTTCCTAATCAGCTCTCGCTCTGTGTGTCTTTCTCTTCCATAATTACACTGTTGTTTGTGTTGACCTCCTTCCTCTCCTCTCTTCTCTCTGGGTCGGTCTCCGATTCATCGTCGTTCCAGGGGACTCCCTGTCCTCTTGTCTCTCCTCATCTATTTTCCCGTCAGTCCGTCTCCTCCCGCCGTTATTTTCTAATCTGACCCCGTCGCCGTGTTTGACTCTGATCTAATTTCATCTCCGTGACATGAATGTGTGATTCTGCTCACAAACTCATCTCTATCTGGAGTTTCCATTAAATAATAATGAACTGTGATATGTTTGCATTTCATCCATGTAAACAGGGGAAGGAACACATTTAATAAATCCTGTGACTTTTCATTCCAGTTTCCTCTGGCGTCTGCAGGTTTATTAACTCTCCTCGTCTACACTCTGTCTATTCATTTCCTCTGGTCTTTGCATTAAACCGTAGTATAACTAAAACTTTTTTGTTTCTGTGTTTGAAAGAGAATAATTTAACAGGTGGGTCAAACCTGCTGAGACGAGAGGAGGAGAAGAAGGAGGAGGACGATGACTTTTGCAATAGTTGTGCAAAAACTACAGATTTTCCTTCTGTTTTAGTGCAAAGAAACACATTAAAATAATGTATTGTTGCATTAATCCGACTTTAACTGGACAACTTAAGTGCATGAAAATCAGAGTTGTCCTCTGACTAAGACACCCTGCTATGTATACGCTATGTATACGCTATGTATACGCTTTAATCGGACTTTAACTGGACAACACATGTGTGAATGCTCCACAACCGGTCATGCCGGCGTATGATCCTGGAACAAAAACATCCAAGAAAGCTGGATGCAGAAGAAGAAGAAGAAGGTAGATTTTCTCTGTTGCATGTAAACTGGGACAAGGAATTTTGAGCAGAACTCCATTAAATGTGCATGTAAACACATGGATCGGCTTCATACAGAAAGTGTTTCAGGGACAAACAGCCCGACAGAGCGGCAGAATGAGACAGAGTGAGATAATAAAGAAAAAGCAAAGGAACCAGGAACATGAAGAGGTGAATCCAGGATGTAAAACTGGAGAACAAACAGTGACTTTCTACATGTGAACTGAGACTAATGAGAAGAAACCAGTCACAACAATGAAAGGAGTGGAAAACAGACGGGAAGTGAAGCAGGAAAAAAAACATGAAGGAAGAAACTTTCAAAACAGGAAACAGACAGAAAACCAAACAGGATCAGAGAGAATGTTGAAAAGGCGAATACTTTTACACACACGTACGTCGCTCTACTGTGTTTTTACATCTGTGTATGTCAGACACTTTAATACTACTCAGACACTTTACTCTAATACTCCTCAGACACTTTAATACTCCTCAGACACTTTACTCTAATACTCCTCAGACACTCTAATACTACTCAGACACTTTACTCTAATACTCCTCAGACACTTTAATACTCCTCAGACACTTTACTCTAATACTCCTCAGACACTTTACTGTAACGTGGACTAGTGGTGATCAGAGTCAGTCTCCATAGACTCCATGTTACAGCGGAAAGAAATATGTTTTCAGCCCAGAACAATAAAAGAGTTTGATCTCTAGACATTATTCTTTTCTGTCATTCCTGATTCCCGTATAAAGCTGAGACCCCCCCCCGCCCCCCTCCTCCTCTGGGACCAGGTCTGAATGAGTCTGGAGTCGGAGATAAGATGGAGACGACCGCACTGAGCTTTCAAACGTCTCCTCAGGAAACGTGTGGCGGTGAAGGCTTCATCCATCTCTACAGTCAGCGCCTCAGACTCATGTAATATTTAAAACCACAGAGGAGCTGACCTCTGATTTATAAGGCAGATACTTGTGTAAAAGTGCATCAGATTTATTGTTATGATCAATAATGATCCAGACTGGGGACGAACATTTAGATAAAACACCAGAGAGAAGAGAAGATGTTCGTCAGACAGGTGGATGAATGGATGAATGGATGAATGGATAAATGGATGAATGGATGAATGGTTGGACATGTGGACTGACAGGTGCATGGATGAACGGACGGGTTATAGATTAACAGATCAATCACCGGGTGGAAGGAGGAAATGAAGCCTCTGAGCTGCAGAGATGCTGCACCTGCACCGATTTCATTTTCTACCTGAATCTGCCTCCAGAGCGTCGCACCTTCCTCCATCTATAAACGCACACACTCCTGAATAATTTACACCCACTGCTTCCTCTCCCGGTCTAATCTGTCACCTCCCCAGCGTCTCCGTGACTCGTGCGCTCGCACTGAGGAGGTTCACGAGTTAAACTGTGGGTGTGTTGTTGTTGTTGTTGCTGTTGTTTGTCGGGTTTCTGCAGGCGAAGCAGACACACAAAGAGACAACGGCGCTTTAACTTCCAAGAAACACAGCAGAAAAACAAGCAGAGCGGCACCTGTAGTGTTTTCAAATGAGTCTGATCTAGCAGCACCGATCAGGCACAACATTATGACCACCTTCCTAATATTGTGCAGGTCTATCTTGTGCCTCCACAACAATTGTGACTCATCAGAGAATGAACAACTGCAGAAACACCTGCAGAAGATCCCATTTAAACTTTTACTGTCATGACGTTTTGCTGTATCGGACCAGCAGGTCCTACTTCACATGATAGAGAGACCTGCAGCTCTGAAACATCATGACAGTAAAATGATCCTGCATCTAACTTTTTTTTGCATGTGCGTATCTTTCCTGTGGTGAACTTGATCGGTTTGGGATCTAGAGAAATGGGTTCTACATGTCTAAGTAATGTCTACGTGAATGAATCCCAGCTCCAAACGTTTCCCAGCAGAAACACTGAGCTGTCACACGATGGTTTAAATGTTGTTCACTCCTCCTGTCGGTGGTTTTAATGTTTTGGCAGGTCGGTGTAGGTTCAGTTTGATCTCTGAATGTTTCGTTCTGCTCCATCAGGCCTCACGTCCTGAGGCTGTGACTCTGTTGCTGGATGGTTTAGTGTGAGACAGAGCCGAGGTGTGAGGAGGTCAGGACGGAACCAACGCTGCTGCTTTTAGTTTCTAATCCACCGCGTAATCGTTCATTTAGCTTCTAATGTCTGTGCAGATTGATTCACGTGTGACAGGGCAGCTGTGATTGGTCCGTTTGAGCCTCTTTCCGATGCAGGTTTGATGACGACGTGAAGCTGGACGAGAAACCGTCATTATTCATCCGGACAGAAAAGCTATTCTGCTGCAGATCTTCTGAATGACGGCACGTTAACACGATTACTAAATAAACCCTCGCTCTGTATTCTCCTCGTGTTCGGTGATGCTACACATACATGTTTGTATTTATTGTTGCAGGAAGGCTCTTTGAAACCTGACACGTATTGTATATCCTGCAGCGCGGCTGGTAAATCCTACGCTGCACAGAAGAACAAGATGAAGAAGAAGAAGAAATCTACCAAAACAACGTCTCACTCCTTCAGCCTGTGGTCATGACTGAGAGGCTCAGGTGTCACATGAAGGATTTAACTGACACTTTCATCAGTCTGAGAGCGTTTCTGTCTGCGACGCAAAGTGACACAACTCACAAAAAATCTGTTAAAACGATCTCTGCAAAGAGCAACACATTCAGCTCCAAGCGAAGGGAAGTTGAGCAACGTGACGTGATGCATTGTTGTGAAAGCAGCTCGACAAAAAGTGAGAAATGAACACGAGGCCATGAGACAGCGGGCGGCGGGCTGACTCCTGGAGGAGGAGGAGGAGGAGGAGGAGGAGGAGGACGAGGAAGAGGAAGAGGAAGAGGAGGAGGAGGAGGAGGAGGAAGAGGAGGAGCAGGAGGAGGAGGAAGAGGAGGAGAAGGAGGAGGAGGAAGAGGAGGAGCAGGTGGAGGAGGTGGAGGAGGAGGAGAAGGAGGAAGAGGAGGAGGAGGAGGAGGAGGTGCGACAGTCCAGCGAGTTCATCCTGCTCATTCTGGCCTCACTTCATTTGTTTATTGCATAATTATAAAGTTGAGCTGCATGTTAATGGTTCATGCAGATGGTTAAAGAAAAACCAGATTAGATTAGTGTGCACCGATCAGCCACAACATTATGACCACTGACAGGAGACGTGAACAACATTAATCATTAGACATGTACTGCCCCCACCCCATAGCAACGACACCCCAAACACTTTAGGAACAGAAAAAAAGAAAAACACAAGGTGTTGACCTGACCTCCACATTCACCAGATCTCAAACTGATCAAGTATCTGTGGGATGATCCTCACTAACATCAGGCCCGTGTCCATCCTCTGATGAGTCACAGCTGTTTGGGAGGTGGTCATAATGTTATGCCTGATCGGCGTACCTTGTGTGGTTGAGACAGGTGACGGGGGGGTTCCTGGAAATAAAGCTTCACCGGGGGAAATATGGAGGAACGACGCTGAGGAACGAGGAGGATTTATGAGGCTGGAAACAGTTTTTAGATGAGAACTCGTCCACGTCGACACAACAAGGAAACACGGCGTCTGTTTATCTCCTAGAGGACGACGTTGCTGCTATAGTGCGAGTGTTTTTACAGCGGCTGAAATGAAACGACGATGACTCTTATGTAAGAGGTTATTTCTACCCGCTGATAGAATAAACAGAGCTTTAACAGTCAGTTACAGCGACTACATTAAAGGGATTAACCTAAAACGAAAGAACCAGCGCGCCACATTAAACATGAAAGAGTCGAGGAAAGGAACTGAATGTAAGAGCAGTCTTAAGCCTGATCAGTATATCACAAAGGTTTGGATTTACAGAGGAACTAAAAGCTGCTGTAA
This sequence comes from Mugil cephalus, assembly GCF_022458985.1. Classification (NCBI taxonomy): domain Eukaryota; kingdom Metazoa; phylum Chordata; class Actinopteri; order Mugiliformes; family Mugilidae; genus Mugil; species Mugil cephalus. The sequence goes on from NC_061778.1 coordinate 2,549,193, forward strand.
TCCACCGGTATGTAGAGTCTGCTGATTGATGCAGATGTGAGTTGTTCTGGGCGACGTTTAGAGAAACGCTGAAGCTGATTGTGACGAGGTGGATCACAGATGGTGAAGTGGATGTGAACGGGGGGACGAGGGTTTTAGTCTCTGCGGCTCTGATGAGGCTCCTGCTGACGTCTGTCAGCTGATCACGAGGCCTCGTTATAACGCGCTCACTGAGAGGACGTCCTGCAGAGACGCTGCAGAGACGCTGCAGAGGAACTGACGAGCCACAAAGTCCCTACACAAGTCTGCAACATATTTAACTTATTACCTTGTACTGATTCTTTATTGTTCTCTTGTTTGTTTGTGCTTTAGCTGTTATGATTTAGTTGAAAGTGTGATGTTTTAATCAATCAAACTTTATTTATAAAGCACTTTTCATACAGAAGATGCCGCCCAACGTGCTTTATATTAAACACACACACAAGAAAATGTAAAAATACTGAGGAATTAAGAACACGGAGGAAACACTATCCCACCCTCAGCACCTTAAACATGAGGAAATGCTACAGAGATAAATATAACTGTATAAATTAGAATAAAAATAATTTCAATTAAAATCCACACTAAAAAAGTAAAAATAATAAAATAAGTTAAAATTAGTTAAAAAGATAAAATATTAATTAAATGAATAAATAAATAAAATTAAATAAATAAAGTAAAAATAATTTAAAAAAATAATTAAAATTCGGTTAAAAGTCAGACTAAAAAAAAAATTAAAATGATAAAAATAAAATAAAATAAAATAAAAATAATAATAAAAATGAATAAATAACCAGACTAAAAGGTAAATAAAATTCAGTTGAAAGCAGGACTAAAAAGGCTATTTTCCTCAGACTGTTCCATGAGCAGGGACCATAATAATAGAAGGAGCTTCACCGAATGTTCTGGTTAAAACTTTTGGAGAAATTAAAATGCTGCTGCCTGAAGAGATAGTTCTAGAGGCCTCATATGTTAAAAGCAAATCAGATTAATAATTAAAAGCTTTAAAATACATTAAAATCTAAAGGTCATTTAAAACATGTAACAGAGAAGTTACACATCTTGTTCACTAAAGGATAAATTGTTAGAATATTCCTCCGCTAACACCACAGGACATAACGATAACATGCAGCGATGTGACATCAGGACAACGTTAACACGTCCCGGCCACAGGCCGGAGGATAAGACTCATAACTATGAAGCTGCAGCACATGTTGGTGAAGCCGGAGCTAATTGACATCAAGCTAAATGAGATTATTTATGTGCATGCATGTAAAACACAAACGTGTGGCGTCGTCCTGCTGCAGGCGCGAGTCAGTGAACGCGTCTCAGAGCGGAGGAACGTGGGCACTGAGAGAATCAGCTCTTTGTTTTTCACAGCTTTGATGATGAATAGGAAGGTTATACTGTTTGTCAAGCTGAAGCTGCAGGAGGAGCCTCGGGGGAACTTTTCTTTTAGTTTTTTTAGCACAAAGCCTGACATTTGTATTTTTTTTTTTCTTGTTAGTAGCTCACAGCAGCAGAGCCTGTGTGCAGTGTTAGAGAGGAAGACTGCAGGCAGGAATAAGCCTCAGGCCAAAAGAAACGTCACACGTGTTTCTTTGTGAGGTTTGTGAGGTTTGTGATCTGTGGTGCTGTGATGTTGTGTTACCTGGAGGAGAGATGTTAATATAATGAGGCAGCGTCGAGTGTGAGGATGCAGAGTTTTTGAAGTTAAGTGAAAGACGTACATGAACACAACGCCGGCCGTCTGTTACCGTCAGTCCCAAAGATTTATGAATGAATGAGCCAACTACCAGATTCTAGATGCAGGAACACATGGTCCCTGTTTTATCTATGTTTACATGAACCACTGACTAAACCTTTAATAACAATGAGCTGGTTTCTCTCTGGTTGGAATAAATCCTTTCTCTCTGAGCATGTTTGCTCCACGTGAGGAACAGAAACATGGAGGCAGAAAAATAAAAAAAAAAACGAGCTGGAGCCCACGAGGAGAAGCTCATACATTAAAGTCTAATAAACATTACCAGATATCTACTAAAATGTGACTAAATAACCATCTGAAGTTAATAACAACCACCTTCTAATCAGCTAAACAATAATAAAACCAGCTTAATCAAAACTTTGTAGTTACATAGTAGTGCAAAGAAGATATTATTTACAAAGATTTACAAGCTACAGTTAAAATACTAAAACTAAAAATAAGAAAATATACAAAAAATAAATTGATTTTATAGCATGTTTGTTCTTTCTTTTTCTACTTTATATCCTTAATAATATAATTGGAATGTGGAATTATCACATGTCAACAGTGTTACTACAATATATTTATGAATAACTTTCAATTTATTCAGTCGTATATATAATATTTAGAAGAATCTTTATGTGAATTCACCATGTGGTGACTGGTTGTAGGCGGCCATGTTGGTTTTAGGCCTGAAAACAGACGAGATGTGATGAACTATGAAACCTGTCGACTATGATAAACTCAACATGTCCCTCAGTTATATGTTGACCCGAGACATATTCTGCTCTTCTTCTACATTAAGTCACCAAATCAGGGAGAAAACTTCTTCTTCTTTTGTTCTATTTCCTGCAGATTTCTCCTCTTTTGTCATGAATCAGATGAGAACGATTTCAATCAGCCTGGAGAAATAAAACCTACAGATACAGAACAAAGAACATGTATCGTCCACATTCAGAGTCAACTGTTAAACCTTCAGCTCCTTCACATTTTAATTTCACGGCTTTCACTCGTTTTACAATTTAATCTCCATCCAGTTAATAAAGAAACACGCAAAATAAAGACGTCTCTTTCACAGCCTCTTATTATAAATCGCTTTGTTAAAACTCTCTCTGTGTGTGTGATGAGCACAGGACGCCTCACAGATATCACATGTGAAAAGCCGCGACGCTTCATAAAACAGATTCTGCTCGACCCTACGCAGACTGTGAAGACGCGGCCGAGTGGAAACCGTTTACTGGACAGTCGGCTCTGATGTGCACGAGCAGCAGCACAGCACAGGGACTGGAAACAATTTGTTCCCAGCAACATATCAGTGTGTAACCATAGCAGGTCCGTCCATTCCTTATAAACACGCTGCATTAGATGAGATTAGAGCTGCATCCGAGGGGGAGGTGTAATAACAAGTCGCTGGCGGCGAATCCCTCGGCGCTGAGCTGAGAGACGAGCGGCGCAGCATTTTTACAGAACATCACTCTAATATCTGTTGTCGGGGAAAATGAAACGAGTCTTTTTGCATTTGGAAGAATGGGGAAAAACAACATGATAGGGTGCAAGGCATTCTGGGAAATGTGCTCGGGTGGAGGAAGCAAAGGTCTTCGGCATTTTGAGTTTGATTTTAAAACTGAAAATGTGAAGAAATCTTTCTTTCATTCTGTTAGTCTACAACCAAACCATGACGTAAACCGTACCCGTGTCTCTTTAATGAACCAGGAAGTAGCCAACAGCACTAACCCTCATCCCAGGCATGAACCACGGTGAGAGGGGCCCCGTCATCCCTCACTTCCTGCCTGGGGAGATAAAGACGTGGATGAACAGCAGCTTCCTCCGGTTAAACACTAATAACACGGAGGCTCTTCTCATTCCACCGTCTTCGCTGTATTTCCAGGCTCCGCCGCACTTTAACCTGCCAGACGCTGAAAAACTTGTCCGTGCCTTTATCTCCCAGAGACCGGACTAGTGCAACCGGGATTCCTGGCAAGTACAAGAAGAACCTGCAGGAGCACATAACCCCCCCCCAGCAGCGCTGCCAGGATCCTGATGAGAGTCCGTAAATACGAGCACATAACCCCCCCGTCCTTTAATCACTGCACTGGCTCCCTGCCGCATTCTGGACTGATTATAAAATACTGCTGCTCACACACAAATGCCTCAATGGCCGTGCACCCCCCCCCCCCACGAGAACTCATCACCCCACAATCCTCCATCCGTACAATCCAGACACACGCAATCTTTTTTCTTATACTATGCTTTTTATGCTAGTTGCTTTTAACCTGTATCTCTCTGAGATCCTTTGATGAAAAGTGCACCATGAATAAAATGTATTATTATTATCACTGTGATACAGAGTAGGGCTGGGTGATACTGGGAACTTTGGTATCGATCTGATACCAAATACAGGCCTAGTATCACAGATAAGTGTCAAACTCTGTCCATATCCACCTTTTACTACAGGTGAGGATGGAGAAGCTCCTGCATTAACTCTGTGAGGAGGAATTTAATGGACGTGTTTATCACACTAGTATCGATACAATGCAGATACCGGCCTCGGTATCAATATTTACATCGATACTTGCCATCCTACCACAGGGTCTAACCTGCCCCACAGCGTGAATATGCAAATTGCAAAAATGACAGAGAAAACTTTAATTGAATAAAAGTAGCTGCTGTTCCTAATGTGTTACACTGTTACAGTCAAAGAATAGAACAGAACACAACAAAGACCCACAACTCAACAACAGAGAGCACAAATTACACTTATTTTTCTTAAGAAATTCCATTTTTTAATGGAAAGTTTATTAAATGTAAACATTTATCTAACTTACCTACAAAAACAGCTGTTTTAAATGAGTCAGGTGACATGTCTTTCTCTTTCTCTTATTGTTCTTAGGATGAAAAGTTAATTCATTAGTGCTGAAGTTGTAGTTTTTGTTTTTTAAACTGAAAATCAAATAAACTCTTAATTTATTTTTAATTTTCGAGTCTAAAACCAAAATGTTCACGCAGCCCGGTGGAAAGAGAGGAAAAAGAAGCACAACTGCCTGTGATCATTTTAACAGGAGACACTTTTACTTCACCTTATTATCCGTCAGTGCTTTTATTCACTCATTCAGTGGATTCACAGGAAACTGATTCACAACCTTTCTCAGTGCTGCTCCTTCACCTTCGCAGCCGTTCAGGAGGAAATATTTAACATTTATCTCAAATAATAATCAGAATGAAAAGGTCAGAGACTGAATCTTCGCTGCTAAAAAGTTGAAACGACACAGAAATCACAGGTAAGTGTCAGTTTTGGGTGAAATGAGAAAACGAGCTGAAGGAGAAAGGCTTCGTTTTTATGTCGCCTGTAAACAAATGCTCCTGAAGCGGCTTCGCTGTCTGTGCGACTCAGACGCCTTTTTAAAAGTTTAACGGGTGAAAACAGGAGGAGCCGCGCTCCATCTTTATGTGCGTCTCTTAATTAGCTGTCAGCTGTTAAAACGCCTTCTTTGCTTCCTAAAGTGGACGGAGCCTCATAAATAAAAATGTGAAACACTTAAAGACAAACGGAGATCGTTTCAAAGCGAAGCCGTGAACGTGTCCAGATAGAAGGAGTCACCGACTCGCTCCAGCCGAGCGGCTCTAAGTGACGCTTCGCTGGTTTCACTGTTTGTTTCCCTGTGGGTTTGGCAGCGACGAGGTGGAGCTGGACGAGGTGGAGCGGGACGAGGTGGAGCGGGACGAGGTGGAGCTGGACGAGGTGGAGCGGGACGAGGTGGAGCTGGACGAGGTGGAGCTGGACGAGTCGGAGCTGGACGAGTCGGAGCTGGATCAGTCGCCCGTGTTTCCTCTGAACTCAACACTCAAAGAAAATGTTTTTTATTTATTTATTTATTCTTTTGGGTTCATGTGGTGACTCAGTCAACCTTGAGCTTCTTACTCCACATAAATGAGGAACAGGAAACTGTCTGAGTCTGACAGGAATCCACTGAACATACTGTACGATCAGCCGTATCATTATGACCACCTTCCTATCCATGAATCCAGCTCCTCATGAATCCATCCTTCCTCTTCCTCAGCATCATTCCTCCATATTTACACTAGTGCAGCTTTATTTCACCTGTCTCAACAATCCAAGTCACAAGGATCAGCCATAACATTATGACCACCGTCCTAATATTGTGCTGTTCTTCCTTCATGTTTTGAAAAATGTTGTGAAGTTGTTCCTAAAGCGTTTTTGCGTCAGGCTGCTGACATCATGGAGTGTCATTGCTATGGGGTAGGGGTATGGGGGGGGGTCTGGTCTGGTCTAGGTGGGGGCTACATGTCTAAGTAACATCCACATGAATGAATATCAGGTCCAAAAGTTTCCCAGCAGAACAATGACTTGTCTCAAGATGGTTTGAATGTTATTTACTGCTCCTGTCAGTGGTCATAATGTTGTGGCTGATTAGTGTGTAGACTGGTTCAAGGTGTTTTAATAATTATCATATATAACAGTCAAATGTTCATTCTCTGTGTGGGAGCTGAGCAGTGAAACCAGGAGCAAACTTAAATAAGACGTTTGCATCTGGGTGTTTTTAACTTCCTGATGTTTCTGCTGCTTCTCTCCTTCCTCCTTTTACATCCATCATCATCATCATCATCATCATCATCATCATCATCATCCTGCCTTTTTCCTTCGGCTCCTTTTTAAATCCATCCAGCCACGTTGAAATGTTTCCCGCAACAGGAGACTCACAGTTCTGCGCCGTCGATGGTTTTTAGGGGGAATCTTCTTCTTCTTCTGTTGTGTTTCCAGCAGAATCACAGTGGTTCATGTTTTTGTTCATCGTCCGTGTCCAGAGTCATGTCGCAGTAATTGTGTGTATAAGTAACGACATTAAATGAGCTGTATGCAGAGATATAAATCACTGCTCCCGTGTGTCATCATGCGTAAACCCGCTCCGTCGCCTCACGAAGTGAAACGTTTGCATCATGAAGCTAATTTTATCTGGTGTCTTTTTACATTCGCCTCCCTGATGTTGCTCTGAAACGTACTGTACCTCCTCTCTCCCCCCCACAACAACCAACCCATCAAGAAAAGAGAAAAAAGATGCAAATTCAAGCTCTTAAAACTGAGGATTAGAAATAGATTTTCTTCCAAAATAGCTCCTTTTTACAGCGAAAGGTTGTAAAATGAGGCTGATGATGAGACTAATGTGATTTATTCCACATCAGACTGACTGAGTGCATCATATCTGAAGCATAAAGACTCAAAGCCGCGTGTGCATCGTAAGCATTCCTCCTCTTTCTGTGTTTAGCGTTTGATGGATGATTTTATTTACAGGGCTTCTACGACTCATTTGTTTTGGGGCGTGTGGAGTCGTCGGCCTGCGTTTGCTCCTCCAGCCTCATTAAAGGCGTCTCAGCCGACACGAGCATCGCTTTTAAACGGCGTTAACACCGGAGCTGCTTTTCTGTGTGTCTGTGTTTACTGGTTAATGGTGAAGAGACGTCTAATGAAACGTCCGACCCATTTAGGTTTAATCTGCAGGAAGGGACAGAAATATTCATGAAAGAAGGAGGAGGAGGAGGAGGAGGAGGAGGAGGAGGAGGAGGAGGAGCGTTATTCTGAAGACTGTCCTCAGGGTGTGGAAATAAAAACGTGCTCATACACAAAGTTAATAATGGACTCAGGCTTTTACATTCGCCACAGTCTTTAAACTAGCAGACGTGTTTCCTGTTGCAGAGGATTAATCTTTCAAACATGTTTAAGTAAAAAAAGACGCAACTAAAAGAAGATGAATAAACGTCACAACAGCTTCTGACGTCTAATTTTGTTGCATAAACTTGTAGGAGGGCGGATAAAGTGTCATCTTGTTAATTTAAGATGAAAATGAAAGAAATCAACATGTTCATAGAGTTGCTGGTTCACTTATTAACTAACTATGAAGGTGAATTCTCGTTATTCACTCACGTTCTATCGTCCTCTGGTCCAGTTTACCTCAGGAAGAGATGCACAATTCACACTCACATCTACGCACAACTTCAGTCAGACGAAGCCGAGATGGAGACGCCACACTGAGCTTCAAATCTCTCTTTTTTTTTTTTTTTGCTCATATTCCCAAAAGTAAAACACACACGCGCTTATAAAACATTGATTAGTTTGTTTGGAACCTACAGATCCCGAGAGGTTTTAACCTTCTGTGACTGAGACTCAGGAGAATAAAGCCTCCTGTGCTTTCAGACGTTAACGCACTCTAACATACGCTCTAACACACACACACACTCACACTCTAACACACGCTCTTGTTTAATGCTAACAAAATAATCTCTGCCTTTTACATTTAATGAAAAGATGCTCCGGTGCTCACAGTTTGTCTTTATAATTACCAATTAATCAGCAGCGTGACTATTATTAGCAGGCAGCCGGGCAGAACGACCAACGGATGGAGGAGGACGGAACAAATAAATAAATAAATAAGTAAATAAATAGATAAATATCTGAGCTGTGAGATGACAAATCTGTAGTTTGGAAACATTTCAAGATGAAAAGAAGAGAAAAAGAAACACTTACAGGAAAGAAACGAAAGAAAAAGTTTCTAACTCGAGTCTCTGAACATTAATGTGTCAAAACACGTTCCTCCAGTTACAGAAAATGGACTCGGACGCACAATGATTCTCCTGATACAACAACAAAAAGCAAAGCTGCAACAAGACAAACTGTCTGGATACAACCTGGACGACCGACAAAGTCTCCAGACAGAAAAACACTAAAGGAGGAGAGAAAAAGCAAATACGTGGGAGAAGAATCAGACGAAGAGGAGGAGGAGGAGAAGGAGGAGGAGGAGGAGGAGGAGGAGGAGGAGGAGGATGAAGGAGGAGGAGGAGGAGGAGGAGGAGGATGAAGGAGGAGGAGGAGGAGGAGGAGGAGGATGAAGGAGGAGGAGGAGGAGGAGGAAGATGGAGGAGGAGGAGGAGGAGGAGGAGGTGGGACCACAGCATCATCTTCCTGAGCATCAATGAACCTGAGTCCATGTGTGAACGATAACTCCAGACTTTCTCACTTCAGGCTCCTTCATTGAAATAATCCTAGAGCTCAGCTTTGCTCTAGGAAGCAACATGAGACACTGGAAACTCTACAACGTGCAGCTCTGGATTCAGAAAACATAACATCCGTGTGGTGACTGGACTGTACACGAAGCTCTAAAGCAGGAGTGTCAAACATACGGCCCGCGGGCTAAAAACCGGCCCCCAGACGACCTAATGTGGTCTGGAGCATGAATGTGCAAAGTGCAAAATGAGGAAATTCCACAGGAGAAGCTGGTATTTAGTTTCTGGGAATGTCCTACGGTCAGCGTGGTTCATGAACGCACCATAGTCTTGTGTCGTGATTATATGAGCAGGTGTCAAATCTGTTTGATCGGCCAGTTAGTGATGTTCAAGTTAATCTACAGAGAAAGAAAGTCACCACTAAAACTCAGAGCATCCTGCATCAGGAACCGTGAGAACGTTAAGAGGCCGTGAACCAGGTTCTAATCAGCTCCAACATTCATGCCAAGTCAACGGTTTGGTACCACACACTCATTAACTAATCGCAAATCTACTCAAAATACATTTGCGTGTTCTGATTTTAAATTCAAAGGCCAAAAACAAATGTCACATGTCCTTCTCCCTTTGTGATGTTTTTCCTGGTGAGGAGTGAGGAGCTTTGCAGCTACAGAGGTTTTGTTTTATACGAAGGTGACGATGTCTCTGTGCACCATAGACAGAGTCACACACTGTAACTGCTGGTTCACACACATCACAAATGTAATACTTCAGTAGACGTGTCATCTCGTTCACCTCTCAAGCAAAGAGTTATGAACTCTAAAGAGAATTCCTGCCTTATTCTACTGTAATGTTTCCTGCTTATGATCAAATCGTGCTAAAACCAGACACCAGGTAGAATCTACGCTGTAATATTCACATAACACAGAGAGTAGAGACGTCTGATATGAAACTGTGCATCCTTTCCTGAGTGAATTCAGGATAAACACGTGAAAGTTTGTAGCCTCACCTTCAAAATCTCTGTTACAGAAACAGTTTTATCAAGAATGACAGAGTCTTGTTTCAGAGTTTTAGTTGCATTGAGGAGCCGATACATGAACTACAGGAAGAACAGAACGGACTAGAGTGTCCTAGAGTAGAGAAAACCTGGTTAGAGAGTCAGGACGTCAGCATCAATGGAATTTAACTTGATTTATCTGAGGAACCTTCCTCCTGCTGTTTGGTGAAGAGGATAAGAGAGAATGACAGAGAGTGACAGTTTAACCTCTGGATCTGCAGAGAAAATGAAATCTGTGTGTATTGGTGGTGCAGAAGTTAACATAGCTGCCTTCAAACAGGTAACATAGAAATATTTTGCCAGTTTTCTCCTGTTTTCCTATTTGATGTCAGACAGAGACACAGTCAAACATCTGAGAGCACGGATCAAGGTTAGTGAACAGAATATCATTTATTGTCCTGTGCAGGACACAGGTTTTGTTCACAGCTCTGAAAGATCCTCAGAATAAATCGTGTTCTGAAGATAAAAACTAGTAAAGTAGTAAAATCTAAGTCAAAATGGAACCGAAATGACTGTAAAATATGGACAAACTCTGCCACAATTAAAAATAAATAAATACATTCCTACAGATATTTGCCATGAATCAATAAACCACTTAATACTTAAATATATACGCCATAAATAATTAAATAAATAGATAAATACCTAAATATATTCCATAAATGTCTATTGCTGCTGCTGCTGCAACATTTCAGTTCAAACTACCTGGTGAAAAGCAATGAACAGGCCCCTCATTAGCATATATATTTAAGTATTAAGTGATTTATCTATTCATGTATTTATTTATGGCATGAATCTGTAGGAATTTATTCATTTATCTATTTATTTTTAATTGCGCCAGCGTTGGTCCTACATAGTAATGTGTATAAATATGAATATAAAAATTACTGCAAAAAAAAAAAAACTAGATGCAATGAAATGAATGAAATCCAGATTTTTTTTTTCTTGTTTCCAGACTTGATAAGATCTGAGTCCGTGTACGTTTCACCACTAGTGGAGAATATGTTTGTGAGTGTGTGCGTTAGCTGGAGGTTAGCGGGCTAAGTGGTGATAAAGACGAACACATCCTTCCATCTGCACTCGTTTCTGACCTTATTACATCGTGTTAACTGAGCTGAAGCCGCGCGCGAACACACACACTTCAGCGGCCGGGAGTCGAGAGAGGAGAACGTGTCGCCTAAAACAAACACACACTCGGAGTCAAGTCGTCACCACTTACATCCTCGTTATGGATCAAACACACACATGTAGAGATTTCTCACAGAAGCCAATTACAACCCACCAGCCTCCATCCACCCACACACTCCTCCCCCCCTCCACATCCACCCACCGCACACTGTATCCAGGCAGAACCCACTGGAGACGACACACACGCAGCGCAAACACAACCTTTTATGGATACGAGAGAATTCACATCACACACAGTGAATAAATCTGAGTAAAAACGAGACGTCGGTCAAACTGTGACACGGATTCAACCTGAACAGACACTTTTAAAGAGTAAATAAAAAATAAAAACAAATAAAAACTGTGGAGAACGTAGTGAACGGGACAAAGATGCTTCATTTAACAGGATTACAGGAAGTATTTTAAATGATGTATGTAACTATGCACCTCCTCAATCAATATCAGCCACAACATTACGACCACTGACGGGAGGAAGTGAATAACATTTAAACCGTTTTGTGACAATTCAATGTTCTGATTGGGAAACTTTTGGACCTGACATTCATTCATTCATGTGGATGTTACTTAGACATGTGGCCCCCACCTAGACCAGACCAAACCAGACCCCCCCCCCCCCCCCCCACCCACCACCCACACACACACACACACACAGCACTTGATAGTCTTTAAGTGTCTGCTGAAAATTAGCATTAGTGCCAAGTCCGGCGCATTTGCACTAATGACAAACACATCAATGTTGATTAATGTGCATCGTCCCAGTTCAATAACAATTATAATAACAATTAGGAAGGTGGTCATAATGTTATGCCTGATCGGTGCATGTAAACTGTGAGGGTTTCTTAAAAATTCTCGTGCTCCAAAAGAATAAACGTGTTACATCTTATGGGACATTTTTCCAAGTTAGGAAACAGGAGCTGTGACTAAAATCCCACTGAGACTCATTGATTTCGTGTCTTTTTCACACGTGGGAGGAACTTGAGCTCGTTCTAATGGGGAAATATTGATTATGCTTCAATCATTTTCACCTATAACCCAAAGCTACTGGTGTGAATCAGGCCGCGCTGTTCGCTCAAAGTGATGGATTGAACTGTGATATTTGTTTTTTTTTCTCGTCTCTGGAGGTGACACGTTCTGGTTCCGACTCATTTCCAGTATTTGTGTTTGTATTCAACAAACAAAACGGACGGGGAGTGAAGGGAAATGTGAAATCCTCGGGCAAACAAAGCCTGAAAGTGCAGGATTAAAGGAAGGAGCTCTGAGCTGCAACGCTGCGTCACTTCAATTCAACATGGAGGAAAAGGCTTGAGATAAAACAGACGTCAGGTTTTAGACTGTGTTATGTTTCAGTTCTTCTTCTGCAGAGAAAACGCTCGTTTATATTTATTTCCTTTTACATGACGTCAATTCAACCAGAGAAATCGATCAAAAAATGAACAGTTCAGGTTGAGATTCAGACGCCAGAGAACGTCTGAATGACAAAGTTCTTCAAACACGCCCTAAAAACTGCTTTTTTTTTAACATAATTCTTTTAATCCACATCAGTCCTAATCACAAAAACCAAAAGTTTGATTATTTTCTGACTTTTAACCCTTTATATGCCGGCGTTTGTGATGGCATCGATTTTTCTTCCGAAAAATACACAAAAATTTAAATATTTTCAATAATCTAAATGCAAACTGGATTTTTCTTGGGGGGATTTTTAGACACGTCAATGATCAGTAACAACATTGATTTAAATGGATTTTTATTTTTTTTTTGTTATGTTGTTACCTTTAAGGGACAAAAGTGTCCTAATAATAGAATATATTAATAACGTTTTCTACTTTTTTAAATTTTTATCTTAATCCTCCTTAAAAGTTTGAATAATTTCTGACTTTCTGACAAAAGTAGAAAAAAATATTAACATAAATATTAACACATTCTAATTTTAGGGCGTTTTTGAAGAGGACACTTTTCTCCCTTAATCACAACAACGTAATAATTTAGTTACACAGTGAGAAAATGGAGCATTATGAGACTAGAGTTTGAAATATCAAAATTTGGCAAATATTTATAGCAAAAAGCAGAACTACCACTAAATTATCACACAAAAAAGAAACCCTCTTACCAGGGTCTGAGAGTTAATCCCATGAATCTGACATAAGTGTTCACTGATTTTATATTTTCTTCCTCAGAGTTCACTCAAAACCTCAGAAAAGAACAAAACGCTTAAATGTGACGGGGACAGTTTTTACCAGATTTATTAAAGTTTATTTTTCTTAAGAAGTTTATTTTGCACAAACACACAGTTCGGCCACGTTTTCCAAACCAGCCACATTCTCAGAGATGCTGCTCGGAGCTAATTAAGTGCAAAGAAATGTGTTAGAGGGAGAATAATAATAAAGTGTAAATGAACGAGGTGGAGACAATTCAGACGAAAATGATCGGTTTGAGATACAGATATCATCACAGTCTTTACTCTGAGGGATATTTCGCTTGTGATATTTAGGTTTCAGTCACACACACACACACACACACACACACACACACACACACACACGCACACACACACACACGCACACACACACACACACGCACACACACACACACACACACCACAAACGCTTTAAGAACAACTCAAAACAACATGAAGAATAACACCAAGTGTTGACCTGGCCTCTAAATCCACTAGATCCCAAACTGATCACGTATCAGTGGGATGATCCACAGAGGCCCCTCCCCTCAAAGACCCCCCCCCCCCCACCTCCACTAACAACAGGCCCATGTCCCTGATGAACGAGGGGTTAGATGTTTGCTCAGAGCAGCTCAGCTGTGGACGCAGAGGGGATTCAAACCAGTGACCCTGAACCCACGACACCAGCTCCTCCTGGCTCTTCTTCTACATACGTCCATGTTTCTCCTCCTTCCAGATACATGAGGAGCTAATTGGAGCTCGTGCAAATGCTCAGATATTAACATCCCGTCCGAAAAGGGAGAGATTTAGAGGAGCACATCCGAGCGCTGGCGTCTAATTAAACAAAACTAAGTTAAATCTATAAAAAAAGAAAAAAGAAAATGTTCATTTTTCTAGTTTTTCTAGGAGTTCACAAACGTCACGCTGCAGATATATGAGAACACAACCCGAGGTGAGGTCACACACGACAAAAAAAGGGAAGAACGCGACAACACAACAAAGAGTAAACGACAAAGAAGAAGAAGAAAGTAATAAAAACAATCGTAACCAGTCTGAGACGCGGAGGTAATGGTCTGTTTGTCTCTGACAGCTCAGTCCCTGGTCTCTTGTTACGTGAAGTCCAGAGGGACGACGCACACACACACACTCAGAAACACACACACACACAGGGAAACACACAAACACACACACACATCTGCTCAGACTGTTGAAGTGACCCTCAAGAAACACACTGACACACAATCAGAGCACGTTTATGTGTGAAACTACACATCGGTCAGAGGGAGCAGTTGGTTAGTGTGTGAATAATTGTTATGAACCCCACACACACACACACACACACACACACACACTTTCTCACACACACACACACAGACACACACACACACACACAGTGCAGCCATTGGTTTCCTGGCTGAGGATAACAGCAGTGAGATGTTTAGTATTCAGAGAGAAAGGAAGAGTTGGCTTCAGTAACAAAGCAGCCTCCACATGACGCCTTCACTGACACACACACTGTGTGTGTGTGTGTGTGTGTGTGTGTGTGTGTGTCTGGATCTGTCCCCATGAAACATTTGCTCATGCATAAACCAACTGCTCATTACAACGTTCGTACATTAGGTCAAGTCGAGCTTCCGTGTGTGTGTGTGTGTGTGTTACACTATTTATCCCATCGCACAAATACACAAAGAGCGCGTTTCACTTACCCAAATCAGACTCATGGGGTCGTCTGGGTTCAGCTGAGACCCTGAAACATGGGAGGAGGTGTAATTAGTGAACGTCCTGAACTCAGTCGCTCACACAGTCACGTTTTAATCCCGTCTCCACAAACACACTTTTTTTAAACACACCGCACACACACACTTCCACTCGTCAGCCTCGGTGCGAGACGACAAACGGATCAATGGACGCAACAGGTTTGGTTTTTTTCCGTTTGGCTGGAAAAGATTTGCTCTGCTGAGCCGATAATGAGTCATTAAGGGGATCGGCCGCCAATATTTCTATTAAAGACCTGACAGAGTCTCCACATCATCGGTGCTCAACAGGGGGTCTACGACCCCTATGGGTCCACAGAGGTACTGCAGGAGGGGCACACAATCTTTGGTTGATTAGACATTTTTTTTAATTTAAATTTCTTTAAATACACATTAACGCGAATCCAACATATTTTAGTAAAGTGATAAATGGAAGTCAACTAGATGAGACCTGTCAATCTAAGCCTCCTCTACACATTAGGCCACGCCCCCTATCGCTGCTGAGCCAATCACAACGACGCTCTGTCAGGTTTCCCGCTGAGATCCTGTTCAGTCCCCAGATAAAACCCCAGAGAAACGCTGCTATATTAGCGGAGGAGAAGCTAACAGCGTAGCTCGCTCCCATCAACATCCATTCATCCGAGGATGGATAAGTTGGTGCTTCTCTTCGGGGTCAGACGTCACATTAATGTGGGAGATTCCCCGTCTCTACTACATTCAGCTATGTTTAAAATTAAAACTCGAATCTGTCTCTTGAATTATACAAACACATGTTTACAGCAGGTGCATGGCCACAAACCACCTACTAAAAAATGAGTTGAATGTAGGACACATTTAGTAGATGGGTCCCTATATTAATCTCGTCATCAGTTTCGGGTCCTTGGACTGAAAAAAGGTTTAAGAACGTTTAATCGGTGACTCAAACTTCCGTACTAGTCGAGATGAATTAATTGTTAAGGCTGAGAGCGTCCGATCTGAAGTGGTGACGCCTCCATCAGCATCAAACCGTCCGTCTGTCTCACGGAGACGTGACCGAGGTAACGATGAGGGATCCTCTCTTCCCACAACGCGGCCGTATAGATTGGACCATCGATCCGTGTGCACAGGATGGAAAGAGGAAGGTTTATAAGTGGGACGATGAAGCCGAGATTCACTGGAAAAAAACTCGAGAGAGAAAAAGGAGGAGAATGACAAAGAGCGGATGAAGGAGAAGCTCCGCGGCTACAAAGACGCAGGTGAGTCTGTTTGTAGAGGATTTATCAGAAGGCAGCTTTAGTCCATGCGCGCCCATGGGACGTGCACAAACTCGGCTCAATTCTGTTTTATCTGCCGTAATGAAAACTGCCTCGAGATGCTTCGCAGTCCAACAACAAGGCGGCGGTGGAAGAATCTCCGAGGCAGGAAGGAGCCGGATGAAATGGAAGAGAATTCAGGAGAAACTCCCATCAGGCCTCGAGGGCGGAAAAACTCTCCAGTCCAGCTGTCAGTTCTTTAATGTTTCTGGATGATGCAGGAAAAGACGAGGAAGCCAAGAGCAAGCAGAGTAAAGCAGGTACTGAAGCTTTTCTTTAGCATTTTTAGATGTTGAAAACCTTCACAGACGTAGAAGCAGGTGAGGAAGAGGTGGAGCCTGAGTGGAGACTAAAGATCGATAGAAACCTGTGTGGACCAAGCAGTTCATCGAGTGGCCACTAGAGGCAGCACATCTCCATAGACCCCCATGTTAAAAAGACCAACTATACAGCATCATTACACATGTTTACAGCCTGGTACAAAAAATTATTTTGATCTCAGTATTTTTATTTCACTATTCATGACGGTACGAGGGGTGATTTTTTTTCTAACTAATTTATTTTTTTTATTAATTTTTAAAATTCTGCATCGTTAAGGGCATTCACACTTTGAGTGACAGGTAGTGGAGGCTGCTTTAGCTCCGCCCCTGGAGTATCCGTGTGTGGGCGGAGTAAAGCTCATGGCGACCGCAGGCTCCGCCCACTTCAGGCTTCATTGGGTCAATGGGTCAATGGGTTTGTCATAGTATAAATATAACAGTCGATGGTTGAAACCCGACATGTTTATTCCTGCTGTTAAGTTTTTAACATTTTAACACAGATTGACACCATTTTGGAGCCTCTAGTGGCCGTCGGAGGAAATGCATTTTCTTTAAAGATGGAGATGGAGATAGATGAGCAGCATGAGGAGGTAAACGGTGGACGGTTTTAAAGACAAGCTTATAAACTCTGTTGCTCTCCTCTGTATAATGAGTCACTGCTGCTGCACGGAGACAAATATACTTTGTCAAAATAGCTTTTAAGAGTCAAGCGACGACCTGAACCTCTGAACCTCCTCTGTCACATCTCTGCTTTTCTGTCTCTACCCGGCCGGGCTCATGCAGATCTTAGTTCTTGTTCTGGGGGGAGTTTCAGGTTTTGTTCTGTATTGTTACTAATTCTACAAATATAAAAACTGACCTGAACTGAAGTGGATTGAATCTGCAGGATCAGCCTGAATGATTGTTCACATTTTAACTCTGGTGAGAAGTGAAATACTCACGCTGTGCAGAGCGCAGCGATGCTAAGCTAACACACTGAGTAGGATAAAACACAGTTCAGAAAAGACACGGAGCCACGAGAGGACTGGACGTCTCAGACTTATGGACAAACTAACGTCTTTACTGAGGACGTCAGCAGGTTCTGGATAAAAGTCCCAGTGAAGCACAAACAAATCTGTCGACCACCTGCAAGTGACGACTTTCTCTGAATTAAAATGATTCTTCTTATTATTATTATTATTAGTTTATTGAATTGGGACAATGCACATTAATCAACATTGATGCGTTAGTCATCAGTGTAAATGCTTACGGTCTTAGTACAGATGCTAATTTTCAGCCGTGGTCACAAGACAGCGACACAACACAGACAAAGAAGACTTTAAAACAACATTCATACAAAAGACACAGACAGAACCAGAACCGACATGGTCTGTCGTCTGCATCATTAAGCTCTGGTGAAACGTGGGAAAGTTTGAGAATTACAGTTTTCATTTCATTTCTATATTGTATCATTTAATTCTTGGGAAATATGTGCAAACCAGACTTTAAAAAATCCAATTTAGTCTTTGCTCCATGATCCACATGACATTTTCAGGCCTCGTGTTTATTGACAGTCTGCACATTTACTGACATGAGAGAAGCTGAGGTACCTGGTCCCTTATAAACGGATAAACAGACGATTTTAAAGTTCACAACACAAAGGAAAAAATAAAATGCTGTAAATGTCATAGATTTAAGATAACACAACATGTGTCTGCGTTTTGTTATCAGAGGATTAGTTTGAATTCTCAACACTCTGTGATTAAAACATTTTCTTGTTCATTTCTTAAGTGCATAAATAAATAAACATATAGCAGCTGCAGCAGCGACGACACCACCACCTCCACCACCTCCACCTATAAATACATTTTAATTTAAAACACTGTGACTGTGACGCGTGGACTCACACCGTGTTCATCTGACCAGTCATGCTAGGGGCGAACTGCTGCCATGTAGTTCTTCGATTGTGTTAATTAGCTTTTTTTCCTCGTCGTTATCACAGCTTCCTGTAAAATCCCATAATTAACAGCTACACGTCCTGCAACACACCGAGGAATAAAACAGCATTTTATCTGAGCAGGATTATTTTGTTTGTTTTCTCGATGCGACTGAAGAGTTTTAGGTTAATAATTTTAATTTTTAACTGTTGTTCATATATAATCAGCGTCTGGTCCCGTGAGTCTGGTTGTTTGGTCATAAAATAATAAAATAAATAAAAAACGGAGATTATCGTCCGCTGTCTAAACACAGACCAGCTCTTTATTAAAGGCAACGAGACAAAGTCCCTTCATTTTTTAACTTTTAATTAAATCACAGCCACTTATATGACTGCACACAATGAGCCTGTGATTGTGATTTAATTGTGTAACCTGCAGCTAAAATGTACACAAAGTATCGGGATCAGATCAGCTAATCACCAGCTATAGTAGCTGTTAGCTTACAAGCCTCACAGCTAACAGTAGCTCTTAGCTTCCAACCCTCACAGCTAATAGTAGCTGTTAGCTTCCAAGCCTCACAGCTAATAGTAGCTGTTAGCTTCCAACCCTCACAGCTAATAGTAGCGCTTAGCTTCCAACCCTCACAGCTAATAGTAGCTCTTAGCTTCCAACCCTCACAGCTAATAGTAGCTGTTAGCTTCCAAGCCTCACAGCTAATAGTAGCTGTTAGCTTCCAACCCTCACAGCTAATAGTAGCGCTTAGCTTCCAAGCCTCACAGCTAATAGTAGCTCTTAGCTTCCAAGCCTCACAGCTAATAGTAGCTCTTAGCTTCCAAGCCTCACAGCTAATAGTAACTCTTAGCTTCCAACCCTCACAGCTAATAGTAGCACTGAGCTCTTAGCTTCCAAGCCTCACAGCTAATAGTAGCACTGAGCTCTTAGCTTCCAAGCCTCACAGCTAATAGTAGCTTTTAGCTTCCAATCCTCACAGCTAATAGTAGCTCTTAGCTTCCAACCCTCACAGCTAATAGTAACTCTTAGCTTCCAAGCCTCACAGCTAATAGTAGCTCTTAGCTTCCAAGCCTCACAGCTAATAGTAGCTGTTAGCTTCCAATCCTCACAGCTAATAGTAGCTCTTAGCTTCCAACCCTCACAGCTAATAGTAGCTCTTAGCTTCCAAGCCTCACAGCTAATAGTAGCTGTTAGCTTCCAATCCTCAAAGCTAATAGTAGCTGTTAGCTTCCAATCCTCACAGCTAATAGTAGCTCTTAGCTTCCAATCCTCACAGCTAATAGTAGCTCTTAGCTTCCAAGCCTCACAGCTAATAGTAGCTGTTAGCTTCCAAGCCTCATAGCTAATAGTAGCTCTTAGCTTCCAAGCCTCACAGCTAATAGTAGCTGTTAGCTTCCAAGCCTCACAGCTAATAGTAACTCTTAGCTTCCAACCCTCACAGCTAATAGTAGCACTGAGCTCTTAGCTTCCAAGCCTCACAGCTAATAGTAGCTCTTAGCTTCCAACCCTCACAGCTAATAGTAGCTCTTAGCTTCCAAGCCTCACAGCTAATAGTAGCTGTTAGCTTCCAATCCTCACAGCTAATAGTAGCTCTTAGCTTCCAAGCCTCACAGCTAATAGTAGCACTGAGCTTCCAAGCCTCATAGCTAATAGTAGCTCTTAGCTTCCAACCCTCACAGCTAATAGTAGCACTGAGCTTCCAAGCCTCATAGCTAATAGTAGCTCTTCTTAACCTCACAGCTAATAGTTGCACTGAGCTTCAAATCCTCACAGCTAATAGTAGCTCTTAGCTCTTAGCTTCCAAGCCTCACAGCTAATAGTAGCTCTTAGCTTCCAACCCTCACAGCTAACAGTAGCACTGAGCTCTTAGCTTCCAGCCCTCACAGCTAATAGTAGCTCTTCTTAACCTCACAGCTAATAGTAGCTGTTAGCTTCCAAGCCTCACAGCTAACAGTAGCTCTTCCAACCCTCACAGCTAATAGTAGCACTGAGCTCTTAGCTTCCAGCCCTCACAGCTAATAGTAGCTCTTCTTAACCTCACAGTTTCCCAAACATGTGACACATCATCACATCAAGCCATGAGAAGTAAAAAGATGCACAAACCACACACACACACACACACTGTATCTCACAGCCTCGCACAACATGAGCCACAATAACTCAGGCTGTTTGTGTGTCTGGATTTGTAGTGTGTATTTACGCGTGGTTTGGTGTGCTTCATGTTTTCAACCACACTTTGTTTTTTTTATGGGACGTTTTTCAGGATTTACACAAATACACACACTCCCAGAGCCACAGTAAACAAGCAGGTGTGTTCAGACACAAACGCACACATCCTGTCACAGCGAGGGCGAAGTTGCTGGAGCTCAACAGTAAACAAGGAGCATCCGCGGCCACAACACAGCCAATAATAAGACACATAAATACATAAAGAGCAGCTCGATAAAGTGGAACATGGCCGACGCCTCCTCTGATGTGAGACGTGGGTCCAGAGGCCAGAGACGACTCGACGTTTTTACTCTCATTGATTTTTCTCTGCTCTCCAAACAAATAGCAGCAACAGAAAAAGCATCTGCTGCTGGACGACAGCCTGAAACTAGAGGACGACTAAAAGGACCGAGAGGTGCTGGGAACGTGTCTCTAGAGTTCATGAATCTCAGAAAGTCGAGTCCAAAGGAAGGAAATCAATCACCTCAGACATAAATACTGTAACTTGTTGTCTGCTTTCAAACCACGTTAAACATCCAGACACATATTCATCACTTCATCTTTGAGCCAAGTCGATATTTTTCATTATTCATTTCTTGTCTGAGTTTTCTTTTTTTGTTTTTTTTAGCAGCTTTTTAATGAATCAATGGAGCACTTCATGTAAAACCTGATATCAGAGATACACAGTGGTGCATTTGTGAAATATTGCATTAAGAATCACGCTCAATTTCCTTTAGCACTAAAACGCCTGAAGATACAGATTCTCCTGCCTCCAGATCACCAGGAGGTGCAGATGCAGTTGGATCCACTCTGCAGAAAAACAGACGAACCCACAGCTTGGAAGACAAACCAAGATCTTAACGTACGAGGGATCTACAGCAAGAAATCACCTCATCTTGATCCACATGTGCAGGGAAAACATCACAGCAGCTCCAACAGCAGCGATCAAACCAAACTAGTGTCCAGTGTTTTATCTAAACTGTACATGTTTGACTTTTAGATCATAGCTTAAGGTCCTTTAAGGCTGAAAAGAAGCTCCTGATCAATGAGAGACAGAGATCAGCCCCAAGAACAAGAACTGGACAGACAGGACGTTTTTCCATGATGGTCAGAAGTTTATATTAGAAACAAATACTGATGAGTGACGAAATAAAATGATTTATTCAGGTTAATAATGTTGTTAGGAGGCAGATTTTGTTCATAGATAAATATTTTTATTCCTCACAACCGTCGACTGATTGAAGATACGATTTTAATCGACTGTTGGAAATAATCACTTCTTCTTCTTCTTCTTCTTCTTCTTCTTCTCATCCTTCTCATATTCTGCTTTCATTCTTCTTCTTCATTCTTTTTCTGCTCCATTGCCTCCTCTCTGTCTGTCTTCCTTTCTGTTTCCTTCTCACCCCTTTTTCTTTCACCTCCCGCTCATATTCATCCGTTTCCTTCTCACACCTTTAGTTTACTTTCTACTTGTTCTCCCCCTTTTTTTGTTTCCTCACACTTTACTCTATTATCTACTTTCATTCTCCATCTGTTTCTTTCTCCTCCTCGTCTCCCTCTTTCTTTCCTCCCATCACAAAGTCAGGACCCATGAGTTCTTGTCAGTCTGGTTGATTTAAACTCTACTTAAGCAGAAATTAAATAATAATAATTGTGTTTTTTTCTTTCCGTCGTTATTAAAGGGCTCTGATCCATTCAGATTATATCAGACAGGATATTAAACCATCATAAAGCATCACTACTGCAGCACTGCAGGTCAAATTAATGAAAGCATCTGTAAAGGTAAAGGACGGATAAAACTTCCAGCACAAATACCAGCACGCAGGTGTAGTAGAAACAGTAACGAGGGGGTGGATGGTACTTGGAGTCAGACAAGAGGCAGTGGTGACGCTCCTGACATTTTAATTTCCACTTTCTAAGTAAAATGGTCATCAGACTGAAAGGAATGTAATCATAACCTCACTGAAACAAAAAAAAGACAGACAAGACGTCCCTGTCCCAGCGTGAGTCCATCAGTGGTGTCGAGGTCTGAGAGACGCTGAGAAGCCACAGGAGGGAGATGGATGGAGAATATTGTGTTATATTATTTTCTCATCTCGCTTCGTAAGGATGAGAAACAGGCTGCAGAGACGGGAAGCCAGGAAGAAGAAGAAGATGGTGTTTTCATGTACAACATAGATACAGTTCTTTGGGGTTTGCAAAACTTTCAACATCTGTATTTGAATAAAATTCAAAATAAGTGTAAGAATCTATTTTTTTGAGTCACACTTCTAATTTAGGATATTTAAGTGTAAAAATAAGTATTCTTTAATTATCAATTATAATAATTATTTATGTATCTTCAGTGTTGGTTGATGTTTTGCATTAAATTAAATAGAACATAACGAAATAATCTCTAGGTCAAACTCCGCTTCCCAAAAGTATATTTGCTGCCTCTTCAACCCAGTTACGGTAAAAAAAATTCGATTCGACAAAACTAGTGATGCAGTTAAGTCGTGTTTCATCCAGTCTGAGCCTCCTCCTCCTCTGAACGTAACTCAATCCAGGCAGACGCATGATGATAGTCTCGTTCTCAGATCAAAATAAGTATTTGTTAAAAACACGTTATTTGTACCTTTCCGAATAACGTATTCAGGTTCGACTCCACCCCTAATAACTATTCATATAATCTCTTCACACCAGCAGGTGGCAGTGTTCTGGATTCATCATTCAATAGAGGCAACAGGAAGAGCTACTACTAGCAGGGAGGCTAAAGAGCTACTATTAGCTGGGAGGCTAGGGACTCCCTTACCTCCCTGCTAATAGTAGCTCTTCCTACTAGAGAGATTTACTGTTAGCTGGGAGGCTAAAGAGCTACAGACTACCGTAGAGAGGTGGCAGCATGGGTGCAACTAGTGCAACAGTGTCAAAAAGATGGTGCGACACCAACTAATGGACGACAATCGACCTCATGTGTCACTGCTTCTAAGAAACAGTGCGCCACGATAGCTTCATAGCTTATTTCATGGTTTATGGACTGTCGTGAAGCAGCAATTTAAAAATTAAGCCAATGAAGACTGATGCTCCTTCTGAATTATGGAGGAATTAGGTGGAGTCAACATGGAGACACCACTCTGAGCTTCAAACGGGCTCTTCAGAAACCTACGAGCATCATCTCAGAGGGTTTGTCTGGCTTTAGCCGCAGCAACAACACATCCCTAATGAACACAACTGCTGACCATCATCAATCAAACAAATCTGGCTTCTGGGTGAGTTCAGGTTGAACCGGCAGCCTGGCTCTCATCATCTATCAACTCAATCTGGGTATTCACCGTGATCAATCTGCTTGTGTCTGCCTCATTACGCTGCACGTGAAGAACAAACCCAAGGATCTTTCACGGTGATTCATCAGCGACCAGAGCCGCTGCACTCCCTCCCTCCATCTGGTTACCAGCCAGAAACCGAAACCTCAACAGGCTGCACCTTTTAGCTGCAGCAGATAACTGCAGAGCTCATTTAGCAGAGAGGCTGGAGTGGAGAGGACCGATGGAAGAGATGGGTTTATTAAAGGGACATGCGATGGTTGGATAATTGAGCATTCAACTCCCACTGGACGTCTACTGTACCTACTGTGTTAGAGGTAGATCAACGAGTCAGAGTGTATGTATTCCCACCGAGACCCATTTACAGACTGACTGACAGGAGGAAGGTTTTTCTGTGACGTCCACAAAAAGAAACACATCATTTTCTTGGACAAGTCTCACTGAGAAGGCGCCAACATATTTTTCTGCTCTTTGTATCGGCTCCGAGCGCCAACGTGACGCTGACTGTGGTCATTTCTAACACCAGACCAGAGCAGTCGATAACTAGCTCACCACATGCAGAGTGAAACAGGAGCATTACCTCCGATGAATAAATAAATGCGTGTTGTTTCAGTGGTTAAAGGCCATTTTAACAAACCCAGCTGCACGTCCATTACGAGCTCAGGCCACCGGAGCTTTTCGTTTCCCACATCCACGACCACAAACGGAGCGATTTACGAGACTCAGGCCAAGTCCAGCCGCCGTCCCTGCGTGTCTGGTCAGTGTTGACAGGGCGGATGTGAAGCCAGTGATTATAGCAGCGGAGAAGACTTTCAGTGCATCCGATAAAACACCTTGGTTTGTTTTTTCACTGAGAGCAAACAACGGAGTAATTTCCTGGTCTGATGCACAGGCTGTCACTTTTATTGGCACTAATTAATTCATTTGTTTTCTCTTTTGAGAAAAATAAAGAGAGAAAATAGCTTCAGAGATAAATGAGAATTTAGTAACGTCATCTGCCTCTTTTCCCGTCATTAGCCGACAAGCGGGAAACGCAGTCCTAAGTGAATTAGAGGACGTCTTCCTGCTGGCGAGTGTAAATGAAGACAATCAGCTCTGACACTGCCCTCGTGGATTCTCTCTGAAGATCCCCAGAGAAACAAGCTTCTGTTCCTGCAAAGTGCA
The DNA here is from genome assembly GCF_022458985.1 of Mugil cephalus. Lineage (NCBI taxonomy): Eukaryota > Metazoa > Chordata > Actinopteri > Mugiliformes > Mugilidae > Mugil > Mugil cephalus. Next base: position 2,574,352 of record NC_061778.1, read on the forward strand.
AGATGAGGAAAAAAGGAGCAAGTGTGCATAGAAACAGTAACTGTCCTTGGTTTGTTTGTAGGCTGCAGCGTGTTGCAAGAGTTTAAAGGAGGAAGAGACGAGCAGAACACTTTTGTCTGCCTTTATAATTTGTTGTTCACTTCACTGTGCATCCGACTGGATGGTTTGAACGTGGCCTCAGGCTGCTGGGCTGGAAAATGACGCATAAAACGGTTCATAAAGCTCGGTTCAGACTCCTGCAACAGGTCTCCACGAAGCCGGAAGCTCATTTATACCTGTGCGTGATAAATGTGCAGCACAGAACCACCTGAAAATGCAGTTTGGACCCATCACAGCCGCTGTGATCTGCAGAGCCGTGGTGCATTGTTGCATTTCTTTGGACACTTACGGTGTAGAAGTGATGCACAGTGAGATTTCTGGTTCCATTGTTGAACTAATGAGGGCAATGTCCTGAAATACTGTGGTGGGGAAAGGCCACAAGGCTTAGCTTTGAATTAACAGTGAAGCAGCTTCCCAACCTTCGCTAATGGTCGTAAAGTCGCTCAAAGATCCTGGAGCTTGTGGCTGAAGAGATGCTGAGACCCGGGGGGCTTTGTGTTAAAAAGCAGCTTGTTAAACTGGATCAGGCACCTAATGAAGGTGCCTCTAATGCTGCTGGCCATCGCGAAGGAGACAGGAAAGAGACGACACATCGATCAGCCATAACATTATGACCACCGATAGCAGAAAACACATTTAAACCTTTTTGTGAGAATGAAATGTTCTGCTTGGAAACTTTCAGACCATGGATGTTACTTAGACATGTAGCCCCCACCTACACCAGACCAGACACCCCCACCCCCATAGCAATGACACTCCTTGATGGTAGCAGTCATGCCCAATGGGATGCAGCCTGACACAGACACAAAACCGCTTTAGGAATAACTAAAAAAACGAAGAACAGCACAAGGTGTTGACCTGGCCTCCAAATTCACTAGATCCCAAACTGATTAAGTATCTGTGGGATGATCCACAGCGGCTCCTCCCCTAAAAGACCCCCCCACTAACAACATCCCGTTCCCAGACACCACAGGACGCCCTCAGAAAGTCCGTCCATGTCCATTCTCTGATGAGTCACGACTGTTTTGGAGGCACAAGGACCTACACAATATTAGGTCATAATGTTATGCCTGATCGGTGCATATCTTGACCGGTCTGGGGAGTTTTTGGGTTTCCCCCCAATGTGGAACTACAAATAAAAACATGACCCAGCTTTGGATACGCAACGCAAGATGAATATATGTTTGAAGAACAACGTTCCTGATGATGATGTTTCACACGTGTGTGACTCAAAAAAAACAGAATGATCAATAATAATTTAATGCGAATATAAATATCTGTTAACTGTGTGTGGACGTGTGTCATTGCTGTGTTAGAAAAGCAGCTGCTGAGGTTCACTAAACATTATGCTCTAAACTATTAGTGTCTACAGGAAAAAAAAAAAAAACTGAATTATTTCCCCATTTGTCTCTTTTCACCTTCTTCTTTCCTCTTTCAATCTGTTTGTCAGTTCCCATCAAGCACCACAACTCATTCATAAACTCGTTTTCAGGACCTGTTCATCTTTAAAGACACAGTTACTGCTACACTTGGTAATTTTCCCATATTTCTTAACGACCAACTTCAACAGTGACACAATAATTCAGGTAATTTCCTCTGACTCCAGTTTTTTCTGCCTCTCGTCACGGACGAGTGAACCTGTGTAATGAGGCTCTAATGCTGGAGCTGTTAGCGCACAGCTGCATGCGTCTGAAGACTGAGTGTCTCCACGATGAGAGCTGAGTCACGCAGGTCACACATCGACTTCCTCTGTGAATTAACATTGATTTTATGATATTCGGGGCCGAGGCGAGTTCTAAGGAGGCAGCGCTGGGCCGTTAGCAATATCATGCGCTGTAATTAGGAGAGGGCGTTTTAGCATCGAGTCGTGTAACGCTTCTGCTTTCTGCCCAGCACGTGGTCAATATTCAATTTAAGTTTCTAAAAAGGTCACAGAAGGAGGCCGGTTTATGTGGAGTTATTATGAGCGAGTGGACAACGTCAGGCTAAATGAAAACAGGAGCGAGATGCGACGTCACCTAAAAGCTTTTCAGACGTTTTTACATTTCTGCAAACGAAACAAAACATCCTGAAAGTAGAGAACGATAACGCACGTGTGTATTTGTTTATCCAGGAAAATGAACCAATATTACATATCAGCGTGGTGAGTGAGATAAGCTGTGTGTAAACAGTAATTAGCTCTTGTAATATTCAGTTTATTAGCTCTTCTGATTAGTTTTTGTTGCACGAAATCAGTCGTACAGACAAACAGACAGTATTTTAATGTTGTTAGAGTCTAATTTTAGTTTTTCATGTGAACTACTAACCTATGTCGCACTAAAAATGGCTAAAAACAATAGTCTGATAAAACCAAAATAGAGTCAATTGTGGCAAACTGTGATCAACAGTGTATTTTTTTCTATAATTAAAACATATATTCTTATAAATTTCTGCCTCGTGTTGTCTTCTAGTAAAAAACTCATGAGTTGGTTCAAGTTATCTGTTTAATTTACAATTTGTGTAGCTTAAATTTAGCTTAACATTAGATTATTATAGTAATAATTAGTGTGACCTTCACCATGCATGTTTGGAAAAGGTTCAGAAGACACAAATAATCCACAGTCCACCCACGAACCCCACGGCAGCGTCCAGTCAACGTGTCTTCTTACCCAGTGATGAACGAATAAATACACTTGGAGGGTTCGGGTTCATTTATTGGCTTGACACGAGCGTCACGGGCGGCTGCACAGCTCTGCTGCCGAGACGGAGTTCAGCTCCAGAATGAATTGATCTGGGTCAGAATCGATCGAGGGGCAGCGCGGTGGTGGAGAAAGAAGATTGGAAAAAAATCGAGCCAGAAATGTTTCAAACCTGTAATCAGAAACGTCACTTTGAAAGCGGAGACTTTCAGTGTGACCAGAGATAATAACTGATGTCTGCAGATTTTCACCTGTTCTGAAACCTCCTGAATCCCATGAATAATAACTAGAAGAGATGAAACCGTTCTCTGATCGCAGCCCTGGTTCAAAACGCTCGCTGACCAATGGCTGCAGCCTTTTCTTAGACTGAATCCATTATTTAGACCTTCATGCCAAGGCAGATGGCATCAATGAGATCAAACAGCCGAAGCGGAGAAAAGGGAATGAAAGGCTTGTCAAGCATCGCAGTGTTTGCAGAAATAATAACTCAGGAGTGAAATATACGGACGTGTGGATACAGTTTATCAGGTTTGATAATTGAACTGACGCCGTGACTGACGGGGAGACAGAGGACGGGTAGAAACGAACAAACCGCTCCAATCAACCTTTCAGCTTGTAACTGAGACAAGAAAACACAAACACTCTGGGGAAACGTTCTGTAATATCAGAGGAGGGTTCAGAGAGAAAACAACAGCAACGGAAATTAAATGAAACCTGGTCAACACAGATTTACTCTGAGAGACGTGGAGGAAACGGTGGAAAGCAGAGCTGAGGCTGTAGCTGTGATGCTAATTCAAGCAGGGTTCATTCGTTCATTCAAACACCGCCACCATTCACAAATGTGAATTCAGAAAACTGCAGCGATGATACGAGGTAAGCTTCGGATGATTACAGACTACAGCTACACTTTGAGCAGCTGGAGCAGCGGTGGCTTCATTGAAGAGCTAGCTACTATTAGCACTATTTTCATGTTCTGCACATTTGAGGTGAGATATATACAAGAGGAAGGCTGTGATGTCTCGTACCAACCAACCATGAGCTATGTAGCTAAAGCTAAAGCTAAAGCTAAACTTGACTGAGCTTTTGGAAAGCTGCATACTTGCTTCCTGTGTCTCTTTTTCATTTTTTACTGTGATACTGATGCTATTAATCTAACAAATAGTGTTAGATGGTACTATACACGGATCAGGCATAACATTATGACCACCTTCCTAATGGCTGTGTTGCCTGATGGGAAATGACAAATTATTTTAGCAGAAGCTAAACAATTATTGTACATAGTCGATTTGACTTTGCTCCAGACCATCTGCTACAGTACAACATTACCTAGACCATATATTATAGCTCATAGTGTAGTTTTACCTTTAAAAAACTAACAGCCCTGTTTGCTAATAGCCATGTATTGAAGGGGTCAAATTAATTGGAATTATTTATACAGAGGGTGATACTGTCGTACAAATACGATAATTATCATACGTCTGGCAACGCTGATAGACATGGAGGGAAGGGGGTGGGGAGTGTGTGTGTGTGGGGGGGGCTGGTCTGGTCTAGGTAGGGGCTACATGTCTAAGTAGCATCCACATGAATGAATGAATGAATGTCAGGTCCAAATGTTTCTCAGTCGAACACTGAATTGTCACGAGGTGTTACTTACTTCTTCTGTTAGTGGTCATAATGTTGTGCCGGATTGGTGTATTATCATATTAACAGATGACTTATTGTGGAACTAATTCAGGTAACATTTCATTTAATTCTAACTTGGACCCATGAACCTCGTAGTCAAATTAGAACTAGTGAAGTTTAACCGTGATGGTCCAAGTGATCGTTTTTTTTTAAATTTATCAAATTTAAAAAAAAAAAACACTTTCCAAAGCTCACTGTGATCAGGTGTGTTTTATTTTAACTGATCAACAGACTTAAAAGCAAAGATTCAACCCATTAAAACCTAAAATAATATGAAAACCATGAAGCTGAATGTTTCACACTAAACACAAACTCGGTGTGAAACATCTTCACATCTAAGCTCCTCCCACCATCTGTCAGGTGACCCTCTAATCCTCCCTCCTCTCACCTGAGCCCGAGCCCTTTCTCTCTGGTCCAGGTGGTCTCTCAGCTTGTGCCGTGTTCATCAGGATGTTGCGCCTCCATGCACCGCTCACCTTCACACATTACAGGTCACAGCGCACACACACACACACACACACACACACAAACATCCAGACGGGAAAACACACACCCACGCACTTCTGTCAGGAAACTCTCTCTCACACACACACAAACACACACACACACTTTTTAGAAGTCCTTCCTCAGCAAGTTTATCATGCATGCGCTCACGCTTCCCTCATCTCATCAGCATTTTCGCCTCGAACCGTTTGATGTTAAACCGGCTGCTTCTGTGTTTAATTACTAAAGATGAATTTGAATATTTTAGGGGGAAAAGAAATAAACACGGCTCAGAAAACAATCTGTGAATATTAATTCTCCCTTCTCATTGGTTGACGCTTGAAAAGAAGGATCACCTGCATGAATAATACATCTCTTCACCTCCTCCCTGTTTGTTTGTGTTTTCCATACGGTGCATGTGTGCAGGGAGGTTTTCCGGTTTCCATAGGAGCCGGCTGCAGCCTGCAGCTCCCGCCGGACCTGTGGCATGTACATGTGTGTCCGGTGGGACCCGGGAGTTTATGAGTCCACCGATCGATGCTCCGCTGCGACTGTGCACTCATTAATGATGCTGAAGTGCCCTTGAGCAAGAGCTACAGTCGGGCAGCAGCCGTCCTGGGAATGGGAATGAAAGAAACGGAGCTGGGAGCTGATGGAAATTCAAAATGGATGCATGAGTGGCTGCATGCAGCTCTGGACGCACGACACAGTGATATGGATTTTAATATTCATCATTGCCTATTTTAAATATAAGAGGGTTTGCACGTGAATCAATAGCACGTCAATAGCATCTAAATTGTAAAATTAATTTTAAAAAGGTGAAGAGCTGTTGTGTGATTGATTGAACCAACAGATTTGAAAAGCAGTCAGAAAAGAAAAGAGAAAGAAAAGAGAAGTAAATGGATCAATGCATTAGAAGAAACAACTAGAATCCAAACACAGAAACGTTACTTCTCAGTAAAGCTCTTAGCGTTAGCATCTTTTATTTAGCTACATTTATCAGAACTAAAACTAAGTGAAACTGAGGCTAATCCACTTTTTAAATCCACACTAGTTTGTACGAATCATTGTTGAGTCCAATCGTCGTTTAATTTAATCTGATAATCCACATTTTTCCTGGTCTCTCTGTATTTACTGACACATTTCACCATGTTTTTGCCCCTGAGGGGGCGTGGCCTCAGGGGGCGTGGCCTCAGGCGGCAGTGACATCAATGCGTACGTACCCTCTATAGATGGGGGAGGTTTGGGACCAGCAGAGTAATGAGCTATTTCCCCGAGTGCAATAATCATATTTATGTATGGAAAGCAGCCGTTTTTTTGTCCCGTGTGATTCACATCGTGGCCGCGGCACTAAAATCGCTGCACTGCTCCGAGCTGTTCATGGGGAATGGGCCGACATTAGCATATTTGACAGCTAAGCCACGAGCATGATAATCAGGAAATAGAGCTATACGCTGAATGTGTGCAGCTACAGCAGATGCTTTTAAGATGCTCATCTCTGTGAGACAATGACGAGTTCTGCGTGAAATGAATGAATCATGTGTTTCGAGCTATAATCAGACACTTTAGTGCTTTAGTGGGTCAGTGAACACGACCACCTACCTACAGGGTTTAGTGAATCACACATAAATCTGCTCAATGCTGCTTCTACAGTGACTCAGTCGGGGTTCAGTCATCTGACCAGCAGAGTGATTCAAACAGCTGATCCATGACGGCTGTGAACAACAGCGGCTGCATCTCGTACTTTATTTTATTTTTTATTTTTTTAACCCTACCCCCTGACATGCAGACGAAGGTCTCACAGGTGCGTTCGCTGACACAGTTCTGTGCATCGCCACAGTAACAGCACAGAGGGAGGATGCTGCATGATGCAACACACGTTTCCAGTGATACCGAGGCTCCAACCTGGAGGAAGGAGGCGCAGTCGGCTCCACGCCGTGTTTTTTTCGTCTCCGGTGAAAGAGACGTAGGTGAAAACAAACGTGTTTTCATCATCAGAGTGTTTGTTACAGAAGGAGGTCAAGTCTGAGGCACGTGTGCACGTTCGCAGGTATTTCATTTAAACGAAGTGATAAACACGCGGCTGCGGCTCTTTGAGCAGCTTCAAAAGAGGCCGGATAAATAAAAGCGATGCCGCTCTGCGCTAACGCGATAACACAAACACAAAACAGCATTCAGAGCAAGAAGGTCATCGCCGCGCTTTCCTCACACACGACAGATCAGGTTCAGAGTACACGACGACAATATTCAGCCGCATGCACGTCCAATGAGAAACATTAAAAATACATAAGTGTCTGAAAAGTGTGAAACCGAGGCTCTTGAACTTGTGACAGAAACATTAATTAAGGCAAATGGCCGACGCGCTGCAGCTCACACCAGACTTCAGAGCAACGAGTCGCTGTTATGACCCTGTGGAGAGCTGCTTTGAACAATGTCTCTGTATCTGACTCCTGCAGGGAGCACGGCGCCAAAATTACAGGAGGAGGAAAACTTTGGTAAAGAGGAACATTACGGACCTCCTGAAGAAATATTCATGCAGGAGTTCATCTAGGTGCAAATTAAACTCAGGAAACAGAAACAGAACTCAGCAGATATGGTGTAAATTATGCAACCGAAGACATGTACGCTGCAGTTTCTTGTAAACAGCGCGGAGAGAAAACATGTGCACAGTGTTAATGTGAAACTGGAGATTAGACCGTGACCGACTGTGGGTGGAGAAGATTAACGTCCCTCAGCGACATCTGAATTTAATCCCGCACTGAAATGAAGTCGAGGGGATCTGCGACCACTGGAACAAGACGCCGTCTCCAGATTTGCCTTCTCCTCTGAATCTGAACACTTGTTTCAGATTTGGAATTCAGGCAGATCCTTGACTTTTTCTTTTTTCTGGAGGCGCACTCAACCCATCCCGCCCCCGCCTCTCTCCTCAACAGCTCCCAAATTAAAACAATAAAAATCTAATAAGCTGCCGTCCAAAAAAAAGCAAACGTCCCCTGGCAGACAGATTGGCCGCGCGCGCCCCCAATGTACCAGTCACATTCGATATCCGGAGCCCAGACGAACAGAAAGTTGTGGACGTGCCGGCAGTAATCAGAGGCAGAATAATTAACACGGGGCGTTTACTGAGCCTTTAAACTCTTTAATCCTGCAGCCTGATGGAGGAGACGGCGACACGAACACGCCGAGCGTCGTCCCGGTCGCTCTGTGCGCTGCTCGTTCATGTGTGCATTGAAAAACAAAACGTACGTCTCTGTGGGATTATTCCACTGTGTGTGAGGCCGTGCATTTGTCTATACACTCTCACAGATCTTAATGTCCTTAATGTGACAGAGTTTTAACAGAGGTTCCTTTAAGCCTCTAAGTGTCAGTGTCGTCTGTCATCCGAGCGTCTGCGCCGTCGCTCTAACAGGTTACCAGCTGGTCGCCCTGGTGGTTCACAACAGTTTCCCAGCAGCTAATGAGACGCTCCCTGCAGCATCAGCGTGGGGGCTCCCAGCGTGGGGGCTCCTGTCAAGTCACCGTGCATCAACACACAGTCGAGCTGCATCAACGGCTTCAAACGCGCACTAGTTTCCAAATCAATAATCTATGAGATCTTAACCCGATTCAGCTCGTCCAGGGGATTAGGTGTCGTTTTAATTCAAAGCGACGCCGCCTGAATCAGGTCGACGACACCTTTAGAATATAATCAGCAACAAATCTAATTTACCCACACGATTCACAGCAGCACATTTTAGCTCCTTATGAGGGATCCTGAGGTGGTTCCAGGTCTACATGAACCCTTTCAACCTGAGTGACATGACCTCCTCTGAGGTCTGAGCTCCTTCGGTCATAGTTCACGACCCCCGGCTCAGGGTTATGACATAAATCGACCTCTTCGCCGCGATGATTAGCACCGACCATTAGCAAATTGGTAAAGAATAGTACAGCCCCTAAAGCTTTAAAAAGCAATCGCCACAAGGGAAGCTGGTGATCAGAGTGGATATGTACACTCACTTGCCACTTTATTAGGTACACAGCTAGCTAATCAGCCAATCACATGGCTGCAGTTCAATGCATTTATTCATGTAGAAGTGATCAAGACAACGTGCTGAAGTTCAAACCGAGCATCAGAATGAAGAAGAAAGAGGATTTAAGTGACTCTGAACGTGGTCTGAATGTTTTACAAACTGCTGATTTTTGACTGAGCCCGTTGCCATAGAGATCGATTTAACGTTGTGAGGCTTGGGGTTTCGGCCAATGCCGATATTCTCATTACTTTCAGTTTATAGCTCGAAAGGACACAAATATTCGAGTGAAATGGACTCTATGCCGAGACAACAAGTTTCTTTCAACTGCTGCGAAGTCATCGAGCAACATGTCCAACCAGCCCAGCAGGGCGATACAAAACTTGTGGCGAAACATCCTGCTCGCCGGTCACCTGGAGGAGTCGATGTGTTGGAGCGCAGAAGCAGGTAACACCAGTGGTGTCCGGCCAATAGAGGGCGCTAGGGCGCCGCCCCGCCACTCAACACTCACCGGTAAATGATGAGTAAAGTTGTTTCGTTCATCGACGTTGTCTGATTGGTGATGTATTTCCACGCTGGGTCACAAAAATCTGTTTGTCCATGTATCTACTTGGTAAATTAAGAAATGGGAAAGTAAAGTAATAATGACACTGGATGTCAGGGTCAGAATTTAAACAACATGAAAGCATGGATCCATCCTGCCTTGTATCAACGGTTCAGGCTGGTGGTGGTATAATGATGTGGGGGGGTCATGGTTTAAATGCCACAGCCTCCCTGAGTATTGTTGCTGACCATGTCCATCCCTTTATGACCACAGTGGACCATCTTCTGACGGCTACTTCCAGCAGGATAATGCACCATTTCACAAAGCTCATATCATCTCAAACTGGTTTCTGGAACATGACGATGAGTTCACTGTTGTCCAATGGCCTCCACAGTCACCAGATCTCAGTCCAATAGATAGAGGAACCTTTGCAATGTGGTGGAACGGGAGATTCTCATCATAGATGTGCAGCCAACAAATGTGCAGCAACTGTGTGATGCTGTCATGTCAATATGGACCAAAATCTCCAAGAAAAGTACAAGAATTAAGGCAGTTCTGAAATCAAAAGGGTCCAACCTTTATTACCAAGCTGTAATAAAGTGGCGGGTGAGTGTATATATATATATATATATATACACACTGTTTTTATTCTCTCTCCTACCAGATGGTCGGCTGCTGATAAAGCAGAGCTGTGCTGAGCCAAACCAACTCGCCTGCAGTCAGCACGAAAGAATAAGAATAAATGGAGTGATAAAATTACCAGACAGGCCTTTACTGCACCGCTGGAAGAGATGGATGCACGGGTAGATGCAGCACCTCTTCAGAAAAGGACTGTTAAGTGCAGGGGAACAAAGCTCTCAGGTTCAGCGATGTTCAGGTCACATGCCGGATTCTCGCCAGTCTTATCTCGGTCCAACACACTCCCAGAAACTAAAAGTTAAATTACCGCCTCTTTGAATCCGCCCTCCACCTCACGGCTGCTGTTAAACCTCTCGGTTTAATTGATCTCATTTTCATTCTATTTCCCTCCATAAATAAAGCAGCCATATCTCAGCGGCGCTCAGCCCTCAGCAAAATGGAGCCATGAATCTTCTTCTTCTTCTGGCTCGGAGGCAGAAAAAGAAAAAAAAAAGAGTCGACAATACAAGTTTTTTCTGCTGGCTCCGGGGAATCAGGTCTGAATGTGCACTCAGAACAGAATCGTGACCAGTTCAGGGGAGAACAGACGGCAGATTGACAATCAGCTGATGAATGGATGAATGAGGAGGGGATGAAAGGAGCAGATGAACCTGGACTGGAAGGAGCCGCTGGACTGAATTAAAGATACGGAATCAGCTGCAGCCACAGGCTCGTAAAAGTTAAATGATGTTTTTTTTTTTAATCATCAAACGCTCGAACAACTCGATGCTTGTTATAAAAAATATGTCACGCAAACATTTAACAAATTATGGCGTTGGTGATGCAGCGCGAGGCCTTCAGCGACAAAACCAGAGCAATTAGAGAATCTGGACTAAAGGCTGCTTCTCTGCTTCAACACGTTACTGCAAACGCACCAGAAATCCTCCTGGAAGAGTGAGAAACTTCACTTTTAAATCCACTTTTAACTCTGCTGAACCTGTTTGAACTCTGGTTATTTGCTCAGAGAGACACTGACACTAATTTAACCAAATAATTAAATATGTAACGTAATAAATTAGAGGACAAGCGACTTAAAAAGTCAAACCTCTTAAAGCGTCTGTGTAATATTAAAAGTAAATAAAGTCTCTGCTGTATCATTAAAGTGCAGCAGAGATGAGTTCCTTTTAGGTGAGTTCTCTAATTTGGCTCCTTTGGCACATTTCTGGGGACCATCTGTACGAGCAGCCGCCCGGTGCCGGGGGTGCTCTGGTTCTGGAGGAGGACCAAAAAAAAAAAAAAAACCAAACCTGCAGCCTTTGATATTGTTACCGACGATCATTTTAAACCCTGCACCATGTTCCTGTGACGCCCTGTTCAACGGTTTAAAACACGCTTGAGCAGCCAGGAGGAAAACATCACATACATCCAACACGACACAACGTAAAGACGGAAAAAAGTCCTGCAGGAATAACCTCAAAACAACGAGCACAAGCTCTGGAGCTGCCTCTAGTTTACTCACCAAACCATTTATATTTCATCTGTATCACACATATTAACTGTGTAGTGACACTACGTTCTTTCAGGGACTGGAGAGAAGAAGAAACATCTCCAGCGTTTATTCTTTGAGTCCTGACTGAGCTGATGATGAACTAAAGACACAGAGAGACCGAATGTTCTGATTCATTCATTTACAACAGAAACGTCCCGTTTTAAAAGCACTTTGAGCTGGAACTGAATAACACAACTAACACAACTAAGTAAAGGTTATCTGTGCAGCCCGGTTTATTCAAATTATTCATTTATTTAACGGATGAAATAAAATCCTACCACTGCACAGCTCTGCCTGGATTTAAAACACGGCTCCTGTTATATTTTAGTGACTAATGAGATTTATGAGGACGTACACACAGATTGTGAGGTGGCGTTTTTCCTCAATAAACAAGAAAATAAGTTTCAAAATCTTCTGATAGAGTGAATTCCAGGTATTATTGTTATTCTTTATTATTCTTTATTTTTCTACCTTTTAGAAAAAAACACACACAGATGCACATGAGAGATATTGTTAATGTGGCTCATGATGCAGAAGCTCTGACCTGGTGAAACAAAGTCACAGAAGGAGAAACGATCCTGCAGGAGTCGTCTACTCCCACGACACAAACTCTCCAGGGACAAACATTAATATGCAAAAGCACAAACTCAGACAAACACCACACACAGATGTTCCTCTCAGATATACAGCACACGCTCACTGCGTTTCCACTTCCTCCTGGAAATGTGCAAAACCTAAATATCGCAACAAATAAGTGGTTATTACCACTTATTTATTGCGATATTTAGCAGCTACATTTTGAAAAACCTCTAAACATCTAAAGCTAAAAGATTTTTACGCTCTCATGAGGTGGATTTTCAGACGTATCGATATAAAAGTGTATTGTAAATATGCAATTTTGCATTTCCCCGTCACTGGGGACGATGCATGGGATCATGTGACCAGTTCATTTGTGTTAAGTCTCATTCGGGAAACACCTTTTAACAGAAACACGTACTGAAATCTCACATAAATCTCTTTTATTTTGAGAAAAGCGAGCCAGAGGTTCAGCCTCACTCTGGATCAGACTCTGTGGGACGAACCGTCGTTAAAGTGAATCAGGCTAATGACGGGATTAACACCAACGGCTTCAGCGCAGCATTAATCTGCTGCAGCTGGAACCAGACGAATCCCTGACTCGGCTTTAAGACAGAAACTTAAGAAGTTCTGGAGAACGGTTCCATAAACCACAGCCAGGATCTCCCCCGGCCGTGTTCGCTGGGAGACAGATCTCTACTCCACCACCACCAGGTACATTCAGGCTCTGGCAGGATTCATCGGTGCTTCAAGGATCGTTCTACGCCAGAGGAAGAGTCGAGTCTTTTATGACGAACTCTAGCAGGGACTGATAACTACCAAGGGAAGGGAAAGTCTGGTCTACTAACATGTGTATCACAATTTTCTGCATTAATTATAAAAAAGAGCTTCACAGCAAAGCAAACACAGGACAGAGAGGAGGAACGTTGGATCTAATTCTTAGAAAGCTCCACTAGTTCGATGTCTGGACTGACTTAGAATGATTTACTGGTTAATTTATCAAGTAAAACCTCCTCATTTTCTGTCCCGACAGATGCAACTAAACTGGATTAAAGTCAGACTGAAGCTGATTTTTCACTGGATAAGCTACAACAATGCGGTGGATGAGAAGGTTCAGTGAAAATACACCAAAAAATAGACAAAACACAAGGAAAGTAAGAAAATGTCGTCATCAACACATGCACCTGAAAAACACCAGTAAATACAGAAACACGATGCAAGAAGCACAAAACGATGCAGAGGAGAAAAAGCTGCTATGACCCAGTATCTCCACAGTTTGGGGATTTACACTAATGATGCATCGATGCAATAAATAGAAGACTCTGTTTTTTATTTTAGTAACTTCTTCTGATCCACAACTCAGTGTTTTTGAGTCTCAGTTTTCTGCACAACAATGAGGACGGAACGATTTTTTATTTTAACATCCTTAATCATTTATTCAGAACCTCTTCATTACTTTTGTTTGGAGTTTCCTAAAAATAATTTTGTTGTCGTTTCCTCTTTCTATTTGTTGGTGTTTCTGCACCAGCCTCAGTCTCAGAATAACGAGTTAAGTTAATATAAGTTAACAGCCTCCTAATGATTATTGTTGGGCTTTTATCAGGGAAGTAGTCGCTGTCACAGAAAGTCCACGACCTTGTAAAACATCCGTGTCCACTCTCACTCTTATTTACAACATGTAAAATAACTCGAGTGAATCTGCAGCTTGTGCAGGTGAAGTGGTTGAATCCTGAAAACACTAAAGCTTCGATGCCTTCGAGGCCCATGGGAAAAAAAAAGTAGTGTAATTACACCTGGACTTTGTTTTGAGTGAAGGAAACTGTCTGTTACCAATTATTATTAATGAAATAATGAAGCCTGTGGCGGCCATGTTGGATTTTCTTTTATTTCTGCAACACAGATTCATTCTGTTGCATCTGATCTGTGTCTTAGACGTATTTTAGAGAAGCAGCATAGTGTTAAATTAATGCATAAAGAAGGATTTATACGTTAAAAATAAAAAACACTGGCTGATTTAAAGCTGCTTATCTTCTCTTTGCTCTTTAGCCACGTCACCTCTTTTTATTTCCATATGTACAGATACTACACTATTACCCTTGAATACTTTAAGATCAGATCAGGACTAAATATTAGAACATGAAGGGAAAAAACGATCTGATTTGGAGGCTCCTAACGAGACACGTCAGCTGTTCTCTCTCCTTTAAATCTCCGTGTTAAACCCTTTTTTTTCTGGTTTTAACCCAGAGCTGCTCCGTTACAGAGGAAACGAGAAGCGGTTTGTTCCTGGAGTGACTGTACGTACACGGTGAGAGGACGTAGCTTCTCTGTAAATTAACAAAGGGACGGTCTGACTTAGAGAGGATGCATGTGATGCTGTTTCATCAGGTTTATCTCACACGTTTTTAAAAGACGCAGACCTCAGTGTGTAAAAGAGGACAAGAGTTGATCTATTAAATTACTTCATGAGCTGAAACCAACAGAAAACTAGTCGTCGGTTCAGGTGAAAGTTGCAGTAGAAGCTGTTTCCTTCCTGTTAGAGATGAACCTCTTGGCTGTTCCTGCTAATAATCAAAGATTTTCGTGTCCTCTCTTAGAATTAATTACAGTGAGAACATGAAGTGACCCGAGGGAAGGGAACCTCACGGTGGTAGAACATGCGGTGATTAATGAAGGGATCAGGAAGGTTTTAAAGAACAACACCGAGGACTATTTTTAAAGTCCGTCCGGACGCCTGACAGCGACTCACAGAGGAGAGAGGTTTGTGTTCGACGTTTGTTCTCCTGCTGGAGGAGAAAGTAAATAAAGGTAAAAATAGTCTGTCAGTCTGAGAGGAGCTGAGCGCTCCTTAAACTCCTCCTCTGTGTAAACTTTGTTTCTCTGCGAGTGTCGTTCTCCTGTAAATCGCTGCACTTTTAGTGTTTTGGGGATTTCAGATCCACCGTAAAAATAACTTTTAAAAAACTTTCCTCTGCAGCCGCCTGCGTTTAAGTAGGTTATAGACTGAGTCTGGATCAGAGGAGACCGCTGCTTACTCACCCAATTAGTTAGATACAGCCAGAACATTATGACCAGAAGGAGAAGTGAGTAACATTAAAACCATCTTGTGACACTTCATTGTTCTGCTGGGAAACTTTTGGTCCTGGCGTTTCAAATCATTTAAAATACAAATACAGTTTTATTCCATAATTTACAGCAGGATATGATTTTGTAAAAAAGGATCTCCCCAATATTTCTACCTAAATTTTAACCCTAAAACAATCTAAGGTAATTCCTGTATAGGATTTAAACCTCGACCCAAACTTGGATCAAACATATTTAGACAAAAAATTTTAGTTTTAATTTCTTTTTTTTAAAAAAATAGAGAACAATGCAAACTCTTTTATCTGCTCCAAATGTCCATTTCCAAGTCTGTGGACCTTTAACCTTCACATTAAGACTCGTAAATTTCAGTTTCTGTTTCTTTCCCTTTATAATTTGGATGTTATTTAGAAATGTAGACCCACCTAGACCAGACCAGGCGCCCCCCCACCTCATAGCAATGACCTGATACACAAAACACAAGAAAACACTTTAGGAACAACAGAAGAAGAACAGCACAAGGTGTTGACCTGGCCTCTAAATCCACTACAACCCAAACTGATCAAGTATCTGTGGGATGATCCACAGGACGCCCTGAGACGGCCCGTGTCCATTCTCTGATGAGTCACGACTGTTTTGGAAACCTGGACAACATTAGGTGGGTGGTCATAATGTTATGCCTGATCGGTGCATCGCTGAGACGTTTGTGAAAAAAGTTTCAGGTTTAGATCAGGACTGAATGTTTCAGTCTCTGCAAACAGCTGCACAGATTAATCAATGATTTAAATGTGTGTGTTTGTGTGAAAGCGGCACACAGACACTCACACACACACACACACACACACACACACACACACACACACACACACACACACACACACACACACACACAGAGAACAGAGGAGCCATTCAGTGTCGCGCTGTAAAACAAAGCCTGTAGAGTGATGCGTGACGGGGTGAAAGGAAGCGAGAGGGTGACGGGATGAACGAGTGACACAGAAAACAAGTGACAGACCGAGAGGGTGAGGAGGGAGACACAGAGAGACGAGAGACGGAGACACGGAGACGACAAACGCTCACAGAGACACGTCTACACACTGAAACCTGAACCACATCAGTTCACACACGTCATCAGGTTCTTAACAGGAGTTAATGAAACTAGTCTGGTTTTAAACTAGTCTGGAGACTTTTTGTTTACATCTGAACGGACGGTTTTACAGACGTGTGACGGGTCAAAGACGGACGTCTCCGTCTGATCTCCAGTAGTTTCTATTTGTTTTTACAGTTTTATAATTGAAGCATTTGGAAAGTTTTGGGATCACATCCGCACTGGTTTAGTCTGATAGTATCTGGTCTTCAAGGTTTTCCATCGGTTCTAAATTAGTTTAGGAAAATTTCTATTGTTTCAGCTGGTGAGACTCTAAATATCTGATGAGATATTTAAACCAGGCTTCTATACTTTACCAGAAACAGCATTTTTTCTATCATGCACAAGAATCGGATTTAAATAAATGAGTTTATCGTGATTTAAGTTGAGGAACGAGCAGAAACTTCACCCACAACTTAGTCTCACTCCCTGGGTTCCTCCACTATCATCCATCATATACATCCACTCCCCTCATGTCCCTCATGGTCTAAAGCATTTAATCAGATCTAAATACATGCGTCTGCTCGGTGGAAGAACTTTACTCTGGAAAAATGAGTCAGACGGGGATTTGTAAATTGTGCACATCAGGTAGTAAATAAAAACCAGAATCCATGGAGTCCACTCACTCAGGAGTCTGAAGGCTGCACCCAAACAACAACAACCACTGAACGCTGCAGTGTTTAAAAGTAGAGACACGTTTCCTGGAGACAGCATCAAGACAGACGAAACTTCCAGAGAAGGTTTATGGCTGATACTGAACGTGAGAAGTGTCTGGAAGCTGCAGCTCCATCAAACCTCTGAGTCTGAGTCAGGAGGATGAAGAACATCAGATCACATCAGATTTTACTTCGTATATTCAGCCTCTGAGTCTGAGTCAAAACGTGTCATCGTTTCCCCCGTGACTCCGAACATCAAACCCATCAGACGTCACCTTCGCCTGCAGCTGTTTAACGTCTGTGTGAAGAGCTGCAGACGCAGAGGTCGACTCTTCCATTTAAATATCTGGTTGTTAATTAGACTCTAGTCGTGGACATTTCTGAGATAAACAGACGTTCAGATTTAAAACTCTTCACCAGCCTTTGAGAACTGAAGTGGATTCAGCTAAGTTTTGTTTTTGTTTTGTTTTGTTTTTAGATTTATGAACAGATGCTCAGACTGTTTTTTTTTTATTAGATTATACCTCAGCTCATCTCCCTGTTCAGAGACAAGCTTCTTTTTCTCTCTTCTCTCAGCCACATGTCTGGATAAAATGGTTTTTATTCAGAGGTAAAACATCTCCAAGAAAGTCTGCAGCTGGTCCAGACATTTATAAGGTACCTTTATATATAAAAAAGCATTAAATATAAATATATATACTTTAAATCCCTACAGTAAATGACTCAGACACCACGGCTGGGACCGAAGTAATAAATCAAATAAGAAACTGAGCGTTTGTTTTAATTCCACTTTCTTCTAAGCGTCTCTGTGATTTGCAGCCTCCGAGGAATGACAGGACTTTTCTTTGCTCCTCAGCGTTGGTGGTGACCTTTAAGCAGCAGAAGATGGACTGTTTCATTTACCCGCCGCCGGTTTTCTTCTTCGGGTGCTTTGGAAAATGATTCTGCCCTTTAACATTGCTTCTCGTCTCACAGTGGCAGCGTTCGGTTATGAGATCAGATAAGAACAGATCTGACAAAGAGCAGGAAACAGACGTCAGACGGTTGAAAAAAAAAGGTGATTTGTACTGAAAATGCTAAATTAAGTTCAAAATTTATGCAAAATCTCCCAAAGAAACAAGGTGATCTACCGTTAGCTTGGAGGCTAGGAAGCTAAAAGAGCTAGAGATGCACATCATCCACTACCTCAGGCCACAGATTTATCAATGAATAATTTAAACGGTGCCATAAATACATAAAGAAACCTCAAACATGTAAGCACATTTTTAAGGACAATGTTTTATTTTGGCGTTTATGGGGATGTTAGCTGCCGTTTCTCCAAAAAATACCGCTGTCATTAATCCCCAAACAACACTGCTAATACAGTTTCCACTTGTTCGTCCGTCCATGAGTTTCTTTTAAAAAGAACAGCCGGTCGGAGCAGGAAGCAACGAGGGAAAGTTCCCAAATGAATACGACATCAACACCGAGGTAATGTCATCAATAATGAGGCTCATAAAGTAATAACCATCCCACACAAAACCAAGAGCAGCAGCGGGAAGTTACACAACAGCAGTTACTGGTGTTGGTCTCTTTACGTTCGGTTAATGGCGCGTGACCCGGCGGCTTCACTCAGACGAACACTGACGCAGCAGGAAGGTGAAGAGAAAACAATCTCCAGCCTCATTCATCCAGAAACTGTTTAGAGACTTTGTTCATCTCTTTCTGCTGTGAACAAACTCACAGTCAGACTCATTTAATCCTGCGTCGAAACTCTCCTCTGATACCGCCGTCATTCAGGGCCCCGACGGAAATGATTGCGGCTCATGCATCCTCTGCATCACAGAGCATCGCCGTTATAACAACACATCACACAAATCAAACTGTTTCCTGCTGCTGCAAATACTAGAAATCTGCTGCTGAGGGTAATTGTGTGATGGTTTTAAAGGTGCGCGTTAGCTGAAAGTCAGCGGTCGGTAGAGGACTAAAGATGGAGCCATTACTGCTGCATTGCGACTGTGACCTGAAACACAACTGACGCACTACGACAATGCATCTGAAAAGGCATCATGTAGCCCACAGCAGTCAGTTAACACCTTCACCAAAGAGAAGGAGGCTGCACATCAACTATTTGATTACGTTGAAGTTACTATTAGACCTTTAGCTGCTGAGCTGCAGCCTGTTTTTATACAGGCTATACATATCTGCAGCAGTATATGTTCCGGTCATGAATATAGATTTCATCGTTGCAAAGCATGACTTTCCACTGGGTTTTCAACGGTCACGTCGTCAGAGATCAGTCTCGTGCAAACGCTGGCGTGTTCTGGCTTTTTACAATCAATCCCTGCAGAGTCTTAACCATGTAAGGCCATTTTTACATCTCACAGACAGGGTTTCAGGGGCTTACAATTAGATCATGTGCATGGTTAGGGGGAAGAGAATGCATTATGCATTGTGGAAAGTTCTATTAAAGACAGGACAATGTGTGTGACTCCGGGGTAATGGCTGTAAAAATGGAGTCGTCTGTCTCCGGCTCCTCATCAACGCTGCAGGGCTGTGAGGGCACGACGCTCCTCAAAGTCTCCTGATGAGATTAAAGTGACAAAAAAGCTCTGCCTCTCCAAGTCACTGTATGTTCCTGTGAAGCTCATCTTCTTTTTCTCTAACATCCAGAACGTTCCCACCTCAGACTCCTGCTACCACCTGTTGGTCCTGTTTCATTTATTTCCCTGCACGGTCCATTTACGCTCTCTCTGCCGAGTCCGACCGTGAAGCTCATTCTGATTTCTCAAAATGCGCCTGAAGGTCGAGTAAAAAATAAAAATAAAAATAAAGGTTCTGTTTGTAATCTGAGAAAAGATGTGTTTTTTTTTGTTTTGTTTTGTGAGATAAATGTTCTGGGAGCAGAGAGCGGATCTAACCTGTGGCAACAGTATTATTAACTCTGTAGATCACAGAGCAGGATAATGGGCCTTAAATGTGCAGCAGATGACAGTTTATTATTGTAATCTTGGGTCAGTATTTAGTTAAGAGACAACATTCAGGAATAATCTACTGTAAAACAAGGAGTGAAACATCTTTAAGACAAACTCAAACGCCTCTGAAATGTCACAGCTTTATTTCTGCTGCTGTGCCACAGTCGTCCACTGGTACAAATGAGCAGGACTCCTGGTTCTGACATTTTAGCTGAAAGCTAAAGACAAAAAATGTCACAAAAGCCACATGAGGAGAGCAGCAATAAAGCCATAGTTCAGAAATGTGTTTCTCTGAGAGGCAAGAACAGCAGAGATATAAATTTAAAGAACTTATTTTTCTAGACGTAAGTGCATCTTCCTCTAACATCTTTAATCCACAGCTATAAAATCCCATTACAAATCTTTAAATCTCACTCTGAACCTCTTAACAGAGGAGTGCCCCAGGGCTCCGTTCTGGGTCCCATAGTATTTATTAATTACCTTCTCCTGTTTGACAAAACTATCCATGAACACAAAATACATTTTCAGTGAAATACAATCGCATCCAAACACACATCTAACATCTAAGTCCTTAAATAATAATAATTATTTCGAAAGCATTTTTCCTATGAACATTACAAAGTGCTTGACAAAGACAGACATAAACACATAAAACTAAATGACAGATCAGCTGATCTGGTTTCCCTGTGGGGTTTTCATCAGGGTCCAATAATTTTAATGTATTTCTTTCTCCTCAGTCTAAGAGTCTGGATGTTCTCCTAAACAGAACTTTATCTCTAGAAGAAAATATGAGGCATCTCTAACTTATATGTCTTTACGTTCCTTTTACCTCAGAAGTAAAATAAATATACAAATCTACAAGACAACAAGAGGCAGAAATTTATAAAAATATTTTAATTATACAAAAACACACGCTATTAATCACAGTTTGCCACATTGGCTCTGTTTTGTTTTTTCCATGCTGTTGTTTTTAGCCGCTGTTAGTGCGACATGGGCTTGTAGTTCCCATATAACACATGAAAAGCTTAAATTACATTATAACAGCATTTCTACATATTTATGTGGAAAAATGCTGTCTGTACGACTGGTTTAATGGAACAAAAACTAATCAGAAGTGCTAATAAACAGAATATTATAGGAGCTTATAATTACTGGGCGGCCATCTTGGTAAATCAACTCAGGGGTCATGAGGATTTTATGACTTTCTGAGTAGAAAATTCAACTTCAGGGGACGTTCCAGTTCTGACCTCTGAGTATAAATGGAACGCACCAATATCACTGTAATTCTGTTTAGGTCTCTCCTCCCAATATCTTCACAAACTCCACCATCCTCCCCCGATCCTCCTCCTTTAAAACCACATCACTCCAGTTCTTCAGCCGCTCCACTGACTTCCCATAAGATCCCGTCTCTTCGTCTCCAATTAAACAAACTCTTTTACTGTCAGATCCTCCTCCACCGTCCAACTTATTATCTCACCTAAAACTCTGCTACAACTTTCAAATCCAGACTCAAAACACATCCTTATAAAACCAATTGCTACACTCAAACTGTTTTCTCTCTTTAGTTCCTTTCTATACACCTTTAAATTTATTTTGTTCTGCTTTTATTGCTTAGGAGCTTTGGAAGGCGCCCACAAATAAAATGAATTACTTTTATTAGGATTCACTTACAGTAGTAACAATAAATCTCTACTCCAGTTCCTCAGAGCCTGATGTGAAGCCTTCAGCTGCTTCGTTCATATTCCAATAACAGAAAACAGAAAAACAAGCAGTGAAATCCTCATATTTGAAAAAAAAAAAAAAGCTGCAGCCTGCAAATATTATTTCATACTTTGTTAAATAACTGAGACGAAACTATTACTCGCCTCCTTTCCAGTCGCGTTCTGAGGCGCGGCAGAGTTTATTGAAAGCCGAGTCTACGGTGGATGTGAATGCGTTTCTACAAAAGAGCAGCGACACAACAAAGTGTTATCGGGGAGAGCAGCCAGACACGAGTGGGGGCGGGCGGCCAGATAAGAACACAATACTCGAGCAGAGCGAAACAATGCTGACACACAGAGGGGGAACCCCACAGAGGTGGACGGTCCAGGGGAGGCTTCCCATCACGCCGTTTTTTAAATTATTCCCTCAGAGGAAGCTGTAAAGAGACACTAAACAGGTTTTATACTGAGCTTCCATTTCTTTAGTGTGTAATTTGCATGAATGTCCATGGACGTGTGCGCCAGCAGCTAAATAATCTGTTATGCTGCAGCAACAATGAGCGGTGACCCCAGCTCTGACCTCGCCACCGTCTAAAAAAAACAAGCCGCCGCCGCCGCCACCACCACGGGGGGAAACAGAGAAGAAGAGCTGCAGAGAGTTCAGTCAGCCAGACCGGTTCCTCATGGTGGACGTCCACCAGCTCCTCGTTAGGGGCTCCGGCGCAATTCTGCATGAATTATTTACAGCGAGAAGCTTCTCTCCACACATTAAGAACGATCACTGTGGTAGAAACGCCTCCTCGGATCACGCTTATTGATTCGCTTTCAACAGAACAGGCTTGAGATGAACTGAAAATGAAATTCCAGAAGCTGAATATGAGATTTTTTTTTTGTTTGCATGCAACTTTTTCCCCATTTTCCCTCAGGGAACATGTTGATTGCTTTTTGTCCGTCGTTCAAAAAGTCATTTTACGGTTTATTTATGGCGACATTTCCATCTTTTACCACATGAGTTTTGGCCTTTTTAATCCTCCGTCTACTACAACACAAACAGCATGCAGGCAAATGCATTTAATCTCAACAGGGAAGCAGAAATGACACAAACGAGAGGAATCTCTACAGCGCTAATCTGGAGTCTCTCCACTGGGAACTGATTCTGCTCCAGCACAGATCTGTGTGTCTATCATCTTGCATTTTAATTTGTCAAACAGGATCCCAAGAGAGTTCACTTTGGACTGTGAGATTAGAATTTATCTTTACTACAGCGAGGACGTGAGGCGAATGTGTGATTTGAGACTGTGATTGTGCAGGCTCAGATAAAAACCTGCAGAGGCCAGAAGGTCACCAGCAAAATGTGCACAGCAGAATAAAAGTTCACTTCGTATACGACCCACATATCTAACACGAGACGGCGGCGTGCGGCGGAACAGAAACACGCACTTGAGCATAAGTAAACCAACACAGACAAAGGCATCGGAGCGTTTAATGGAAACTATTCAGAGCGTGTTCATAAGCTTCTTACATACGAGGTGTCTCAGACCGACGAGCAGGAAAATCCCACACCAGCATTGTAATGAAACACAGTAAGACATTTCACAAACAATCTACTTTTTTTCGTGGGTTTTTTCCACCTTCGGAGGAAATACTGCACTCGGCATCACAGCTCCTTGTTAAAGAGTCTGAAACCCCATTTTGCAGCATCCTGCAGGAGCCAATATGTGATTTTTCAATTAATTAAAACTAAGTGCTGCAGCTGCTGAGGGCAGAACCAAGGAAGGAAGGAAGGAAGGGAAGAAGGTGGGAGGCGTCGGACTGGGAAATATCAAGATGTTGCCAACACAAACTACACACATTTAGCCAGAGAGACCGTTACTGGTTTAAAGAGGTTATTGACAGGATTCATTGTGGTCAGTGTGTGTTTGTGTGTGTGTGTGTGTGGAGGAAGGATGGTTGTAATCTCTCTGTAATGACCAGCGCTGGGCGGGAGGAGGAGAAAATATCTGAGCACTGAAGCATCGACCGTCGGGTTTTATCAGTGATCTGGAGACTCACAGAATCACAGCATCACAGCACAAAGACATTTTTACCATCAGCAAATGAGAAGAATTCTGTTAATTAAAGACGAGACGCATCACAGCAGCAACACAAGGTATTTAGATTTTATCAGTTAGTACAAAGAATAACATAACACTGCATACATGCACACAACTGGATGGTCTCACTCAGGTCCTCAGATCAGATCTTTACTGGAGCAGAATCAGTTCCCAACAGAGAGACCTCAGACCAACATTCAGCCGCTAAAGATTAGCTTTCAGGGGAAAGTTGTCTTCTTTGTCCTCTGGAGGGGGCTGCAGGTGGGGTCCACCCTGGACAGTCTATCTCAGGACTAACACAGAGAGACACACTCACACCTACGGCCAATTTCACCAATGAACCCAAAGAGGAGCATGTCTGTGGACGGTGGGTTAGAACCGAGAACCTTCCTGCTTCATGCAGATTTAATAAGCATCAACTCAAAGACTTTAATCTTACTGAGAATAGAGATGACAACTAAAAATCTTTTTGGATTTTCAGTGTTTAGTCATCTCTGCTTTTCTGTCAGAGCTTCTAAATTATGGAATAAAATACTTATTGACATGAGAAACTGTAGATCTTCCAACACTGACGTCTGAAGAACCAAGTATGTGAACATGATTAGCTGTATCTGCCTTATAGCTGCCTGTTGTCATCTATGGTTGTGGTTGTTGTATTTGCTTTGAGCTAATGGCTAATGGCTAATGCCTGGTTTGGCTTAAAAAACATCTCACCAGAACGGCCATAGCTGAAAATTAGCCAGTTGGCTAACACTGGCACATTCACTGTGAAGTTGATTAATGTGCAATGTTCTTTTTTAAATGAATAAAAACATGAATGAAAAGGAAATGAAGGTGGAAAATAACAGAGAACGGATTGTTATCTTCTTTTATTGTCTTATAGTGACGGATTAACCTGGAGTCTCTCCTTTGGGAACTGATTGTGCTCCAGCAAATATCTACCGGACCAATCAAATCATTAGGGGGCGGGGCTTAATGTGTTGACGGACAGAAGAGTTAAAATAGTCATAGTTTATTTGTTAACAGCTGTTTAGTGTATTCTTTTGTGAAATATTTTAACAACATAGCGACATAAGAGCGATATAAATTCTCACATCAGTTATTTCTCTGACTGGTCGATTTTTTCTCTGTAACATTGAATCGTTCCCTATAACGAAATCCATGGACACACCAGGCTTGTCCATGAACTTAATCAATTCAGAGAAAGAAATTAGTGAAACACTTTAAATAGTCATTAGAAATTAAGTTAGAAACACTTTCACTAACCTCTGACATCCTAATCCAAACTGTTTTACAGCAGCAGTCAATAAATCCATTAGTCTTGTCTTGTAAAATTATCCAAACTATTGACCAGGAAAAAAGAGAAATTAGGAAGCGGCTCCAGATCCGTGGAGTTGAATTTATTTACAAGTAAATGTCTGTTTGGTTTTACAAGCTAATTTCTTTATCTCTGTATCAGAGGATGCATCATCCTATAATTATATTACAATAACTGATAACAAGAACTGACACTGGATGAATTTCCTTCAAAGGAGCTTTTAAATTCTCTGTTTGTTTTTTTTAGCTTTTTAACTCTGATGATGTTTAATCGTCTTTCAGTCGCACTCAGAGTCTGAGCTCAAGTCTCTGTCTGTAGATGTGAAAAACTAACGGGAGATAAAACCGAGTGAATCCTGGATCTCACCTCCTCCTACATGAAGACAACAGGCAGCACGGTGACAGCTGGCGGCTCAGTTCCTCGGCCTCGGACCGGTGAGAGTGTGTGGGTGGAGACGAGTATATGTGTGTGTGTTGGGTGATGTCTGGAGTCTATGACGTCTGTCTCAGTGGGGGGGGTGTCTCCCATGTGTAAAAAAATAAATAAATAAATAAAAAACCAGCAAAGCAATCTGTTGAAATCTGCAACACTGATAAAAAAGTCACAGTCAATCTTTACCAAACATTTACCACCTCAGGTTCAGACAGTTATTAGGAAATTCTAAATGAGATCAGAAAATATGTTTCAGGCGTCATCTGTATGCAGAGCACAGCTCCACAGAAACACTTCCACCGCTCGTGTCTGAGCCTCGTCTCCATGCGCCGGTTTCCGCTGTGAGAGAAGCTCCTTTCATGGATTAACGTTTGAAAGGCTCTTGATGCTGCGCTCCTCATAAACTCTGCAGCAGCTCCAGCAGGAGGGTGAAAAAAAAAAAAACAAAACAAAAACACCTCCAGCTCAGATTGACAGGCTCTGAATATTTAACATGTTGGTTTCGTCCGCAGAAAACGAGGTCGGGGTGGTGGATGGGTTAGTAGTGCGTCTGAGCTTTGTGCATCTTTGTCTTTTATTGGCTGCACAATCATCCTGAACCTTAAGATTTGCTGACGTGTCTTTACTTGCTGTAGAAAGTGAGAATTTATGGCCATTAAAATGCTGATGATTCTGACATTTTGACTTTAGGCCCGTCCCGTAGATTTGGAAATTAGGAAGTGATGCAGTAGAAATGTAGAGGAAACTCACCCTCCTCATCATAAATGCATAAAGAAAAGTGTCTTGGTCTTTTTTTTGTCCTGGTAACAAATGAAACAACAAACTATCCCTTCACTAGAGAGAAGACTTGAACCTATCTCAGCTGATAAAGGGGAATCAGGAGATATACATCCTGGACAGAAAGATGAACAACAAGTTCATCTTTGAAATGTGGGAAGAACCTGGAGAAAACCACAAACAGGTTTTCATTGGGTTCAATCCTGCCTCGTTAAAAACTAATCCAAGCATTTCTTTAAAAAACAAAGACTTCCTGGAAGCCAGAGCAACTTTCCCAACCTAGGGACACTAGGGATGTAACGATATACTGAACTCACGATGCTGTTTTTGTGTTTGTTTGTTTCTGAGCTTGCAGAAAAGTTATGACTGAAAAAGATTCCTTTTATTATTTCTCAGACAAAAAACTAATTTCTGAGGTGGGATGCAACTTCAAAACTATGCAATGAATGCACAAAGTATTACCTTAAATTACTGTCAAATAACACACAATCCAGGTTCTTCACATATGTTGTGATATAGGAGGAGGAGTTCAGGTTCTGGGAGGTAGCAGTAGTATGATGCTGGGGGGGCAAAGACATCCATCTTGTCCTCATTTAGCTGAAGGAAGTTCTGAACCAACCAGTCTTTGATGTCTTCAAAAGAGATTTTTATTCTCGTGATGTCGCTCTGACTTTGAGCATTGAGAAGGAGGTAGATCTGTGTGTCACTGACATGTTTAAATGTATAAGGACCATGTATAAAGCTGAAGAGAAGTGGACCTAAAACTGAACCCTGAGGAACCTCACATGTAATATTTGCAGGTGTGGAGGAGGAGCTACCAATGGAAACATTAAATGTGGTGATTGACAGAAAAGTAACGGTGTCCATACTCATCATCTGAGCATCGTAGAGTTGAATTAAGAAAGAAAAAAGTTTGTTTTGGTCCGGCCATCACGAGAAAATCAAGTCCTCCTACTGCAGCATATGACACACAAGCTAAGCATTGCTATTCAAAATCCACCCATACCCAGTCCAGTACACCGATCTCCACCCGGGAGAGATTAGCAGACACACAGCGGTTAATATTAGCATGTGGGAGCTAAACATTAACCACGCCCACTTCAGGTTTCTGACCAATCCCAAACAAGGGAGAATAAAAAAAACAGCTAAATATCAACCAGTGGGGAAGTGTCATTTAAATGGTTTAAAGTTTGATAACAAGATACTGACAATGAAACACTTTACAGGGATTAAGACGTTTGTTGAGAAGAATTATTTTCATTCAGTTCTTTGCTCAGATTGGTTGTAAAACTATCCAGTTGCGCGCTGAGGTATCTTGTTCTCTGCATCTCCCTGTAATGAAATCCCAGCGGAGGCTTCGAGAGGCAACTATAAAAGCAGAACACCACAAAAAATTCCTTTTGAGCATCAGATACTGAACTGTTGACCTGAAAGTTTTTATAAAATAGTAACTTCAAAGTAAACAAAGAAGAAGAAGAAGAAATTTATTAAAATATTCACTGGAACACGTCAAGTTACTCTTAAATTTTTCAGCTAATCTATAAATCCAGTACTTTATAAGTATTAATGCTGTTACGCTGTTTTGTTGAACCAAATCTCAGGAAAGGAGCTTTTCTTTAACCACATTTCCTGATCAGCGTCTCTGATCTGAAGCACCTGAGAAAGAATGAAGCTCCTCAGTGATTCAAACTAATAAACTTCGAATAGTAGAAGTTCACTCACTGGGTTCAGCCCAAAGATGCCAATTTTTTATTTATTACTTTCTTATCATTTGATGATGTGCTGCGTTCAAGTTCATGGTTAACCGCTGTGTAAACTGGGTAAGGAACACTGACTTTTGATGAATGAGTTTGCACTGTTTCATTTTGAGTTTGACAAATTAAAAAGTATAAATAAAAAAGGATAATACAAAGTTAAAAATGTTAAAATTCTGTTAAATGTTAAAACTCTAATAAAAATTTGGAAAATTCAGGAAATGTTAAACGTGGATCTGCGACTTTTTCTTTGGATTCATCTTTATTCCATTTAAGCAGTTAATCAATTTAAAAAGTTGAATTAAAATATTGGCATTTAATTTAATATTCATTTAAAATGTTAACCTTTGTTTCTCTGTCTTTAAAGGTTTACAAGTTACTGTACTGACCAATCGACCAATGAAGCCAAACAGTAACAGAACAAATGTTGGAAGAAAAATAAAGTTGATTGAGTTGGAAATTTGAGTTTGTGTCTTTTAGAAACTGAACAAAGAGGAGGACTTGACATATATCCATGTTTGCAGCATTTTCCGTCTGCAAACATCTTCACGTGTCGCAAAATTCTGTGAATTTTCAAAGTCGGAACTGGAATAAACTGGGAATCATAAAAGTTGAGGGTTGGGAACATAAATATAGTTGGTAGAAAAACAACGTTTAACTAAATGCTAAATGTACGATAGCTAGCACCATCTCATTAAAGGAGTTAGCTTATCGCGATGCTAGCTACCGCAAAATGTGATTCTGTTTCTTCTGCCTCCTGCTACATGGTTTCATGTCACCACACAAGATTTCATACATCAGTTTTAGATGTACTGAACTTTCCTTTAGTTCAGCTTACGATCTATATATTTGCTTCTTTTTTTTTTTGTCATCTTATTTAAGAGAGAACTGCCACGAACGCCATCCACCGTGTGTGGAAGCATTTCACACCAGCTTAACTTGTGCAAACACATATGAAGACACACAAATTATTCCTCTAGAGCTCAACAAATGGAGACAGGAGTTTCATTCCAGGATATTTCCAGTTAATTCATGTTAATGTCCATAAATGCCATTAGGCCTTAAATTCGTGCAAATTCCCCAAATTCCCTGACAAACGTTTCCATGGAAATTTACCGGAAATGTACCAGAAGTTTCCCGGCCCTTTGCAACCCCAGTCCCCCGTCCATCTTTGTCCTCACACTTCTGTCCAGAAATAAACATGAATCCACTTGACTGAAGTGGTGGAAGTTCCTGTCAGACGTGGGAACAGAAAGCAGTGGAGATAATCGCGTTAGCTCGGAGCGCTACGTGGAAACGGCTGCAGAGCGACGTCACGTTAGGACGGATCTGATGGAGCCGCATGACATCACCAACCACTAATGCCTCTCTTTCTGCTTCTCTCCGTCCCTCAGGAGACGGAAGAACTGCATGAGTGGACACATTTACTCCCCGTCAATCACAGACGCCGGCGTAAAGTGAAGGGTGAGGAGAGTGGCTTCAGGCTGGAGAGAGGGGGAGGAAGGTGAGTGGGAGGATCCTGGATCTGAGGATGGAAGAAAATGCTTTTCTTCTCCAAATGATTTTCACATCTTGGACGATGAAGATTAAGAGACGCTGAAGATATTTAAATATTAAAAAAAGAGAAAATGAAACGCAAATGTGTCGTCGTTATTGAAACAACAATAAATCTGGTTATAAAACGTTAACGGAAACAAACTCCAATACTCACTATTTACTCTGTACTGAGTCCTGTGCAATATCCAGCAACTCTTTGCAATTCAATACTTTTTGTAACTATACTATATATTATTTATTCTATTCTTTTTTTTCTTACCATTTATCTTATACACAGTCCATTCGTTATTCTTGTTAGTTTGTGCTTTTATTCTTGTGTATGCTGTTGCAAATAAAGGTTTTTCTATTGTACTCTATTCTATTCTGACCCATTCATCCACCCCGACATCCTCCCCCCACTCAGACTTTATAGCTTTATAATTTCATCCGCTCCTTTCGCTCCAATATTTGTTTCTTAGGGCAAGAAAGTCGAAATGAAACGTAACAGCAGATTATATTAAGCTGTTTGCACAATCAGCCCCATGGAGCTGTTTCTTTTTTTTGTTGTTGTTGTTTTTAAGGAGAATAAAAAGAAATCGTTCCTTTTCTGCGCCTGCAGAGTTTTTGTCATTAAATTAGTTTGGTTTTCCACCAACACCTGTTTTGTTTTTGTTTTAATTTATTTCAGTTTGAGTAAGTTTCCGCTGCTTTGTCTCACGTTTGCAGAGCAGTGTTGTTCTGTGTTGATTAACTTTTAGAGAAACTCCCGTGACAAATGAGTTGTTTTCTAAGAACTGAGACAGAAATGAGCTGATGATGAACTAAAAGAAGGAAAAAAAAAAAGTTTCTCACTATTTAGTCTGTGGATGTTGATTCAGACTCAGAAAGATCAAGAACTACAAAATGAACTTATGTAAAATATTGTGCAGACGAAGTTTAATAACTCTGTTTAGTGTCTTGTCTAGTGTCTAGGTTGTACTTATAGTTCTTTCTGAACGCGTTTTCATTCAGACTTTAAGTCAAAACCTCCTCGATATATAAGCCATGAAACTGGATGTTAAACCTCAGGCTCAGGAGTTGTGAGAAAACGAAGTGGAGGATCTGGGGAGGACGGAGGTCGGCCGGTGGACGCCTTTCATCTCTGCTCCGTCATTAAATTAAAGAGGCCGATAAATCACTGCACCTCAAACCTTCGTCTGCCCACGTTCTCCACAACCAACACTTGTGAGTCCAGCCTCAGGTGACGAGAGGAGGAGGAGGAGGAGAAATGAAGAGGAAGGAGGTAGAGGAGGAGGGTGAGACAGGAGGGGGTGGATTAAAGACAAGAGAGGATGACAGATGAATGAGAGAGAAGTCATTTGGTGGATGGGATCGAGGTGTGAGAACAAACAGCAGCTTCAGTGTTTATGACACAACAGGAGCCGACTTCATTAGTTTGTCTTCTTAGAGTTTTAAATCCCAACACGAAAACATTTAGTCTAAACGTTTTTCTGTTGATGTTTCCCCCTTTTTCACTCACTAATTTGGAAAATCCAATCAGAGGCGTCCACAGGAGACGTGTGCTGATAAAAGAACAATCACAGTGCAGCGCTCATTCACACTAATGAGAAAGACCTGGAGGACTGAAGTTACACGAGTAGGTGACAGAGTGGAGGGAAAGGGTCCAGTGATCAGGCCACGCGTTAATTCACTGCAAATTAAATGAATTAGAAATGAAGCGAGAGCTGGAGGTGGAGGGGGAAACGTGAAGGTGGTGGGATGAGAGTTCCTCTGGTGGTTATGTAACGTTCTCACTGACACAGAACGCATCGCTGGAGTAAAACCAGACACGGAAATAACTGCGTTCTGTGAAAGGTGGATTCATGTGCTAATTAATTCATAGGAGAAGAAGAACTGAGGAGCTTCTCTCAGCGGGAGGCCGCTGCATCAATGAATCATCTGGTTCATCAAGTGTTGGTTTGTTTAACCCTCAAACCTGATTTTAGAATCGTTTCCATTAACGTGTCCTCTTCAAAAACACCCAAAAAATAAGCATATGCTAATATTTTCTTTTTCTACCTTTTTTTCTACCATAATTCTTTTAATCCACTTTAATACAAATACCAAATGTTTGATTAATTTCTGAGTTTAAATGTTTTATGTGCCAGTGTTTGTGAGTGCATTGATTTTTCTCCAAAGAAATTGAAATATTTGCAATAATCTAAATGCAAAGTGGATTCTTCTTGGGGGGATTATTAGAGCCTTGGTCAATGATTAGTAGCAACATTGATTTTGATGGATTTTTATTTTATTTTTTGTAATGTCCAATTTTCAAAAATTGTTGCATTGTTACCATTAAGGGACAAAAGTGTCGTCTTCAAAAATGACCTAAAAACAGCACAATAATTATTTTTTTACATAATTCTTTTAATCCACTAAACAATCATAAGTCTGAGTTTCTGACAAAAGTAGATGAAAATATTATCACATGCTGTTTTTAGGGCGTTTTTGAAGGTAACAATGTAACAGTTTGGGTTACACGATGTAAAAATGGAGTTTGAAATATCAAAATTTGCTAAAAAAAAAATACATTTGCCAAATATGATAGCAAAAAGCAGGACTACCTGCACGTCCCATCAGCTCGGTACCTCAGTACGATGTAGTGAGGAGTTAGGACCCAGACGTAGGACTGGATAAATTATATTGAGTTTAATTTAAGATGAAGGTGCCAAAAGGTGGAGATGCAAAGTGTGGAAGGTTCATCCATGAGCAGGAAGGAAGGGAAGCATGAGGCTGGGGGGGGGGGGACCATGAGGAAACAAGTGAACAAACAGACCCACTGAGAATAAGAGAGGGAGGACTATTTAAAGACTGAGGCTAATGAGGCACAGGTGAGACTAACTGGGGGAGGAGCTACGATGAGGAACAACCAATCAAATCAATAGAGGGAAAACAAGAAGAAGAAAAGAAACAGGAAGGAGGAAACTTTCTAAACCAGAACGAAGGTTACAGAGAATGTTCTGACGTTAATACAATGCTTCATATTAAAAGCATTTGGCTTTTATTGTGAAAAATAAAAATGACTTGTGTATGACTCGTTCTTAAGGGAAAAGTGTCCCACATGCAGGAGGAGCTTGGCTTTGTGATGCTCCAGATGTCTTTCCTGACATGTTTGTACTGTCTTTGTTCCGTCATTTCTCTTCTGGATCTTCCTGGATCTTACTGGACATGGGCGTCCCCCCGGGGCTCCGTCTGTCCGGGCGAGGCCGGGGGTCCAGGGACCGTTTCTTCATTTGCTTGTTCGCTGCGATACCTCAAATAACACCGATCCAATCTCATCCACAGTCGAGGAAATAAACACATCTCTCACACTCTCTGGTGTGAGTTACGTTTCCGTAGCGATGGAGCTCCAGACTCTCCCTGCCCTACCTCCCCCTTCCCACCCCCACCCCCCTCCTCCCCTCCTCCTTCTCCCCCAGCACCGCCGCCCCTCCACTCAGACGACTCATCTACTAGATCATTTGTGTAATTAAAAACTGTGAAAAGAGTCTGTTGGTGAGAGGCTGGAGGCACGGAAACAGTGCTGCTCGTGTCCCACGAGAGCAATCAGACACAGGAGGGAGGGAGGGAGGGAGGAGGACCAGGGAGACGGGGGGAGGAGGAGGAGGAGTGTAATTAGGAGGGCAGATGAGAGAATGATGGAGAATCTGGTTGCTGCAAATTCACAAGTGAAAGTTCTGCAGGTTCTGTTTGGTCGTGGTTTTAGGTTTTAGTCTTTTTAAAGTCACAATCTAATTTCTAAATAGCTCAGAGTTAAACCTCTTATTTTAATGAAGTCTTGAATGATCCTGTTGACGTTTAAATCTTCTTGCAGGAGCCCTGAATGCATCGTTGAATCCGAGGAGCTGGTAAAGGTTTCATCGTGGCCTCCAGCTGAATCGCAGGAATAACAAATACTTTACGCTTAATCTAACGCTGCATCTTATCGCGCTAACAGCAGCAGCCGAGCCCCGTGTTGTGTAACGTCTCTCAGCTTTCGACCACAGGGCTGCGGTTCAGCCGGAGCCTTTTTCCCAAGTGTGATTTGTAAATGTATGAGTGTGAGGTCTGGGCGTTGATGGAGGAGCAGCACAACAAGCCAACAAGCTAATAAATGAAGGGTATAGAAGACGGAGAAGAAGACAAGGAGAGGAACATGGAACCGGGATGTGTGTGAAGCTGCTGATGAATGCAGAGGATGGGAGGATGCAGAGGGATAATGGAGGGGAGGAAGAGGAGGGGATGGGGGGGCACTGATGAATAATCCATCAGCCAATATAAAAGGTAATGCAGCACTTGGATACTGCTCAGAAGGGACGATGCATGTGCTGCCGTGTAGGTAGCTGCACGAGAAAACACAAAACTACCACAGGACGGACACGTCTCATTCGACTGCTGAGAAAATAAAAGACAGAGAGAAGAACAGACCCTGAGAGGACGAAACGTGACTAATTATTCCCCAAACATCCCTCAAATAAGATCAAATAATACATTTAACTCGGTTATAGTCCTTTTAATGACATTAGCTTCTCTGTAATGAACGCTACAGCCTCTTTCCTTCAAAGATGGATGAGGGAGGTTGACAGGGAGGAAAGGAGGGAGGGAGGGAGGGAGGGAGGAAAGGAGGGAGGAAAGAGGGGGGGGGGAGTCGTATATCCTGAAGACTGGTGCAGCGAAAACAAGGGAAGCCCCAGAAAAGCTGCAGAGACGGAGAGAGACTGAGAAAGAGGAAAAGCCCAGGGAAGCCCCGCTGCAGCTGAGGACAGGAGGAGGAGGAGGAGGAGGAGGAGGAGGATCCCCACTTCTCCTTCCTCCACATGCTGCAGTCCGCCTGCTACAACCGACTCCCTCATTAAAACTACAGTCACACTTCAGGCTGAACTAGTTCATACCATCAAGAGCTGCACATTCCTCCCTGAGTCTATGTGTTTCACACAGCGGAGGAGGAAGGAGGAGAAACGCACTCCGCCTGCAGATCTGATCCAGGCTACTATTCCAGAAATTACTACACAATTATATTCTGCAGAATATATCACATGCATGATGGGATTCTTTTAAAAACGCGTTTTTTCCCCAAATAATGAATTCAAAAAATGATGCCCACATCCTCACTTCTCTTAAATCGCTGAAAAATAACACAGAGTCTGGTAGAGAATGGAGGAGAGGAGGTTTAATAAAGGGCAGAAGAGGAGTCCTGCTCGGACAGAGCGCTCTGGTGTCAAGAACTACACAAAAAGAGGAGAAAACGGAACATGGGCGTTATAGATTTTCAGAATAAAAGCGTGAAATGGAAACTGGACGAATGTCACACTGGATTCCGCGTGTTTCCGTGGAGGAATCTGTGCCATGTGTGATTTAGAATAAGAGTACAGACATGAGAAACACACGTGCATCTCTACAAACTACACCCAGGAGCATTTTTAGTTTTTATTTTGAAAGTTTAACCAGAAGTCGTTTTGTTTGTTTCGTGTGAACTGACGCCGGTTTCTGCAGCCAAGAGGCGCAGTGTCACCAGAGAATTACAACCAGGCCACGACCCCTATTCTCAGGCTCACCAAGAAAACCACAGCTCCAAAAGATCTCCGCGTGGCCCCCCCGTACATTTACATCTTAAATGATCATTTATTTTTGCGCTAATCAAAAGGAGGATCATCAAAATCTGAGTGTGATCAACTTTTTCCTCTGCAACAATAAAAGCAGCTCCGGCACAAATGTCAGAGTTGCTGCTGCTGGATGATGATCCTTGCGCTTCTCGCGGCGCTCAGCGGCACCGACTCCCCGCGGGGCCACGCAGGTCCACGCAGGGCAGCAGCGCTCATTAAAACCGGGAGGCACTTTGGATGAAAGCACCGTCCTGGAAGCGTAATGTGGTCTGTGCGCAGCCCCCCCCCCCAAAAAAAAAATAATCCCCGCAACGTCCTTAGCATTTCACTCACGCTCCAAATAAAAAAATAATAATAAAAAGTCAGATTAAATCTAAATCAGATCAGATTCTTGTCTCATTCAGAGACAAACACATGAATCACCTCATGTTTAAAGAA
The DNA here is from genome assembly GCF_022458985.1 of Mugil cephalus. Lineage (NCBI taxonomy): Eukaryota > Metazoa > Chordata > Actinopteri > Mugiliformes > Mugilidae > Mugil > Mugil cephalus. Next base: position 2,610,093 of record NC_061778.1, read on the forward strand.
GTAACAACACTCCTGGTCCAGGTTCTGGCTCCACATGGTCGTTACACGGCGGCTACAACCAGCAGCCACTGATGCCCACCGCGCAGGAGCAGGTGCGCACCGCAAACACGTTAAAAAAAAAAAAAAAAAAAAAAAAAACCGCGCACACGGTAAAACCCAAAAACAGAGCAGAACTGTGGAAGAAACAGTCTCTTACCTTCTGTTCTAGAGCCGCCGCGAAGCGATGAGCATAGTACGTGGTGGTTTGGAGAGAGAAGTGTCCTCGCTGCTGCCGCTGCTGCTGCGCTGCGCTCCGCCGCTCCGTCCCTTCTGATCGACCCGCTCTCTCTGCCTCTTTTTCACCCCATACACTCAACAAACTACTCACACACAAGCGCTCCCCCTCCTCCCTCCCTCCCTGCGGTGCCTCACACACACACACACACACACGCGCACGCACACGCAGCGCGCACTCGGGCGGGGTGCCAGGGAGCGCGGTTTGTCCTCGGGGGCGCGGATGGATGTGGAGAAGGGATGCGAGCCTGAGAGAGGACAGAGGAGAGGAGAGGAGTAAATGAAAGATGAAGGACATATTTCAAGGAGAGATGTAGAACAGGAATGAAAAAGGATGGTGGAGAAGAAGCGATAGATGGAGTTGGATGAAGAAAGGGGTAAGAAGGAAAGGGAGGGGCAGCAGAGATAGAAACAGATAAGGTTGAGAAGAAATGAAGAGATGGTAGAAAAACAGAAAGAAGAAACAGGAGGAGAAAAGAGCAAATTGGAAATTGATTAACCATGACTGTAAGAGGATGTTCTGCAGCCGGCATGGACCACAGGCCCCACGGCCCTGCCCCCGTTTCCTTATTTCATTTCATACGTTAGAATGAATACATGATGCTGCATTCACAGGGTAAATGTGGATATTAGCGGGCAGCACCCTTAAACTAATAAACGGAGAGAGGGGGAGCAGAGAGCTGCAGGGCAGAGCAGAGGAGGAGGAGGAGGAGGAGGAGGAGGAGGCATCTATCAAAGTATCGAGCAGGGCCAATTACTTAGCCAGTGTGAGGCTCTACCCAGAGAGGGAGCGGTGTGTTTCCTGCTGACCAGGCAGCCAGGAAACACACTCAATCAGTCCACGCAGACACGCTGCCTTAAATCTGGAGACACCTCCCAGCCCCGGACACAGCGGCTCCTCCGCTCCTCCTCGGTTCATGAAAGGCACGTTTTTACATTTTAGTTCACTCCTTTATGAATGAGTGAACTCGTGTGTTCTGCACTACTTTCTCTAACTTTGTGATGTGGTGCAGCTCTAACCATCCGACCATCGACAGGGTCCGTGTGGAGTTGGGCTCTGCAGCCACATCTCAGACCGGATGGATGAATGGAAGGACGGAGCTGGATCTGTTTCCCTGAGGTGAACAAAAAGAAATCACCACTCCAGCATCGCACAGAATCCCACACAACACTCAAGGTTGTGGGAGAGGAGCTCCCAGAACAGAAAAAATGAAACAGTAATTATACACAATGAGTGAGTTATCTTCAGCACACGTCATGCTACCTAGCAACAAGTAAGTTCCCTCTTCTCTGGAAGGAGGGAGTCACTTCTTTAAATGTGTCCTCAGACCTTCTTCAACTGAAACCTAATATTTTTCTATCAGAGACTGATCTCAACATCTGTCAGAAACTGCTGCAGATGTTCACAGGCTGGAGAGGAAGGCAAACTCTGAGGACTAAAGAGGAGGAAAGAACCACATCAGTCGTCCTCTAGACCACAGGTGTCAAACATAAGGCCCGCGGGCCAAAAGCGGCCCACCAGAAGGTCTACTCTGGCCCTAGTCTTAGGGTTCACACAGATTTAACATAACACAACACTGAGACCCAGAACTATGCAGACATCGCACTTCTTTTTCTTAAGAGGTGTCCGGTTTTTCGTTACATGTTTTGTAACAGTGCAGTTCATTAAATTTAAACACTTTCAAATCCTAAATAAACTGGTAATGGAAACGCCTACATTTCGAAATTCCTTTTGAATATCTCTCATGAGGTGGTTTTTCCAGACGTATCGATATAAAAAATTTTCCGCAAGAGTGCAATGGAAACACTTTTGGCGCTGTCCCCCATCACAGGCGTCACCGGAGATGATGCAGGGGGTCATGTGACCATATGAGGTTTCAGAATTTCAGAAATATCGCTTTTATTTTGCAAAATGCTGTAGTGGAAACGCAGCTATGATGTGCTTCCATGCACTAAAACAAAAGGAAACAATTTGGAGTTGTCGTGATTTGTAGATTAATACGCTGTTGTATTGTTGGTCCGGCCCCTTAGAGATCACATTGTGCTCTATGTGGCCCCTGAACTAAACTGACTTCGACACCCCTGCTCTAGACAGAAGTTTTCTCAGTCCCTCAGACCCTGCAGCTCCTTCCTGTGACGACATAACTGGACGGTGTCGGTGCATTTTTAGTCTAAATTCTTATGCTTTATTCTTTATATTCTAAATATAAGTTGTTATTGTCAGTGGTTTAAATATTTTTACATGAAAAGCTCGTCTCTGCTCCGTTCACATGACGACCATTATTTGATAGTTTTCTTCTTGTTCTTGCTTTTCATCATATTTAATCACATATTTTATTTTTTTTACAGTTGATGTCGAGGTGTTAGAAACAGAAATGAGACGAGGAGCTGGAATTTTGTGTGATTTAAGTCCAGAGAGTCGATCATTTATTCTCACAAACAGAAACTCCTCATCTAAGTTTAAAAGTTTAAATGTATAGAGAACACATAAAGTGCATAGTCAACATGTTTAGTGGCTAATAATGTGGATAATAAAAGATAAATAGTATGAGATAAAATATACAGCTTATATTTTATTAGATGTGGTAACCTGTATATTTTGTTGGTGCAGTGGAGTTAAAGGATGAGCTGGCGTGTTACATTCACCAGTATCACACTCTTCCTATTAATACTATAATTCTACTACTAATAATTATCGTTCTGCTCTGTTCACTGAGTAAACGATGCTTCAAACACTATGAATATATAAATATCATATGAAAACGTGTTTGTTCTCCTCCAGTGTCAGATCTTAATTTAGCTTCGAATTAGCATAAGAGCAACCTGAAGTAACAAACACAGGATCAGGCATATCATTATGACCACCCTCCTAATATTGTGTAGATTTTTTACTTGGTTCCTAAACCGTTTTTGTGTGCGTCCTGCTGTCATCAAGGAGTGTCATAGCTATGAGGTGGGGGGGTCTGGTCTGGTCTGGTCTGGTCTGGTCTGGTCTAGGTGGGGGCTACATGTCCAACATTTACACATGATGAACACCAGGTCCAAAAGTTTCACAATATGGTCGATGTTATTAATTTCTCCTGTCAGTGGTCATAATGTTGTGGTTGATCGGTGTAAAATACGGTACAAAGTTTAAAAAAACAATCATATTATGGAAAAACAAAGATGATATTATACCTTAATACTAAACTAGAGACATTGAGCAGAACCAGTGGATGTTCAGGTTCTACCAGTCCCCCCCCCCCCAGGACCCTGGACCTCCACAGGTCAGGGAGGAGGGACTACGACGGTTTTTAGAAATTAAATGAAAGCTGCAGTTATATGTTGGCCTTACACTGACCTCTGTACTATAAATCTCACCTCCAAACTGGACTCAAAGTGGCCCTGGGGTCCCAGCACCGTGACACTGTGACCTGTGGCCCCTGGGTCAAATAATAGCAACACATCTCCAAACGGGACGGAGGTTCAACAAATGCCCACACACAGACACACACACACACACACACACACACATGCATACATACATATTACACACAGAAGTGTCCCGATGAGGCTCGGCTCCTGCTTCCCTCCAGATAAATGATGAGACGTGGGTCATGTGAGCGCAGGGCAGCTGTGGTTTTGCAGCGATTATGCAAATGAGCAGCGCTGAAATATTCCCCCATAAATAACGTGTGTGTCGTATGAGCACAGGAACAGCAGGAGATGCTTCAGTTTAACCAGAATAATGTCGCACAAACACACAGCACCTTCTCCTGCACGTGTTTTGTTTTTTAGTGAAAGAGTTTCTAGAAACATATTCCTTATTTCTGCCACAACAGGAAGAAGCACACGTGTTATAAATAACACGAACGACGGCTCTGACCTATTCAGATGAGCCAACACGCACAAACTGATGAATCTAATGTCACTATTCACACCTCACACAGGAGTCTGTGGCGTTTTCTTCCTGATTCAGCTGCATGTTGCTGTTTGCAGGTCCTCATCTGGGAGGAATGGATTCATAGGAAAGTTTCCCAGAGAAAATGTTCCAGTTTAGGCTAAAGCTGCAACCTGAGCACATTTAAAGGCTTCACTTGTGTTTGTGAACCACAGGAAGGTTGTAGCATCTGTTAGCGCGACATGAAAAACTTAAATTGGACTGTAACAGCATTTCACCATATGTATGTGGGAATATCCTGGTTTAATCTGGTTTAATGCAACAAAAACTAATCAGAAGAGCCAATAAACGGAATATTACAGGAGCTTCTAATTACCGTTTACACACGGGGCGGCCATCTTGGAAACTCAGCTCGGAGGTAATGAGGATTCGACCACTTTCTGAGTAGGAAATACGACTTCAGGGGGTTGTTCTAGTTGAAAATTCACACACTGAACTTGTTAATTCTGACTTCTAAGTACAAATGGGACACATCATTAGCGTGACTCCTTCTAACAGGACGTCCATTTAAAAATGAACTGAGAGCTGAAGCTGAAGCAGACAGTGTGTAACCGGTCTCTCAAAACAGCCACATCCTTCACTGTCACAATTTTAAGCCTTGATATCATTTAATTAACTGAGAAATTATCTGTAGAGACTGTATGACAGTATTTTATAACTGGCTGTTTAACATAACTGTCCATACTTGGACCTTTAAAGGTGGAGCCCTGTCAGGACTGACTCATTATCATGGGACATTAGAGGAACAGCAGCTTTTGGCTCTTTCCACATTTTATCCCTGGAGATTAACAAAAAGTAAATAAATAAATAAATAAAAATCATTGAATGGAAAAAAAATAAATTCAGGAAATTCATAGTATGGAACAAAAAACTTCTTCTCTAAGATATGTGACCATGGTTTTGGCTTATTTTAATTAAATTATGTTTACGAAGATTATTTATTTACATTTTTATTTTTTTGACCAATAAGGATGTGAAGAAATCATAGTTTTGTACACTCTGATGTAAGTCATTTCATATGTTATTTTGTACCTTGCAGGGATAAAAACCAGGGTTTTTAGTTGTAATAATACAAACATAAAGTTTAAAGTTTATCTTTTTAAAAGGTTCAGGCTACAGACCCATTCATGGACTACGTCACTGTGATGTCACAACGTTAGCTGGAGGCAAAACAGAGGGAAACTAGAGGCGAACGCTGTCACTCTCAACCATGAAAAATGTCGTCTTGTTGTATTTTTTTGGCGGCAAAATGAAAAAAATCATAAACACTAATTTGAGGATTTACCACATACCAGCCACTGTCAGTCATAGACAACTTTGGTTTGGCTTTCGATTAAAAGAAAAGAGACAATCAACACCCACCCTTCATATCAGATCAGATTCATATGTAATGCATCATAAAGAGATAACGTTATACGTCAGTCTAATTGTTACTGAAATTACGTTAAGTTAATCATTATTTGGAGGATTCTTGTTACATGTTAATGCTAATGCTAACCGTGAGCTAACGCAACGCTAGTTGTGTGTTTCAGACAGAAGTTGCATTTACTACGTTCCCCTCCACAGTGGTTCCACTTACTTCCTGTAATATCTTTGTTGGAGAGGCTTTTTAAAATAACACTCATGGTCTCATTAAGTGAGGGCATTAATATGTTAGTATATATTAGTATATTCTGTAAAATATGTGTTTTCCTCGTCCATTCTTGCCTAAACACTCTGTTGAAATACATCCTCACTAGGGTCGTGGGGGTTTCTGGAGTCTATCCAGGTCTCCGGTCTATCACAGGACTAACACAGAGAGACACACTCACACCTACGACCAATTAAGATTCACCTATTAACCCAAAGAGTCTCTGGACGGTGGGAGGGAGCTGGAGAGAACTTTTATTTTATTTTTCTGTCAGCTTCCTGCCCCAGCGGGAGCTCTGAGCCCAGAAACAAATATTCACCAACAAAAATATGCAGCAGTCAGCAGCAAACCTGACACGTTCAGAACACACAATTAGAAAATGTACAGCAGACCGACACTGGAACGATGCCTCACACATCCACGCACACATCCACCCACACACATCCACACACATCCACACACATCCACACACATCCACACACATCCACACACATCCACTCCACCAGCACAGCGACGAGCAGCAGATAGACAGACGAGGACACGCGCGGCTCCAAAAATAACACGCTACAGCACACAATGAGAGGACCTGACACAAACACACACACATGTAATCCTAAAGAGACGCGGGCATTCAGACACACAAACCTGAGGTGGAGCTCAGCAACAAATCCACATCCTGACTTCAGCAGGTTTTTGTAGAAACTCTCCCGGCGCAAAAGCGGCTCCGCTCAGCAGCGAAACTGGACAAAAAGAAAATCTATTTTTTAACCTCGTTACACTGATAATTATTTGGACTGACTGACACCTGGACACTGTGGAAGAATAAACCTGTAACTGGTTAAAATAAAGTCATTCTGTGTCTGCACATGCTAACGTTAATAATTTATTTATTTTTCCATTTACCCTGTGAGTTTAGACGGGGCCTGTTTTATGAAGTCACCATCTGAGATTTGTTTCCGTGTGGGGACATTGAGCCGAGCATCTCTGAACCGGCTGCTGTAGCTTTGTTCTGTGTTTTGTTGTAGCTTTCAGACTCGCTGCCTCCACCTTTGTTCGTTCCGTTCATGTTTTTCAGCAGCGCTGTAGCTCTGATGTTTGGTTTCATGGCGCCGTCGTATATATTTTAGTTTAATTTCATATCAAACAAACAAACTTTCACTCGTTTTTTTTCTGTAGAATAAAAACAGAAATGTGCCAATAATCTCTGTAATCTCATATATATTTATATTCTCTTTTAGATAATGGTACGTGCTGCGTGTTCCCACTATATTTATCTAAAAGAGAATATAAAGGATATATTTATGGGATTACATGGATTATTAGTACATCTCTGTTACATTTCCCTCCTTTAGATTTTAATCATTCAGCTAAAGAAACACCAGGCTTGTGAAATCTTTGTAAATCGTCCTAGAATCACGCTGGTTCCTGGAAGATGTTTGGAGGAAGCTGAACTGTGTTCAATCATAAATGTTGTGCAGCACCAGAGACGTGTCTCCTAGGATACCGAAAAGAAAACCATCATTCAACCAAACAAAGTCAACTGTCATGTTATCAATAGTTCATCACTTTCTGGTGCTGGTGCTTTCACAACTGTCATAAAAAAAGGGTCAAACAGAAGCTTTAACAGCCTCTTTAGAGACTCATGTGCTGGACCACAACAAGCTGACGGGCAAACTAGGCAACTGACGGGGAACCTGAGCTGGAAGGGGGGTCCCCAGAGACCCCAGAAACCCCATAGACCCCACGGACCCCAGAAACCCCAGAGACCCCACGGACCCCACAGACCCCACGGACCCCACGGACCCCACAGACCCCACAGACCCCAGAAACCCCAGAGACAGACCCCAGAAACCCCAGAGACCCCAGAGACCCCACAGACCCCAAAGACCCCACGGACCCCACGGACCCCACAGACCCCACAGACCCCAGAAACCCCAGAAACCCCACAGACCCCAGAAACCCCAGAGACCCCACAGACCCCACAGACCCCACAGACCCCAGAGACCCCACAGACCCCAGAGACCCCACAGACCCCAGAGACCCCCGGAGACCCCACAGACCCCAGAGACCCCACAGACCCCACAGACCCCACAGATCCCAGAGACTGCTGCTATTGGTCCATATGAATGACAGTGATGGAACCAGTGATGGACAGTTACAGCAGCTAATGCTAGTTACACATTGGACCAGTTTCCTGTTTGAATTAGTTTGAACAGAAGAGACGTATTATAAAATGATGAGATGGGACACTGGGGGCCCCAGAGTGTTATTTTCAGATTTCTCTGTTGATGACATTGTTATTTATTGTTATTAATTTCTGATTTCAGTTTGCATGTTCTCCCTGTGTCTGCGTGGGCTTTTTCCGGGTACCAGGTTCCTTCAAAGACATGCTGGTTGGGTTAAAAGGTGATTCTAAATTGAGTGTAAATGGTTGTGTGTCTCTGTGTCAGTCCTGTGATGGACTGTCCAGGGTGGACAGCGCCTCTCGCTTGATGACGGCTGGGATAGACTCCAGCAACCCCCCACGACCCCAGTGAGGACAAGTGTTAGTAGAAGCTCTTCTTAAAGCTCTTCAGAGGCTCCAACCTGAACAGTGTTTGTTGTCACAAATAAAAAGCACAGAACCTGATCCTGACATTAAAAAGAGTTGGTGTAATCACAGGAGCTCGTCCTGCTCCGCCACCATCGAGTTTCTTCATGTCCTCTGTCTCCAAACACATTACAGAGGTCACAGGTCGTCCCCGTTCCTCCATCAGTCATCCTCCGTTTGATTCCTCTGGTTCTCTGCTGCAAAGCCATCGATCAGGTGGCATTTTAAACATTTAGAAACAGTCTTCATTAACATCTATCAGATCTAAATGTCCCTTTCTACTCTGCAGCTCTGAAGGACGAAGGCTCCACTGAGAGCTTTATCAGACGCAGCAGGAGGCTCAATCAAACGACCTCCGACTAGTAACGATTTCTCTCTCTTTACCTTTCACCATTTTTTTTCCTGCCTCATTTAAAATCAGATGTTCCTCATTTCTCTCTGTCGTCCCTCCACCTACACTCACTGGTACGACCACTTTCACTACACTTCCTCTGTGTGTCTGTGGCAGAGACAGAGGAAGACACACTGGGAAGGACCAGGAAACAGCCCCTCTGTGTTTTGTGGCTGATTTAATTTAGACTGAACGCACCATGCAGAGTTCCTGGTGGCTGGACCGGGGCCGAAGACGATGACGACGTCTGGATGCATTTTACACCAGATGATAACACGGCTAGCGTTTAGTTATAGGAAACCTCCTGCTGCTGTGTGACTGCCGACAGCCGCTGAAGAAAAGTCCAACTTACTTCCGTCAGTGAACAAATTGCTTTGCAGCTCAGAGACGAATAAAATGACCGGCTTCATGTCTGACAAAAAAATAAGACAATTACATATGAAACCACCTGGATGAAGGCAGCATAAAGAAAACTATACCTTATTATTAGTATTATTATTATTATGAGGGAAACATTTAGAACTACTTGATTCAAAATACCATCAGCAGATTCTTGTATGAGAAGGAAAAAAAGTTAATCAGGTCTAAAACCGTTTCCCTGTTTTCAACATAAAAGAAACTAATAATAATGAAAAAGAAGTTGCAGCAGCAACAACATTCAGCCACAAACAACTTTCATTTGATCAATGCACAAATGCACCAAACCATAATTCATGTGGTAAACAACTTCAAAAATAAAATGATCACTGATCTGCAACCAGTCGCTAAAAACAGGTATTTTCCCCAAACAAAACGGAAACAACAAAAGTCATTCCAGCATATAAACATGGAGATAAGCCTCTTCTCAAACTACAGACCAGTTTCTCTTCTATCTCAGTTTTCAAAAATATTAGAAAAACTAATCTCCACCATTAGTTTATATGGAAAAACTAAATTTACTAAGTGAACATCAACTACAATGGCTGTAATGGAGCTGGTTTAAAAAATAAATAAATAAATAAATAACAGCAGCAATTAGGAGTATTTATAGATTTAAAAAAGGCATTCGTCACCATCAACCATAATCTACTCATGAAGAAACTGGACATAAATGGGATCGGAGGCCAAGAATATTCTAATTCTACTTTGAAAATAGATGCCAATATGTATTTACTGAGGGTTACATGTGGGGTCCCACAAGGTTCATTCCTGGGCCCAAAGTTATTTATTCTGTATATTAACCCTCCTGTTATTTTAAGTTTGTCAGGAACAGCAGTGATGTTCCTGGGTCAGTTTGACCTGGTTCATGTTCATCTAAAAGATGCCAGAAACCAAACTAATTCTAATAAGAGTTGTTAATCTTCCATCAATAACTATTCTAAGAATATTTAATGTAATTCTGTTCCTTACTCCTCACAGGTAATGGTTCATTTAGGAAAATTTACTCGTTACTTGACCAACCTATAAAACACAATAGTTGTACATAACTTGGAAACATAACATTTAAATTTTGTTTTACATATATCAGCCAGAACCAGAAATGAACATAATAACGAACGATATGAACAAGGTGTGTGTGTGTGATTAAGGTGAAATACAGTACGAGTAAGTTTTAGGCACGCTGTACACTAAGAATACTTTTAAAAATGTGTTAATAGTTTATTTTCATCAATTAATAATATCTGTAATGTGTAATTGTTTTATTTGCTGATGATACAAATTTACTTTGCTCCGGTTCAAATCTGAGGAACCTTCCGGAAAACGATTTCGTGATAGAAACTTCAGAGTCTTGGTTTTCAAAAGAGAAAAAGACCATGAATGAGCTCCAACATGTTCATCAACAACATTCAGTTTATATTGGGTATGTCCATAAATAGGCTGCAATGACAAGAGGTTGGTCATATGGAAAGTGATATTGACAAATCGAGCTTTTACTTTTTAAAATGTCCAGCACAATGTTTATTCTGAAAAAAAAAAAAAAAAGTGTAATTTTAATTGTAGCTTGTTAGATAAGATGAGACGAGATAAAACTATTCCTGGATATGAGATGTTATCAAAGGTTTACTGAAAAACTGAGATAAGCTAATCGTTGCTATAGGGCGGCAGAGGTTTGTAAGAAAATTAATTAACTTAACTAAATGTTCCTAATTAAAGGATCGTTGTCTCCTTTTTAATCTTTTAGTGCAAGAGTTGAAAACTTGACACATGGTGACTCTAAGCAGAGCTGTGAGAAAGCCAAGCTAAACACATCCACACCGAACACCAGCAGTGTCTATTCTCCAAACTACATCTCTAACTAATCTCAGACTTTTTTTTTAGCTGCACATGCATCCGGTGATAAGGCTTCGCTTTAAAACCTGAACATGTTGCAACGTAGGTGATAACGGGGACGAAGCACCTTTAAATGAGCTCCACTGATCCTACAGTTCATCCGTCTGCTTCCCTGCATCTACTGAAATGTCACAGTTTAAAGACGATGGTGTGAAACAGTGGAAATTATCTCACAGGAAACTACTTCTTCGATTCTGTTTGGGATTTTTGCAGCTACTCCGGTTCAGCTCGGTTCAGGTGTAGAGTTTAGTTTTGATGCATATATTCAGATGAGAATGAGAAGCTCATTAGGGAGAAATGTCAAGGAGGAGGGAAAGTGGAAAAGCCAGATGGGAGAAGGAAATGGATTTGAAGGAACCGCAGCCTTTTAATAATAATAATAATACCAGGACTTCAGGAGGAGAAGGGAAAGTAATCCAGGCAAATGTTGAGCAAATGGAAAAATTGATTGTGGGTTGACTCCAATCAGACGAAGGGTCATCAGTCAATCCCTTAAATCTGGATCTGCTCCCGGCCGTCGTCTCCTTTTAAACTAGGGAGACTTCTCCACGGCGATGAGAGCAGAGAGCATGGATTCACATCATCACAGCGACTTGTAAAAGCTCGTGTGCTCACACAGCAGCAGCAGCAGCAGAGGCTAAAAATGGAAACAGGAGAGAAACGGGACAAAGAACAGAGCGACTCCGAGGTGATGCTCAGCACCGGAGGAGGAGGAGGAACACGGACACATAGACGAGCCAAGACGCCAGTGAAATAAACGTGAGGATTTTTAAAGTGTCCCCTTGTGTGTCAGCAGTAGATGAAGGATGTGGGAAAAGATGTCCTCAGCAAATATAACTCACACGGCGCCGCAGACTCCAGCATCAGCACTGGTGAAGTCAGGACATTGATTCGTCTCAGTGAAAAGCGGCCAAGAAGAGAACAAAGAGTCCGAAGGTGAATCACTGGAGCCTCGTAGAGCCGGACACAACTCACTTTATAACAGGATTGACCTTTAAACTGAGCAGCAACATCTGATTTATTAAAAAAAAACAGCGATGAGCAGCAATGACCTCAGACCTCAGTTCACTCTGTTCACTTAGCATCAACCCATTCATCAGGAAACCCACAGAGACTCAGGGACGGTTCATCTTTGTGTATAATCTATGATGCTAACACAGCTAGCCTAATATCACTGTGGCAGAAATGTCCAACTGATGTTAGCTCGCGTAAAGAATCAAGCTAACCCTGGCTTCTTTCTTCGGTTGGCTCGCAGAGAGGACGCACAAACTAGCTGGGTAACACTGGGATAAACTTCAGTCTAGAAATATGTAGCCTGGAGTAGCTACATTCAGTTCTTATCAGAATACGAGTCTCAGCTCATATTCACAGCTAGCTCCATGGTCTCCATGGTTACGGCCACTGAGTGGTAAGAAGTGACAGTTGATCATGGAGATTAGCAGCATCTATTAGGTAGTCCATAACCAATCAGAGGCATTTATTGGAAAAAAAAACGGAGCAGCTTCTGTTCTGTGAAACTGGAGTCAGGGTCTATTTCAAATCTCCTATTTGGAACTCAGAAATCCCACTTTCTCACTTTAATTTGAATACACCATCTCTACAGGCCTCTTTAGTGACGTTATTTTTGCCTCGACCAAGTCCACAACTACGAAGAGTATTAGCGCCGCCCATGAGAAAAAAAAATGAGAGGAGGTAGATTTTTTTTTTGTCGTGCACTTCAAGGAAAAAGTTGAAATGTTGAGAAAAAAGTTGAAATACAAACCGCTGGTACCATCTGTACATGGTGAATTTTAAATTCTTAAAATTAATGATTAATTAAAACCCAATGCTCTTCTGTGGAGTATCATCGATACCATACGATACGGTACTGCCGGTCTTTATTCTCGACAATGTATTTTGACTTTTTTATCAAAACCACGACAACTGTACTGATATTTTGACCGTTTTTCTTGAAATTGCAACTTTTTTCCTAAAATTGCGACTTTTTTTTTAAATTTTGACATTTTTCTCAAAATTTCTATGATTTTTTTCCCAAAATTTTGACTTTTTTCTCAAAATTTTGATTTTTTTCTCAAAATCACGACAACTGTATTGATATTTTGACCGTTTTTCTTGAAATTGCAACTTTTTTCGAAATTTTGAAACTTTTCTCAAAATTTCTATGATTTTTTCCCCAAAATTTTTACTTTTTTTCTCAAAATTTTCACTTTTTTCTCAAAACCACAACAACTATATTGATATTTTGACTTTTTTTCTCGAATTTGCGAGTTTTTTTTTTTCCAAAAGTTTGACTTTTTTCTTATAATTATGACTTTTTTTTACTTGAAATTTCAACTTTTTTCTCAAACTGCATGATGTAAAAAAATCTACCTCGTCTCATTTCTTTTTTCTCGTGAATGCCCCTTATACTCTTCCGTACACAACCAGTCGTTGCACCGAGTATTTTCTGAGTCTCCTTCATGAATGAACGACTCGATGTTTGAGTCGAGATTAAAAGGCAGATCAGAGACTCGGCTGCATCATGACCTCCGTCAGTGCGACAAAGCTCCTCAGCTCCAATTAGCAAGTCATTACCCAGAATCACAGAGAACTGAACGACACCCACGTCCTCATTAATCCTCTCTGATCCGTCACCTGAAGCACAGGATGACAGGTTTTCATCATCTAATTCCACAGGACGCCTCCTGGCTACAACACAGTCTCTCCTGACCCAGCAACAGCTGATGGTGTTAATGACTGGACCAGGAATTAATGTCATGCATGTATCACAGTAAATTATCATTCACTATGTTCTGTAACGAGTTCTTGATCTGTTTGAAAGCTTCTGTTAAATCCTGTTTGAGTTTCTTTAGTTTATCTCGATAAACTCTCTGGAGTCATAGCCTACATTTGATTTAACACACTTTTTTATTGACTTGGCATTGAGAGTTATATATATATTTTTTTATTCTGTCGTGAAATCAGTGAATTAACGGATGTTGATTTCTCACAGGACAAAGCTTTATTGATTCTGTGTTTCGGTCGTGTTTGAGAATCTAAAAAGCTGCAGCGGCTCAGGTTCAGCTCGGTTCGTGTGCGTTCGGTTCATTTCATCTTGGTGCATATATTGAGATTTCTGTCCAGGGGGAGAGAGAGGGGCGAGAAAAGGAAATGTTGATGTGAGAAATAAGAAAGAGCAAAGGGGACGAGGGATATAGAGGAGACGCCTGAGATGTGATGAGAAAGGGAAGACCGGAAGACGTTGGGGAGATGTCAAGGAGGAAGTGGAAACGCCTTGAATGATACGTCTGGGCCAACATTTCCCTGCCTTTAGAAAATAATATATTAAATGCATGTGTCTGGGTACTGGAAGAGTTTCAATCAATTTGGAAGCTGATGAGCTCTGTCTCCTCTGCACCATTCCTGCTCCCTGTCTCTTCTTCTTCTTCATGAAAAGGCTTCATCCTCCTTTGATATGTTTTCAAGTTCCTCTTCATCAGCCTCTTTAAGTTCACACACTTCTCTCCTTCTCTAGGCTCCAAATATTAAATACATTCTCAGCAGTTAAATGGCCTCCGACGTTCCCCTACACTGCTGGATTAATTAAGCAAAGCTCCGTAATGACAGATGAAGGTAGGACTCCTGCCTCTGGCTCCAACCATCTGTGCTGAGGTCTCGTGGAGTTTACATCGCGTCAGCCTGAGTGGGGGCTGCAGCAGTCTCTCCACGTCCTTCCTTTAGAGGACATTAATCTGAGAAGCAGCGGGACATCAGGCGTCATGGAGGATGGTCCCTCCCCCACAGCTAGAACGCTGCAAAATCTCAAAGCCAGAAGCTGTGAGGATCGCACACACCATTTCTGTCCTTAGCACTTCTGGTTTTAAGTCCCATTGACTGTTTATAATATGGACAAACCCATCGTGACGTCACCCACTGGAATCCGCAGGAAGTGGGCGGAGCCTGCAGTCGCCATGTTGGATGAGATACTCCAAATATGGACACGGGGGTCGCGTCAGACGTTGAGACCCGCCCACCCAAACTCTTTGCTACCTGTTAGCTCAGGCTAACACCTGTCACTCCAAGTGGAAACACTAAAATAAATAAAAAATAAAACAAATTCACCCCCCATACAGTTAAGAAAAGTGAAATAAACTATTGAGAGAAAAAAACGTTGTTATACCAGGCTGTAAACATGTTTAAAACCCCTTAACGTTCCGCTGGGTCGTATATGGGACGGCTATATATCGTTGGAAAGCTCACTTTCTCCTGATTTCAGTGATATAAGTCATTATATGATTCAACCAACACAGCCGACACAACCTACACACTTAGTTTAATTTAAGAAAAGTGAGAAACGAGCATAAACTCACCAGAAAAGCCTCATATCGATCCAACAATCAATATTATCCAGGTCAAAACGCTCCGTTTGTATCAATAAGGGTCCAAACTGTTCATTTCAGTCGTATTTTCAGTCCAAAGTCCACGAACATCTGTTTCAACGTGTTGAACGAAGGAGGAGATACGTCGCAATCTTCGTGTTAAATAAAAAATATTTATTTAAGTTTTAAATCGCCGCTGAACTCTGACCTTTTGATCGATACGTCTTCGAACGAATTAGCATGAAGAATTAGGAGGAAGTATGTGACGTCACCAGCCTTCAGAAGCCAATGAGAGTCATCGCTGGAAAGAAGCCCCGCCCTCATTCTTTCAGCCACAGACTGAGCCGATGATTGGCGTTTCGTGTAGCCAATAAGGTGCTTCTAAACAACGCTACACGGCACGCCCCCGGCTGAGTGGCGTTCAGGGGGGCTCGGAGGAAGAGAGAACATTTATGAGGATCATTTCAAATTAGAAGCGATGCAAAAAATTAGATTTTACTTCACTAACTCTGTATCAGTTATTCTAATAACTATAAAATACAATTCCCCTGAGTGTCAATTTTCAATGATGCCCAAGATTATGATTGTATGTTGAAGCATTCAAAAGTTATGGCCTTTTTATTTAAATGTGTCCAAACGGTACAGTTTGGAAATACCTGGTTATACACTTATAAAAAAGCTACAGTAAACTCCTCATTTTTGGCCATTTCTATGTGCAATTTGAACTGGAAATAGATAAGACTTTATTCTCTCATAATCTTGTTTTATCTAGTTCTGAGTGTCCTCAGTTTCCTCTGAAGTCGTCAGATGGCAAAAAAAATTCAGATGAACCCAAAAACTTTTTATCTTTAACTGTGTGTCAACTTAGATTCCTTGAGAATTCCGACTTTTGTGATAGAAACTTCAGTCTTAGCTTTCAAAATAGACCAATGCATGAGCTCCTAAAAGTTCATGAACAGCGTTGAATTTACTTTGGGTATGTCCTAAATAAGCGTTTTTCTGGAAAAAAGGCTGGAATGTTAAGGGGTTTAAGGTTTTAGGTTGAATGTTATTTATTTATCCCATATGTGGATGGATCTTGGTTACAGATTTAGTCATTCTTTGTTGAATGACAGCAAACAAACCTTGAACTTAGACACTGATATCTTAAATTTACCCACATGGTAACAGGTGATGTAGATTCAAGATTCAAGAGTCTTTATTGTCATTATGACAACATGAGGAGGTTTGGAGAGATGGAAAAGTTTGCTTGTACAACTTGTGTTCGGCAAAATTTTGGCTGCCATTGTTGAACATGAAGCAGGAAGTAGAAACAAAAATGAACCTGGCTGGCAAAAAAGACACAGCACCGACTAGTGTTTGGGTGGTGTCATTACAGCACAAACCAGACTGATGAGGTACAAGTAAAGAGCCTTAAATTAAATGAAGTCATCCTCTGGTTTCATCAGTCTTCAGTCTGAACATGGTTTATTTTGATTTCACAAATCAACACTTCATATTTCTCCAATGATTAATAAACACCAAAGGCCAACATGCGCAGCCAGTCATGGTTCATACATAAAACATATCTGTCACAATATGCAGGGAAGGTGGTGTCAGGCAGTCGATCTGCAGATTTGCAGCGTGTCCTGCACCAGTCAGACCTCAAACAAACGAGCAGCAGAGCACAATGGGTGGATGAGATCACTCTGATTGGCTGTTCAACGGAGCACGAGAAGGAAACAGATGTGATGAAAGTAAACAAACGATAGAGTCAAGAGGCCGAACACGAAGCTCCTCGTACTCAGCAGGAGGTTTAAGGTCAAACTGAAACTTGTGATGTTTTTAGAGGATTAGATTATTTTATCCCACTTTAATGTTGTTAATCCTGATTAACAATGACACCACTTTCAGTAATTAGGGGGGAACACGCTGCTCTTAATCCCGAGTGTGACGCTGACCCTGGACCTCTCTGTTTATCAAACCATTACCAGTCCGGTGCGTTTGAACGCACCTCGGTCAGCTCAACAAACAAAGCTCTGCTCAGCGATGCGTCCCAGAGGAGCCTTAACCGAGGTCAGAGAACTCAGCAGCACCGTGAAGAAACACAGGCAGCCAATTATTCCTTCACATATTAGATCT
Source organism: Mugil cephalus (assembly GCF_022458985.1). NCBI lineage: Eukaryota > Metazoa > Chordata > Actinopteri > Mugiliformes > Mugilidae > Mugil > Mugil cephalus. Next base: position 2,627,706 of record NC_061778.1, read on the forward strand.
CCTACACGGACATATCTCACCCTGCTCTTACATTTTATGACCCTCCAGGCTCTCTGTCCACATCGATTCTCCCACAACGGTTAAATCCCAGGACGCGCTGATTGTGATATTACCGCTACATTTCCTCGGCGCTGAGGGGCTGACAATACACAACCAGGACGAACCACTTCACTATAAATGCAGGGAGTCATGCTGCAGGTTAAAATCTTTTGATGATAAATATCTGAGCAGGTAAAGACTGAAGAGAAACCTGACCCTGGTTTTGGTCCTAGTTAAAACCGACGGCTTTTCATTGGTCAGAGAGTTCAGAGTCTGATGGATGTGGTGAAAGTTATGAAAGAGCAAAGACGAATCTTCTTCTCAATGTTCATCTGATGATTGCATATTACCCCACTGTGTGTGGTCTCATTATACAGGTCAGATCTGCTCTGCAAATAACTCCTCAAACCTCAGGAACTTATTATAAACCAGCAGAGTGAAGAGACTCTTCACCTTTAAGTCCTCAGAGAGAGAGACCTAGACTACACTTTCTGAGAGTTCTTCGTAGGTACAAACCGAAGCTAAAGCCTCATACACAGTGGGATCTCGATCTTCTGATAAAAAAATAAATAAGTAAATAAATAAAAATGCCAGACTGCCCTCTACCTTCTCTGAGGGACTCCTCCAGCTATCGCTGCCTCCACAGAGGAAAGAGCTGGAAGAGCCAGAACATAAACGGACCTCGTCCCTTCTCCCTGGCAGGAAATACAGTTCCTACCCACGGGGCCGTCGCTGTGATAAATCAAGAACCATGAAGCCTTATTCATTATGTTCTTACACCATTTTAGTCAGATTTTATGTACTTTTACATATTTGACAATACATGACCAGGACAAAACACTCCATTATAAATGTAGGAGAGCCATGATGAAAGTTTAAGTAAAACTAAATTTAAATTAAATCCTTCTGGTGATGAACATCAGAGGCACAAACATGAGCATGAACACAATAATGATAATAATATTATTAATAATAATAATAATAATAATACATTTGATTTTTGGCACATTTCTAGCACTCAAGGTTGGATACATTAAAACCAGCAATAAAAAAACCACAACAAATCGAACAACAACAACAACATACAAAAAAAAAAAAAAGATTGGATCTAGTTGTCACTCTAGTTGTGACTCTAGTTGTGTTTCTAGTTGTGGCTCTTGTTGGTGCTCTATATGTGGCTCTAGTTGTGACTCTATATGTGGCTCTAGTTGTGACTCTATATGTGGCTCTAGTTGTGGCTCTAGTTGTGGCTCTAGTTGTGACTCTAGTTGTGTTTCTAGTTGTGTTTATAGTTGTGACTCTAGTTGTGGCTCTTGTTGGTGCTCTATATGTGGCTCTAGTTGTGACTCTAGTTGTGGTCCCAGTTGTGTTTCTAGTTGCGACTCTAGTTGTTGCCTAGTTGTGTTTATAGTTGTGGCTCTTGTTGTGGCTCTAGTTGTGGCTCTAGTTGCGACTCTAGTTGCGACTCTAGTTGTGGTTCTAGTTGCGACTCTAGTTGTGGCTCTAGTTGTGGCTCTAGTTGTGGCTCCATCTGTGGCTCTATATGTGGCTCTAGTTGTGACTCTAGTTGTGGTCCCAGTTGTGTTTCTAGTTGCGACTCTAGTTGTGACTCTAGTTGTGGCTCTAGTTGTGGTTCTAGTTGCGACTCTAGTTGTGGCTCTAGTTGTGGCTCTAGTTGTTGCTCCATGTGTGGCTCTATATGTGGCTCTAGTTGTGACTTTAGTTGTGGTCCCAGTTGTGTTTCTAGTTGCGACTCTAGTTGTGACTCTAGTTGTGGCTCTAGTTGTGGCTCTAGTTTTGATTCTAGTTGTGGCTCTAGTTGTGGCTCTAGTTGTGGCTCTAGTTTTGATTCTAGTTGTGGCTCTAGTTGTGGCTCTTGTTGGTGCTCTATATGTGGTCCCAGTTGTGTTTCTAGTTGCGACTCTAGTTGTTGCCTAGTTGCGACTCTAGTTGTTGCCTAGTTGTGTTTATAGTTGTGGTCCCAGTTGTGTTTCTAGTTGCGACTCTAGTTGTTGCCTAGTTGTGTTTATAGTTGTGGCTCTTGTTGTGGCTCTAGTTGTTGCCTAGTTGCGACTCTAGTTGTGTTTCTAGTTGCGACTCTAGTTGTTGCCTAGTTGTGTTTATAGTTGTGGTCCCAGTTGTGTTTCTAGTTGCGACTCTAGTTGTTGCCTAGTTGTGTTTATAGTTGTGGCTCTTGTTGTGGCTCTAGTTGTTGCCTAGTTTGACTCTAGTTGTGGCTCTAGTTGCGACCCTAGTTGTTGCCTAGTTGTGTTTCTAGTTTTGATTCTAGTTGTGGCTCTAGTTGTGGCTCTTGTTGGTGCTCTATATGTGGTCCCAGTTGTGTTTCTAGTTGCGACTCTAGTTGTTGCCTAGTTGTGTTTATAGTTGTGGCTCTTGTTGTGGCTCTAGTTGTTGCCTAGTTGCGACTCTAGTTGTGGCTCTAGTTGCGACCCTAGTTGTTGCCTAGTTGTTGCCTAGTTGAACCTCTAACAGTGGCAGCTCATCAGAGATCACTGATGCTTGTTCAGTGTCTCAGCAGAGAAATGTGTGTGAATCAGTGTTGGGACGGAGTGAAGAGCGTCTCCACTTTCTCAGAAAACTAGACTTTCAGAGAGTTCAACCCAAAGTTTTCATTAGATTGAATATTTTTATCACTTGTTTCAGACGTAACTCTCTTAATCAGGTTGTTCTTGTTCTATGATGATAACGTCTCATTTTATCTGATCTTTATTTCCACATGACGACTTAGAATTAATAAACTGTAGAACAGCTGAGATCAGTTAGCTCGTGCTAGCGTCTCCCCGCTAACAGCAGTGAATCTGGATGAAGTGTTGCTGAGCTGAAGTTGTTCGTGGCTGCTCATATTCTCATGTGCATGTTCAGCCTCCGTCAGCATGTTTCTTTATTAAAAGACTGATGGTTGTTTCATTTTGTGTCGCTCTGTTGCGTTGTAAAATGAAGACACGGCGCAGGATGGATATGGATTTTACTGGGATGAATTATAGATTAAATCCCAGCGTGCAAATGTCCGGAGGTCCTGCCGCGCGTGTTGCTGTTCTGAAATCCTCGGCAGATTGACGCCTGTGTGGGACCTGCAGGCCGACGCTTTGTTGTTAGTCACGGACTCAGTGGAGCACTTCACCCCACGACACCGTACCCACCACGCTCCTGCACATATCAATGCAAAGGCTCATCCATAATTCATGTCAATATCATATCATTTATACAGCCCGTATGGAGACCCCTGCCTCTGTGGCTCGGGGCTCTAATTCCGCTCCATCTCATCAGTGCTTTGTGTTATTATAAAATCTATAGCTGCGTCGATGTGGAATCTATCACAGCAGGTTGTTTACTGGCTGGTATTAGCAGGGCGTGTCTGGGGAGCACTACAGTTGGCCAGAGACTGCAGAAGGTTCATTGAACTGGTGGAGGAGCTGCTCTCACACAACTGCCTCAGAGCCACAGCGCCACCTGCTGGTGCAATAAATACCACCTCCCCTTACAGGGGCGGGGTGAGCAGATGGTGGCTGATAATTAGAAGGAGTCCTGAGGTAAATCTGAGGAAGCGCGAGAGAAAGAAAACAATTTAAAAATAAAAAATCTGCACAAAACCCAAGAAGAGCCATGAGACATGGAGTTTTATGTAGAAACAATTTTTTTTTTATCTTAATTATGTGTAATGTTTACAATGTTCAATATAATGTGTGATTTTTGTATTGTTTTGTGTGTGATGACCTGATATATAGAGGAGAGAACAAGAAAAGCTTCATCCTGTCCCAACTTAAACCACATCATTAAGTTATTTTTATGGAACTGATGCAGCTTGTACTTGCTTTTATGTTTAATAAAGATTGAATCAAAACATAAAGTTAAAAACAGCTCTAATGAAGCACTAATGCAAAGCCACGCATAAAGAGAAACTTCACACTGCAGGGTTAAACACACAAAAAACACACACAGTCACAGGAGGAAGCAGTGAACGCACCACATCAGACGATCTCTCAGGAAAATAGATTCAAGACAAGATAGGTTCTGTATTCTTTAGCAGGAATGTTTCAACCATCAGGTTCAACATTTGTCTTTTGTTTTAATTTATTAAGTTATTAAGTGTATATCGCCTCTGTGCAGCACTTTGGTCGACCAAACTTTTAAAAGTACTTTAGAAATAAACTTTTTCTTAACTTCAGTAGCCTGGCGTTAGCCTCAAAGGCTCATATGTTATCTGTTGCAGTTTAACACGCAATGTTATTAATATATATTATTAATATAAATATTATAATAAAGTCACCAATATGTAATAAAATATAAAACTGTTAATTCTCATGTCTGAACATTTCTGTGCAAAGGCAGAATTGCTATTTTAAAATATATTTCATTTAATTTTTATTTATTTATTTTATATATTATCATTTATTATTTTATTTTATTGTGTTTATATTTATTTTATTATTTTATTTCATTCTAGTTTTACATATTTATTTTTATTATTTTATTTTATTGCATTTTTATTTATTTATTTATTTATACTGTGTGTCTTATCAGTTTCTTCTTTTCATTTTAAAACATCACACACTGACTTTAGTTATTATTGTGGGTTTATTTTGATGTTATTTGTCATTTTGTTAATTTCGGTTGATTTTCCTAAAGGTGAACTCCTGGCCGCTGACCTTTGACCTTTCAGAGACAGTAAAGCAGACGGGATGAGGTTCCACGTTCCCTCGGCATCTTAGTGACGGTAAAAGCTCATCGCGCTGTCATGTCGGCCCTCCAGGCTCGGCCTGACACCACAGAAGAAGAGAAATCAGAGTTGAAGTGCGGTCGTGTCCTGCAGCAGCTTCCTCGTTTAACGTCCCGTCCAATCACATTTAACCGCAGCGATGAGCTCGGACGGGAGCTGAGGCCTTTCTGGGAAACGTCCTGACTGCTCTTCTGTTGTTTCCTGTTGATTTGTTTATTGAGGCGACGGTCAGAGAAGCGGTTACTGTGGCAACCGGCCGCCTCCATCCTCTGTTACCAACAGAGACAAACCATGTTCACAGTGACATGATGAGATGATTGAGATGAATGAGATGAATGAGGAGGACGTGGTTTTATTGAGATCACAGTCACAAACATCTGGATGGAGCTGTAAAATGAAACATTGTCTAACAAATATCAAACTGTTTTCATATTAATGTGATGATGAGGAACATCTGTCCACACGGTCTGAGCCTCCTCTACTGGTCTCTGTCCCACTCTGTCCACTCACAACAGTTCTCTGAGGAAATTCATTCACTCATCCTCCACCTGCTCCTCCTCCTGCTCTTCCTCCTCCACCTCCTCCTCCTCCTCCTCCTCCTCCTCCTTCTCCTCCTCCACCTCCTCCTCATGTTGGACCAAAATAAACCATTTAATTTTACGTCTCCTTACAACAAGAAGGGAAGGAGGTCGGTTTGTAAAGGAGAGAGGAGATTCTAAGATAAAAAGAAACGTGAAGGTTGGAAAGCTCTGACACAAACATATTAGAAGATTTATCCAAACCAGTATTATGATGTGTAGACAGGTAAACTACAGAAGAAAGTAAAAGATTCTTGTATCAAAGAAATACATCTTATATTTTATTCAGAGACAAGAACTTATTCTAAGACTTTCTGTCAAGCAAACAAAGCTTCACCCATTGGCTTTTTCTTTTCTAAATACAAGATGATTTGATTGAATATAAGAATATCTAGCTTCTTTCTAGTGCAAGAGTGGACTGTGGAGACGAGTTGCAGCTTTTGCAAAAATGTCATATAAACAATTAGTAGATTGGACCTGTATGAAGCAAAGTGGGGCAAATACTTCCTGAAAAGGGTTTTTTAAGTGGAGAGATGCAAGTCTTTAGCTAAAGTATAATAATAATAATACTTATTTATATTTTTGTGTTTTATTACTATTATATTTAGTCTTTCTATTTGTTAACTAAGTGTCTCTTTTATTGCAGTACTTGTTTTATTGATTCATTGTATCAAACATGTATGGACGTATCTTCTGCGTCTATCGTTGTTTATTTTTCATTATTTTGTATTTTATTTTATTCTTTTAGCCTCATTAATGCAGCTGTAGTAGCTGTGAATGAAAGAGAAAAGCAATGGACAATGTTGTTACTGTTGAAATAATGAAAATAAAAAACGATAAATAAGAGAAGAGATGTGAGAATGAGGGAACAAAGTGACCAAATAAATAAAGTACAAGCAGCAGAAGTGTCTCTGCTCTGAGATGTCGTATATGTACCTAAAGAGATGGAGAAAAAAGGAAGAGTCATATTCAGAAAAGACGTCAAAGGAGAGAAGAGATGAGACCAAATAAACAGAAAGAAGATAAAGGAGGAGAGTGTGAGGGCAGATGAATCCTGGATTAACTCAGATACTGAGGGTGAAACATCAAACCGTTCATGTGACTGTGAACGCGACATTTGTGTGTTTTAATCGGGTGGAGTTTGGATGTGAGGAGGAAGCAGAGGAGGCAGCGTCTGGTCTGAGGTCATGTGACTCTGAAAGAGAGCAAAGAAAGACGTTCAGAGTCTCCGTGGAGGGAGGTCTCTGCTATCTGCACCGGACACGTGTTGGTTTAATGTCCCTGCTGCATCTGTGCAGCACCAATCTGTGAATCATATCAGCAGCTCCAAACCACACAGCTCCGTCTTATCTGGATCCGTCCTCCCTTTCCTCCATGTCCCTGCTCGTCTGCACCATCTCCTCCTCTTCCTACCGTTAATCACAAACCAAAAACAGCTTTTAGGAAAAAAACGCTGAACACGTGTGTCAGTAATAAACCTGGAAACCCCTCATGTTTATTCCTCAGTTCTGTCAAAATTATTTAAGTTATCAATACATGTTGAATATATGAGGTTCAGCTCAGAGTTTATCTGGACCTGGACATGTTTCATTACGAGTTTTTCAGTTTTACAGGTCTGGTGAGTTTCTGATGAGCGACACCAGCAGATTCAAGTTTTTATATGTTGCAATTTTTTAAAAATACAGAAAAAATATGACAAAAAATATAATGAAACAGTGCAGGGAACCAAAAAACACGGCGGGCTTATAACCCACCTTATAATATTATTATATTACATTAATTTCATGCTGTTATAAAACACAAAACTTCAGAAAACATGACTGCATATGAATTAATAGTGACTAATAACAGCAATAATGTAGAGTGAGTGTGTTAATTTGTAACTCATGATCTGTATTAGAGATGTGCAATGTGTCGAAAAATAAGCAGCAAAACAACCAACGTGGGAAAAACCAAGAGGATAAAAGTTTAAATGAAGCAAATCTAAAACTTAACGTCCCCGTGTGAGGACGCAGGGTCTCAGGTTAATAAAATCCTGGATATTAACAGGAAAAGTTTAAATTGAAAGCGTCAAATTTCACATTGGACCTCAGATACTAAATAAAATCATTACTAAACCTTCCTTTCATCTCAGTTTTGGATATTTACAGAACAACTGGAAGGCTGAGTCCTCTCTGAAACACTTAATTAATTAACTTTCATGTCAAACTTAAGAAAATTAAATTTAAAAAGTGTGATTTCAGTTGTTGTAATCTCTTTAGAAGTTGTGTGTAAAATGTCTTATAGAATAAAATATGAATGTTTCTGTTTTCTTGTGACCTCTATCATATATATATATATATATTTCTACACATACAGTAAATAAAATGTTCTTTCCTCCACTGGAGCATGAACAGTGTTACTCTGTGTAATCGAGAGCTTCATGGAGGTCGGGTGGATCTGTGATGTACTGTAACTCCTCCACATATTTTGTTTTGTGAATGTCAACAGAAATGGGATAAATACTGGTGCAGAAAAAGCCTCTTTGTCCGGAGCAATAGTCAGAGAGGGACCTCGGCCGGCTCTTAATAAGCCTCTGCTGCAGCCCAACCACGGAGCCGGTGTCACGGCCGAGCTGTGACTGATGACTCGACGACAAGCGGCCCTTTCTACCGCGGCCCACGTCTGTTTTGACTTCGCCGAACGTTAACATAAACTCTCAGACATCGGTGGGTGTAATTTGTCTGGCAGCCGGCCCGAATCGCTCGGCTCTCCTGGGATCGACGGGGAAAAAAACAACCTGACAAGGAGGAAAAAGACGCTTTTATCAAACGCGCAACTCCACTACCTTTTAGAAATTAGCCTGCAGCAGAAAATGTTCATGCACCTAAAACCATAATCAAACTGTGCAGAAGTTGAATCTGACCAGTAGCCTTTTAGCTGGAAACAAATTAAGACAGCGTGCATGATGACGTCTTCTGTCCATCGCCTCATAAAACTCAGGCTAAACCATTTGACTGGCCCTGCAGATCTCTGCTGGAGCATAATCCATTTCCAACAGAGAGAATCCAGAAGTTAGTGTGGCTTCCAGGACATTTTAACTCACTATCTGAGACAGTCGATGTCAGGAGCTCTGCATAACGACAACCTGCACCTGCTGATAGTTTAACTACATGGTGTGTCAGTTCTTTGAATGCAGGACTTTACATTTTTAATGTGTGTTTAGTCAATAATCTGAAAAAAATAAATCAAACCACTGCAGCTTTTAACAGCTAGAAATAAAAGTGAAATGTAAGATTAGATACAAAACATGAACGTTTTTCTGTCTTCCAGTGACGTTGTGTTTTCCAGTGACATTCTGACCAACACGTCACACTGACTCGGTCGTTAAAATTCAGGAAGAAGGTTCCCTTTCTGCAAATAAAACCACCTCAAACATTCACTTATTCCCTCATTGATTAAGCTCATTAATGAGCAGCTAGCGAAGCAGGAACAGAGACAGAAGGAGCAAAGGATGAATGTGGTATGTGAGTATTTTTAATGTTGTTTTGTCATTTTATCGTATTGTTTTTTATTTGTATATTTGTATATTTGTGTCTCTTGTCTAAGACAGATTTCTCCTACGAATCACAAGGCAAATCTGTGAATGGAGCCACTTTCACAACCGAGAAACTGGGATTAGTTTAATTAATTCCAGACTTTAAAGTTATCCAGTTGTTAGCTTGCTAAAGTGTTAGCCTGTGTAGCTTGTGGATGTTTGCCTAGCAGTGGTGTTCTCAGGCCTCACAGCTGATTAACGGCAAGCGTTTAGTGTTCACAACTTCCCGTGGCGTAACCGCAGACTCACAGCTTCCATCTGAAGTTCCTCTGACGAGGTCACGGAGCCGCACGTTTGTGAACAGGGTAAACACGACACTGTCAGTGCGCTATCAGGAGCTACTCTCAGCCAGACGTCTCCACTTCAGCAGCACTTACACAAACCAAACCCTCCAGATTTAGTGCATCTGCAGGTATTTACAGGGGGGATTTTTCATATATCATTCAGAGCCTGACTTATAGAACAGTTTTTGGACCTTTGTCAGTATTTTGTGATTTATAGAGTGATAAAAGAGATATGCAAAATTCCCTCTGTAAATACCTGGAAATCTTTAACAAAATGAAACAAGAATTTTGAACCTCACTTTAGACATTATTCAGATTCTGTTCGAGAAATGTATGCAAATTAGATAACTCCTAATTTGCATATTTAAATTTAAAGGCAAGGAAGGAAAATATATATATATATTATAATGAATTATGGTTAAAAGATAAAAACAACAACGTCGTGAAACAATCTAAAAGTAAATCTGCACAGATGACCAACGTCTGCTGGCACCGGCCCGGAGTCAAAACGGAGCCAAATGAGTTTCTGTAGCATGAGCAGATTTTCCTGCAGCAACAGCTGGAGGCCGAGCAGGGACTCGGTTGCCAGCGGCTGCACCTGCTCTGAATCAGGTCGACCGGTTGGTTGGCTCTGAGCAGGTGGTTCGTTTTTACAGCGCGGGCACCAACGTCTGCTCAGATCAACTCCAGCAGCAGGAAACATGTTCCTCCAGGTTCCTTCCAGATGCATGAAGTGTGTTTAATGGAGAAAAATATCTACTTTAAGCTCAGGCTGTTGCTGCATTCGGTAGAAAACCTGAACTAGACGCTTAATGAAATAGTGATTCTGAGAGTCTGCTGAGAGTCTGTTTAATTAATGACCCCCACCCATTCCCACCATGAACTGGTTTCCATGTTGACCTCAGGCAGGAGATTCTGCAGCGTCCACAACAGGACGTCCAGGTTCTTCCCCTGGGATGTAAAACTGTGATGGGATCCTCACTGGACTATGACACGCTGCTGCCTCTGACAGTGAATAATCTTTACACTGTGATACTAGGAGTAGTTTAAACTTCTTTTGAAGAAGTCGTGGTCTCATCTACCTGCAGTTATCCTCTCTTACCTGGGTGAACACTTCTCCAACCTGCCCATGATTCCTCTTATATTCTCAAACTGTCACATAAGATCATCAGCTGTATCTTGCATCATTAGATTCTACGTGTTTCCTTCAGTCTGATGTTTGCATCTATGACAGAAGTTTGTTTATCTCGTTTATCTATCAGATGGGTTCTGATATGAGCTTGGTTCTGCTCAAGGTTTCTTCCTGTTAAAAGTTTTCACTACCTCAGTCTTCTTCTGGAGGTTTCAGGTCGGTTCTTATAAAGCGTCTTGAGACAATTTGTATTGTTATCGATGCTATATAAATAAAATTTAATTGAATTGTGATTCCAGCATTTATATTCTGTGAATACGTGTATTTTAGATGAATTATGTGTCTCCTCTCTTTAACAAACCTGGGTGTAGCTTCCCTCAGAGGCCCAGACAGACCCTCAGCTCGTCCAGCGTCAGGCCTCGGTCTCCGTCCCGGTCGCAGTACTGGGAAAACTTCTTGGCGCAACGTCGCGGCTTCAGCCTCCGTCGCAGGAACTGACGCAGAGGTCGAGCCTCGCGCTCGCTGAGCAGCCCGCTGGAGTCCACGTCCAGCTGACCGAAGTGATAACGCAACACGGCCTCCGACCTGGAGGAGTCCTCGGCCTCCGGGGCAGCAGAAGGAGCAACGTCCGAAGACGAGGAGGAGGAGGAGGAGGAGGAGGAGGAGGAGGAGGAGGGAGCGTTTGAAGATGGTGAAGAGTCGGACGGAGATGTGCTCGAGGCTCTGGGTGAAAGAGAGGCCACATTTAATCTCTACACACACTGACAACGTACTGAAGCATGAAATATCTGCAGGAACTGGAAGAGGTGACACATGATCATTATGCATTCACCCTTTTTTAAACAGAAACCCGATAAAAACCTCCACATCAGCTTTTTAAAGTGAGAATGCTGTTTGCACCACAGAGGCACCGACTGAAAACCTGTGATCAGATTTGACAAAGTGTTCCTGAACGCTCACACCTACATTAAAAAAACACACAAAAAACACACACTTCTATTCACAGTGTTCCTGCACAACTCAATAAATATCTCATTTCACAAGGACAAGGCAGCACAGTGGAAAACGATATCAGCAGATGGCTCCTCGCCTCCTCTTATCAGTTAGAGCGTCAGACTGAAACCCGGACGAACCTGGAGCTCATTAAACAAAGTGACTGAGAGAGTTTTAACGGAGCCGGAGGAATGAAAACAGGAAGCTCTGAACATGAACGGAAAAAACGAGCCAAGCAGTGAAAGTATTGATTGTTAAACACAGAGAAACAGATGGAAGCGTTCAGTTCTTCCATCAGTTTGTCAGGTACCGGATCAGCTGCTCACTCAGCCCTGAAAAAACGGTTTTCATTTCCCGTTTCTGGGGAAGAATCCAACGAGTCGCACGTTCAAGACTGAACAATTCATCTTGATTTAAAGGGAATCATCAGCTTCCTGTGTCGTGTTTTACGATGAGTTAAGCAGCTGTGGTAATAATGAACCGTAACTAACAAGAGGATGATCAGAAAATGAGGATAAAAGAAGAAGAGTCGAGTTAGAAAAACATAATTCTGATGAGACACACCTTAGTCATAGGTTTCTACTCACATTAGATGTTTTTTTATTTTTATGTCTCCACCACTGTCCTCCTGCACAACCTGCAACATCATGCATATACACTCACTTGCCACTTTATTAGGTACACCTGTTCAATTGCTTGTTAACACAAATATTTCTGCTGCAGTTCAATGCATTTATTCATGTAGAAGTTCAAACTGAGCATCAGAATGAGGAAGAAAGGGGATTTAAGTGTCTCTGAACGTGGTCTGGTTGTTGGTTGTTGGTCTGAGTGTTTCAGAAACTGCTGATCTACTGGGATTTTAACTCACAACCATCTCCAGGGTTTAACAGAGAATGGTCTGAAAAAGAGAAAATATCCAATGATAGTTGATGTGAGAGGTCAGAGGAGAATGGGCAGACTGGTTGGAGATGATAGAAAGGCAACAGTAACTCAAATAACCACTGGTTCTAACCAAGGAATGCAGAATACCATCTCTGCACACACAACACGTCCAACCTTGAAGAAGACGGGCTACAGCAGCAGAAGACCACACCGGGGGCCACTCCTGTCAGCTAAGAACAGGAAACTGAGACTATAGTTCACACAGACTCAACAACACTGGACAATAGAAGATTGGAAAAACGTTGTCTGGTCTGATGAGTCTCGATTTCAGTCTTGATTTCATGGTTTAAATGCCACAGCCTCCCTGAGTATTGTTGCTGACCATGTCCATCCCTTTATGACCACAGTGGACCATCTTCTGACGGCTACTTCCAGCAGGATAATGCACCATGTCACAAAGCTCATATCATCTCAAACTGGTTCCTGGGACACGATAATGAGTTCACTGTTCTCCAACAGCCTCCAGCCGACAAATCTGCAGCAACTGTGTGATGCTGTCATGTCAGTATGAACCAAAATCTCTGAGGAATGTTTCCAACACCTTGTTGAAAGTGTGACACCAAGAATTAAGGCAGTTCTGAAATCAAAAGGGTCCAATCTTTTACTAGGAAGCTGTACCTAATAAAGTGGCCAGTGAGTGTACATGCCGTATGTTTTATCCAGATGTGTGGATCCACCTCCTTCTTATTAATGGACTTACAGGTAGTGACTCAGACTCCCAGCATGCTCTGCTTCCAGCTGCAGAGCTCTGATCAGACTCTGCAGGAACTGCTTCTTCCGTGGTCCAGGACACCCTGTAGAATAAACAGAATAAACACGGAGACTTTGGTCTCTTTGCAGGACAACAGTCGACTGATGTGGATCAGGAGAGAGTTTTACACATTTTAAATAATAAAAAGTGAGTTATTTCCATTACAAACAGCTTCAGGTGGCTTTCTAAGCTGAAAAGAGAAACAAACATTTGCAATTAATATTATTTATCTGCATATTATACTGTAACACAAAGTGTTATTTACCTGGAAGAGGTTTCTCTGGGTACCTGGTGTCTACCCCAGTGCAGTCTGGGATACGATTCCTGCAAACAGGCAAAATGATTTACACTCTTATTCTTAGAAAAGGCCACGTATAAAAAGTCTGCATGAGATGCATTTCAGACACTGATCTTCAGTTAGTTCATAGCTGCATCATTTTCTGTTTGGACGTTTGTGAGACAAACACAAAGTAAAAGGAGCTGATGTTGTCACTGGTTTAGATATAATCTCTGTGAGTGATAATCTGTAACATCAGATAATCAAACAAAACCTGCATAATTATCGGAAACACGTCATATATATTATGTCTCTCTGGCCTTACAGTGGTTTGATATCAAGTATATAGCAAGTACACCTAGAACTTAACATTGTTATTGTTCTTTATTCTCAAATTCATGATGGGATCAGATCAGGATCAGGATCAGGAAAAGTATTTAGTGGCGACTTGTGGCTTTCATCAATAATGATGAATGAAGCTGAACCTCTAAACAAGTTTTGCAATAAATTGTTCTGTAGAAGTTATTATTCAACTTTATCTCCTCACTGCTACATTACACTGAGTAATAAAGACATGAATGAATGAAGGAATGATTCCACTGGAGATATTTGTGATTTCTAGATGTGAATGTCAGAAATATAAACAGATATTCTCATGTTTATTTGATGCTACACTTGTGTCTAAAATAAAGGCCATAATAACATATTAAAAAAATTAAAAAAAAAAAAAAAAAAAAAGGACCTGCCATAGTGACATAGTGGAAGATGATTAGGCCTCAGGGAGTTTGGAACCATAAGAAGAAAACATGGAGCAGTTTCCTCTGAGGAGCTTGAAAAACCAGAGATTAAAACCCCTGGACAATCCAACAGGTCGACCACAATTTATTCTGATTTGTTCTGTGTTTCTTTAAAGTGAAAAACTAAGCAGGGAGCAGGACAGAGCAGTGATTTGTGTAAAACTGGATGAAATGCTTCTGTTCCTTGATGCATCAGAAACAGTAGAAGGAAAAGAGAAAAGGAACGATGTGTAGATGCAGTAAATACCGTGCGGAGGTGCCTGGCAGCGGCCGGCCGCTCTCCACCCGGACACACCAGCAGTAACCTGTGGCAGCGTGACACTGCGCGGGGCTGTAGCGACCGTCTGCAGTGCATTCTGGGACGAAACGCTCCTCCCTCCGGCCCGGACGGGTCTGAGAGAGCAGCATGGCTCGCTCACGCTCACACGTCTGAGGAACGTCTGTTCACACACACATATATACACAGAGATACGGGTTTATTACACAAACCTATTTATAAACCAGCTCTCAGGAGGATGATACACAATTATTACAGAATTATTCTTTATAATTATCAGGGCTGTCAGAAATAATAATGGGTTAATGCAAATTCCTTTTAGACCAGTTCATTTCTTATCGACCGAATCGTAATTTTGCAGCTGTTGTGTTCAGTACAATACAACAACTGCAGCAAAAGCTCAAACTTAACATATTCATCCCTTTCTCCTCTTTCCAACAATCCACATTCCCAACAATAATTTGTGTTTTTAACTTTTTGGAGCAGCACTATCACTTCTAGCTCGTATTTTTGTTATGTGTTGTGTGTTTTTATATATTGTGTCTGACTCTCTGTGCTGCCTCTTGTCCAGGTCGTCACTGAAAATGAGAAATTGTTCTCATTTGACTCACCTGTTTAAATAAAGGCACAAAACAAACAAACAAACAAACAAACAATCGACACACTGGTGTGGCACCACAGCACCAAGGCCGACAAAAAAAGGGGCAGGAAATAGAGTCACAACTCCCCTTCACCGTCTGACAAATATCACTGGTTCATTCACAAATGTTTAAATAAAACACATTTTGCATAAGGAATGTGACTTTTTGGGGGGTGACTGGTTTTTCAGATGAGTTTCATCATGCCTTAACAATCATTATCATTTATCCATGATTTTAAATCAGAGTTCTCCCGTCTCTTTTCAGTACAAACCATTGGTCCGTGCGCGGTAACAAAAGAAGAACAGCTTGAGCTCGAATCACACAAAAATAACTTAGTGAGTTGAAACCATTTGCTGACAGCTGGTTCAAAAATCCCATCTGCGTCTCTGCCTCCAAGGTACATTTAAAACAGATAAAACCAAAAAAATAAAAATAAATAAATAAAACGCTCTATGAGACTCTCACCGGTGGGACGTCGGTTTGTTTTGGGCTCAGAGTTCATCAGGATGGTCACCCACAGAGGAGGAGCCGTCAGCTCTGAAACAACCACACAGTGTTCGTTCAATAAGCATGTCTGGATATTTCATAGAAGACAGTGAAGGAGAAATAAAAAGGAAGAGAACTCGGCGCCTGTGGCCTCAGAAACAAGAAAATGCACTTTGTCCTTTCTTTGGACAGGGAACCGTCCATCATCCTCCATAGTCACTGTTTTCTCTTCCGTTGCTTGAGGACATTTTTGTTTCGTGATCATTTGAAACACTCAGAAATGTCCCGAGCGAGATAAACTGCAGAGGTTTATAAACTCTGATTTCAGTGTGTCCTCAGTTCCAGGTGTGAACAGGTTCTTAGTGTGTTTAAAGAGCATTAATTAGCGGTGCTATTTCTGGCCCTTTTCATGAACACTAATTCACCGTAGCTCTGTTTTCAGTCTGAACCACGTCCAGGATCCGTCTGTCCAGCTGCTAAATGCTGCTCTGTGTCCGGCCGTCAGTCTCTAACGGTGAGAATAAACCGAGACAGAGACTCCACCTCCGTGAGGCCGAGGGGATAATTATCTTAAAGTTCATTACCACAGACACGCTGTCGCTGAGTCTTTATTAAATATTTTCTCTGGTACACAGGAGCCCCATTGTTCCATATTGACTTTAAAGTTCTGTTATTAGTTTATAAAATACTCCATGGACTTGCACCAGATTATATCTCAGACTGTAGGAACCAGAAAAAGGCTCCTCTCTGTTCGCTGCTCCACAGAGAAGAACAAAAACACTTGGTGATGCAGATTTCAGCCGCTATGATCCAGAACCGTGGAACAAATGGTGGATCTGAGAAAAGAAAAAACTTGGCTAAAAACCCATGTCACAGACTTACAGTAATTTTATTCTGTTTTACAGTTTCATTGCTCCCATTTTTATTTTTTTACTTGATTTTTTTTAATTATATTTTTATTTCCTGCATTTTATTTACACTTGTATATTACTATGTTTTTATATTTTATCAGATTTATATTTTCTATTATTTTTATTATATTTTATTTTATTATTTATATATTTTTTATATTGTTCTTTTTATTATTTTAACGTATCCTTTTTACAGTTTGCATTAGTATCCATTTTTTTTGTTTCACTTTTTATGCGTATTTTTGTCAATCAAAATATAAAGCAGCACTTTGAATGGCATTCATTTATTTTGAAAGGTGCTACATAAATAAAATTTGATTGACTGATTGATGAAAAGTTGTGTTTGTCACCTGTAGGTTTCCTGGGCTCCGTCGTAGGCGCAGCATCATCAGCTTCATCTGGAGAAGAAGATAAAGGAGAGAAAATATTAAAATATCATGTGAAACCTGAATATGTG
Organism: Mugil cephalus; assembly: GCF_022458985.1. Lineage (NCBI taxonomy): Eukaryota > Metazoa > Chordata > Actinopteri > Mugiliformes > Mugilidae > Mugil > Mugil cephalus. The sequence goes on from NC_061778.1 coordinate 2,644,586, forward strand.
TCAGACTCAGAGTTATAGAAAAAGGCACATTAATTAATTAATTAAAAAGACACAACCAAGGCAATAAATAAATGCCTGGATAATGGAAGTAATTGATTTTATTTATTCTAGTACAGATAGACCAAAGTGTGCTGAGTAATTAAAACAAGTCAAAGTTTAATTAAAGCAAAACCACTCTGGAAAAAAATGATCAGATTTATGTGCAGCACCAGACAGAAGATACTTTAAACTACAGCAGGTTTACTTCTTTATAGTTAGAGCTCTATATTATTATGTCTGTGTATTTTTGTTAGACAGTTTGTGGAGCGTTGGCATGTGAAGAGCTCTGTGAACGTTCAGGTCCCTGCAGATGTGTCTGGCAGAGAAACAGCCAGGAAGCGCTGCGCCAGGAAGAGGCAGAAAAGAAAACACGGCGGAGAAACACGAGAGGACGGAGCTTCGGTAAACAGAGACGTGTGTATACGCCGAGTTAAACGCGTTTTAATGAACTCTTCTCACCTCTGAGCAGAGCCGAGTCGGCATCCGTGGCCTGAGCCAACGCGGTGATGTGATCTGTTTGAAATGACACGATGAGATTCAACACCTCAGAGCGGAAAATACTTTAAACCACATTCAGATGTGATTTAAGGAATGCACACGTTTGCCCTGCAAGATGCTGCTGAACAGCTGGAGGAGGAGAGTGATTTTTATTAAACCGAGCTCCCTTCTCTAGAGGAATAAAGGTCACTTCTGAGAAACAGTTTAAAGGTTTGCACACACGAATGAATGCACATGAAAACTAATTAACAAATGAACTGAATGTCTATGTGATGAGTGTGTGATGTCTGTACCAGTGCAGTTGGGGATCTGATGGAGGGCGGTGGTTCCGCTGACAGGTTTCCCGTCAGGCATGGAGCACCAGCAGTATCCCGTCTGGTTGTGGCACTGCACGGGCAGGAAGTGTCCGTCAGGGCCGCACTCCGGCACAAAGATGGCAGCTGCAGGGCTGACGTGGCTGACGTGGCTGCCCCGGCTCTGGGCTCGGGCCTCCAGGCCCTGAGCCCTGACCAGCTGGCACTTCGTCTGCATCGGATCTGAAAGAAACAGAGAGTTTCAGGGCAGGTTTGATAAAGTGTCTGGAGACAGTTTGTATTGTTACTGATGTTATATGAATAAAAACTAAATTGCTGACAACAACAAGGATTTAAAACTGATGAAATACGGGGAAACTGAGTAAATACGACGTTTAGTTTTGAAAACAAGCTGAGACACATGAGGAGAATTCATCTAAAGCAACATTACGCAACTATTTCACATTAATGTAACAGCTGCAAATGAGTTTTGTTCCTCTTTTGTCCCCATTAGGTCCCTGTTTTGACTCAAGGTGATGCATGAATAAGAACCTAAAACCTCCACTAGGTTCAAGTCTTCAGCCTCAGACGTCACCTTGACTCTGGTTACTACTATTAAGACGACATTATGACACAACATTATGACTGTCACTGGTTTAATTTTCATTATTTCTGAGTATTTATAATTTTTCTGAGTAATTTGAATCTTTTAACGGTGATGGATGAACACGGAGACTGAGGAGAAGGTAAACACAGCTCCATGACTGATGAGGTGATTGGGCTACAAAGCATTTTACAGACTCATTTAAGATATTTAAAGGAAGTAGACGCTGGGATATTTAAGTGAGGACCTTTTACGTATTGACAGACGTTGGCGATAACATTTATAGACCCGTTAATGGTGGAAATTAGACATTTATTTTAACATAGCACTGTAGAATCTAACCTCTGAGGTATCAAACATGGCGCCATGATTTGAGTTGGACAGACTCTCTGTAATATACAGCTCTGCCATAGACCTAAACATTACGTCACCTACTGGCACAAGTGTGCACAACACCCACAATAAACAAAAAAAATGAACAATCTGGCTCCTGCAGTCACATTTAATTATGTTGCGGGGTTTGGACAAAGCTTGCTTGCGTAAATAAAACACGTTAAGAGTTGAGTGAACCTGAGCAGTGCGCCTGTGGTGCGAGGCGAAGCTGTGCGTTGACGCACTGCGCTCTCTGGAAGGCGCACAGCGACTTATACAACCTGCCGTTGCTGCCGCACACGGCTCGGTGGCGCCCCCTCTGGCAGTCCAGGACGCAGCCCTGGGGCCACATGTTCTCTGCGATGAGGAACGGCTGCAAACAGACGCACAAACACAGCCGGCATTTTATCAGACGCTCAAACTCACAGCTTGATTAAGGGAGTGAAAGAGGCTTTTAAGAGTCAACGTATCTGCAGATATTTGAGGAGTCGAGGCAGAAAGCAGAGCCTCCTGCCAGTTTACCTGTGAGGCCTCCAATCTTTCAAACTAATGAGTGGATAAACTTCACTAATTGAGAATGGAAACATCCTCCCTGAAGAGTGATGCTGTGTCTCCATCTCTGCCTGAGACGAAGAGGAGGAGGAGGAGGGAGTTTGAAGGAGGGCGTCTTGGCTTTGTGCCTGACAGGAAAGCTTTTTCACTTTTTTTCACTGGCAGAGTGACAGTTTCTGACTTTAGCTTGAAACATTTTTGGAATGAATCTACAAAAAGCTGCCAAAATGTTGTTGCAGCCTGATTCTTAGGCAGCAGCTCTTTTTTTTTTTTATTCTATTTCCACTTTAATTAGCTGAGAAGTAATAACAGTGTTAACTGAGTTTATTTTAAAGGATTATTGTTGCTGCAATATCACAACAACAAAGAGAAGAAGATGGAAGAATAAAAACGTCCGACCAGAAACAACCATGACACGTTTGGAGGATGGATAAAAAAAACAAGAGAGGTGGAGATGAGAAGAAATAGGAAGAGATGGAAACAAAGAGGAGAACAGAGAAAATACCCAAACACCCTGACACCCACCAAACAGAAATAAACCACTTTATAACAAACTAAACCTCTTAAACCACCAGACCTTTAAACATCAGCTCAACATCTTCTCATCCAAACGCTCATCTCAGCGTGGCCTTTCAAAAAAATAATAAAAAAAATAAAAAAATAAAAATAAAATAACCAAACAGACATTCCTGTGTTTTATAGCAGCAGATCTTTGATCATAAAGAAAAGGTTCACCCTCTAAAATGAGAAACGTGGAGCCAATCTGGGACATGAGAAGGGAGGAGAAAGGAGGAGAAAGGGGGGAGGTATGCGAGCAGAAACAAAGAGGGAGACGAGAAAAGAAAAAGAGCAGAATCTGGCAAGTGTGATGATCTAAATGACTCCCACATGCTCCTCGCACACTCTCATGAAACTCACTCCTCATCAGCGTCTGTTCGGACGCACACGCTGCTCATGATGCGTTTAACACCGTCGATGTAAGAAGTGAGCGGTGAACGCATCCTCTGGGCTTTAATGTCACACCAGTAATTAATGCACTGACTACAACAGACTGATGATCTATTGGTTGTAACCTTTAAAATGTGAAGATTAACTGATGGTTGTAAAATAAATATATCAATAATAAAAGTCAAGGAGAAGAAGCTTCATGAGTGAAATAATTTAAGATTAGTGCAGCTGTAAACACAGTAACATATGTAATTAGTTACATTATAATATAACTGTCTTTGAATTGTAAGTTACTTTTAAGTTACTTTCACCAAAATAACTGGAAACATGGATTCTTTGTTCTCACTAGATCTTATTACATTCAGTGTAGCTCGTTTCCATCCAGTAGAAGGTGATGTAGAATGACATAGTGGCTAAGCTAGGCTAACGCTAAGCTAACGCTAACAACAGCACAATATAATGGAGCAGTTATGGCTCATGGCTCAACACATATTGTGATATAGATCCTGTAAATTTAGGTGTATTCATACTGAAATCAATACTGGTAGAAGCTACTACTGTATAATGTAACCGAACACATGTTTCCTTAAATTACTTGTGCTATTTCACGAGGTACAGAGATGTTTTGGTTTCAAAGTGAACTTAACTACAATGTTCTTCGTCTCTTTTTCTCTAATGAAATGAAAATGATGAACATATGTCCATCAGCTGTTCTCTAGCACCAACAAGTTAACTTTTACTCTTTCTCCTCTGCTCAAATCTCAAACTTGCATAAAAACACACAACTTAATTAATTTAATTCATTACAATCCACTGTAACGTTACGTGACATTTGTGCCGAGTAAAATATTAATGCATTACAGTAATTGTGATCGTTTGCAAACTCTGACCCATGAGTAAACTGATCCTAAGATGCAGTTAAGATGCAGTAATGTGTTTAGATTTTATTCATCCTTATTCATACTGATTACTACTAATACATTTGTGGATTAAAAACCAAGTTATGGTTACATCTTGGACTTAAACGTCTCTTTCATCTTTCTTTTCCGACAGCTGTCTTTGTGAAGGGACGACGTTGATGGAGCGAGGATCAGGAAACAAAGAGCTTCACTAAACGTCTGACAAATCCGCAGCCAATCACAGCAAAGGTCGGCATCCTTCCTCCTGAACACAACACGCAGCAGCTGACGAGGGCAATAATTAATAACAGCTGAAAACATGTTTCCACTCGTCTGTGCAAAACAAGACGAGAGGAGGCAACGCACACAAAAAAAAGAAAAAAAAATGGCAGAGACGGTGGAAAGAAAAGGAGGAAGGAGTGGAGAGAAGGAGGCAAAAAAGGGAGTGATGAAGGAAGTGACGGAAAGTAGAAGAAGAAATACAAGAATAGAATAGAGTGGAAATTAGTGGCAGGGATGGAAGGAATGGAGATATATGAGAGAATAAGAAAGAGAAGAATAATGGAGGAATTGTGAGAAAATAAGGAAAGAACCACTGTGAACTGTCTGCTAATGCTAATGCTAATGCTAATGCTAATTCTGGCTTTATGCAGATGATTCACACACTGGACGACTCTCGTCTACAAGGTTCTCGGTTTGGTTCCTGGATATTTATGTTCGGTTTCTCAGAGAATTAAAAGTCATTACGCCTTAAAATCTAATGACATTTTGCATCTAGTTGCTCCTCGAGTTCGGACTGAATTCGGGAAAAAAAGCTTTTAGTTTCTCTGTGGTTGGAATACCTTTGACTTTATAATAAAAGAGCGACTGTGTGAATCCACTCAGCAGTGCCTGTGTTTTTTAAAGTGAATCAGAAGACGTCACTCCTGCATCTCATCTGCTAAACAGTTAGCATGTCTGTTTTAATGTTTATTCCGTGAATGTAGTTATTTGTGTGTTATCTGTGGATGTGTGCTGATGCCTTTCTTGGCCAGGTCACTACTTGATCTCAGTGGGTCTAAAAATGGAAATGGAAAAAACATAGGGGTAGAGAAAGAATGAAAATAGGACAGAAGGGAAGAATCAGTCTCCCACCACCATTCTCGATGGTTAACTGAGTATAAACAAAACGTGATGGAAAATGGCAAAAACAGAAGGAAAACGAGTGGATTCTGAGACAAACTCAGCAAAGACGCCAGGGAAAGATCTTTGGCCAAGTCGGTCAAATACCTGAGGGCAAACAGCTGCCTCCAACGTCTTCCCTGGACATCACAAACTATCTGCTTTATGGAATAACTTTCAAGGAGTTTAGAAATTATAAATCCCTTGAAGCTCATGGACTCGGTGCAGGATCAGTTCTCATTTCAACCAGAGGAGAAAACCACTGAAACAGCATCAAAATGCAGGAGAAATAAAAATAAAAGTCACAAAAGTTGATGCTGATCGTCATCGTGTAACGATACTGCAATGATCACGGATTCATTTTCATAGTTTGTTCTCTAAATCTTACTTTCATTTGATTTATATCCATTGTTGACTTCAATATAACGGCAGTTATGTAAAACGTCTATACGCACTTTATTGTTAAAGCAGGTTCAGATGCATTAAAAACTCAAACTTTGCAGTTGCAGAGTTTTGACTGTGAAGTATTTTTTCTGTGTGAAGAATAAACTTTATCATCTCTTTTCCTTTCCTAGTTTCCTAGCCATCTAAACCTAGATCAACTTTTTCCCCTTTTGAATTACATCCTTTCACGTAACCACGCTTTGACCCACAAAAATGACCCAAAATGCACTGCAGCTTCGCGAGCGTGAGGTCACCTGACAGAGACGGAGAGAGGAAAGGTGTAGAGAAGGGGACGGAGGTCTGGGTTAAACGAATGAGGACTTCCTGTCTGTCAGGTCGGACGACAAGAACAGCAGCTTTTAGGGTTTAGGCCCCTGAAGGTCCAGTCCGGTTAAAATGTGAGAACAAGCCGTCGCTGTCTGACTGCTGGTTCACACCTTCCACATCCCACGGAGGAACAAACATGAGAACTCATCTCCTGAGCTTTGTGAGATGTGATGTTTGGCCGCGGACGGAGCGGCCGATGCTGCTGAGACGTCTGTTCACACCTGAGACGGGATCCAGCGTCTGAGCACACTGAGCCGCTGTGAAGCTGATCAGCAGCACCAACACACACACATTAAAAGGTGTGTGTGTGTGTGTGTGTGTGGACAAACATCACCTCCACACACCCTCCAGCGCAGACTGTGAGTGCTGACAGACGCACAAACACACACTGATGAAGAAACATTAATATTCCTGCAGGTGCACAGACGGGGCCTGTGCGGCTAAATGACTCTTATGTGCTTTAACTTTAACTGATGACATTTACCAAACATGTGCTCGATTCTCTGGTTGATTCCTGACATTTAAAGGAGTGTTTGGTTCACGCAAGAAAAAAAAAAAAAAGACAGAGAACTTGCAGAGGCTTAGTTGAAATTGTGCCATGAAAAGCTTTAGGTTTCCTAATGAATATGAAGCTGTTTCTACGTGAGTTTTACCAAAGAACAACACAAACCTTAGTTTAGATGAAGGTTTATAAAACAATCAACGACCAATGGAACCAAACACTGGCTAAATTTAAATGGACAATATTTCTTCAACCTAATTAACCAATTAAGCATTTGTTTGGAATGCATCTTAAATTCTTTAGGATAAGATTAAGATCTTTAGGTATTTGGGATTAGTAGGACCTATGAAATAAAAGAAAAGCAAAACCAGTGATGAAATCCCAACGTCCTCAAACGTGCACTTGTGAATTCATTAAATTTTCATGTCATATCTAACTAGAAAAGTTAATAAGCATAAATAAACAAGTGTATTGACGCTCTGTTACCAGTGCACGGCAGACAACAGTGTCCCCATATGAGGACGACGGGTCTAAATGAAGCAGAATAATCTGCAATAAACCTAAAACATAATGTCCCCATATGAGGACGACGGGTCTCAGGAGGTTATACAGGACAAGTAAATAACATTTAAACCATCTTGTGATAATTCAGTGTTCTGCTTGGAAACTTCTGGGGCTGGTTTTAATTCATGTGGTTGTTACTTAGACAACCAATATATTTACAACATCTTCCCCGTGTCTGATTTCTTCACCCACTTCATTCCAGAAAATCACCCCACAAAACAGATACGCACATGCTTTTATGTTTTATGCAGCGATGTTTAAAGTTCCTATTAGGAAGGTGGTCATAATGTTATGCCTGATCAGCGTATGTGTGTGTCCATTAAAATCTGCTGCAAATACAACAGAGGAAGAACAAGTTTACATTAGTTTAAATCTTATCAGATCACTGTGTTTTGTCTTTACTGGAGAGTGTTAATGGAGTGAAGAATGAAGGTCAGTATTTTAAACTTTAATGTCGAGCTGCTTGTTATCGTCCAGTAAACGCGGCTCCTATCAGACTTTACGTGAATCGGTGGCTCTCAGGGGACAAGCTGCTGTTAAATGTCAGAGTTTTCTATTTCCTTCTCTTCAATGCAGCAGTAAATCCAGGGTTGTCACATCAGGCGGTTTCACGCCCAGTTTTTAATGTTATTTTGTGGGTAAATATAGTTTTGGATAAGAAAACAACCTCTGGGCCGGTTTGGGATCATTTTCACGTTCATTTAATTTATTTTTTAATGCTAATTTAAAACAAAAACAACGTGAATATGCTTTTACAATTAGATCTGCTTGAGCATTCCCATACTAGGAAGAGACACTTAAACTACATTACCCAGGATTCAACGTCACGTTATGGATCAGTAGGGAAATTATTTTGTCCAAGAGTCACAAGCTAAGAAAGAACATATATGAACCAGACATAAAATAAAATAAAATAAAATAAAATAAAATAAAGAATGAGGTAGAAAAAAAAACTAATTTATAGGCGATATAATTATATCTCAAGTAAGGAAGAGTTATTTTTTTAGAAGGAATGTAGAACTTTCACAGGTCTATCAGTTTAACTATCAGATAACAAAAATGTGGACATATTTATTTATTTTATTTTATCATTTAATAGTTTTTTTGTCTCTTTTTTAGACTCTTACCTGCATTTTACTTTTTTTTATTATTATTTTTATCTTTTTAGTCTGGTTATTAATAGTTTTTTATTTATTTATTTGACCATTTTTAACATATTTTAACTTATTTTATCATTTTTTTTTTTTTTTTTACCTTTTTAGTTTGGCTTTTAATTTAATTTAATTTATTTTTATCCTTTACCTAATTATAATTATAATTAATACAGTTATTTTTTATTTTATGTAAAGTACTTTGAGCTGCATCTTTTGTACGAAACGCGCTCTATAAATAAAGTTTGATTGACTCCAGTTTGTTGCTGCAGGATTTCCTCGCTTCAACCACATTGACTTTATAAAGTACTAAACACAGTTTATCAGTCTAATATTGTGGGATGTGTTTGAACAGATTTATCTGGCAGCACTGAGGACATCTACACCACAGAACGGGAAACTTAAAAAAAAAGACTCTTACATGTTGATACATTCCTCAACAGTTTGCATGAAGTTCTCCTTCAATAACCTCCAGCTTTATATTTATTCTCTAGTCCACCTCAATAGAAACTTTTGCATGAACATAGATACCATTTGTACTATTGTTTAATTGTTTTTTTAATGCTGCTATTTATTTTTGTTATTTATTATTATTTTTACCTCAGAATATAAAATCTTACGGCATGGGACGTTAGTGGCTGGTTTCACAGTCTCATGAAAGTGAAAGAACCTTTTGCACATGTGCAAATCACGACTTTCCTGTCTGAACGGAGGACGGAGATGTGTGATGTTGATGTCGATGTCTGAACCCTCAGACATCAGTTTAATTTACTGCACTAAGAACAAAAACGTCCACTTCTACAAAAATACCATAAAAAAATAACTGATTAAAAACTGTTTTTGCATAATTCTCTTAAACCACTTCAGCGAATTACAAATCTAACAAATATTAAATCATCTCAAGAAGCAGTTTTTTGGAAGTTGACATTTTTGTCCTTAATTGCTCAAGACTGTAGTAATTATTTTTTCACAATGTTCTGTTAAACTGTTTTTGATTTACATTTTTTTTTAATTTACAACAAAAACAAAGGTGCCATACGCACTAACACAGCTACAACGATGGCGAGAGAAGAGGAAAATATCACCCAAAATGTACAAAAATGCCCCTAATGTTTCCTGAGGGTTTAAGTTCCACATCACCAGCATCATTATTCCCAAATCAAACCTCTACAACACTGAAGGGACGTAAAAGATGGTCTTTACCAAAAGTCTCTGGATTATTTGTGGAGTAAAATCCTCCATCATCACAGTTCCAGCAAACTCCATCTTTAGACAGATAAAAAGTCCCAGTGCGTTAATCCAGGACACTTCATCCCGTTCATCTAAAAGCTCATAAAAAGGCAAAAGCACGAAGATTAAACGAGGAAAAAAAACTGCCTTCAGTGTTAAATATTCTATTGCATATTGTGATTTATTCATTTTTACATTGAGCTGAATTTCTTCCATAAGGAAGATTGTACTTCTAAGAGTAAAGACAGTGAATTAGATGTATTTCCACTGGGAATCTCTCTCTATATTATAATCTATATTTCATATTCATACATTTAAAATCCATTTTCTTCCTTCTTTCAGTCCCTGTGACCATTTATTTAGTTTATAGTGCCTCTGGTCACTATAATAATAATAATAATGTATCATATTTCCACGTGTACTCAGAGTGCGGTTCAAATATTTTTATGAACACACCATTAAACTCTATTACAGGACGACTGTGGCTCTTTTTTGGGACTTTCTCTTCTCTCACACACACTCACCTGTGTGTCCCCTGAGTAGCAGGTTAAATACTAAATATTTACCTGGCAGCGATACGTGTGTGTGTTTGTGGTTTGGTCTTGTTGGCCCGTGTTTCCCTGCTGTCCTCCACAAATCACACCAGAGACAAACCTCTGAATCAAACCCAGAGATTAATCCCTGTGTTAAAAAATAAACATGATGCATCCAGAATAACACCGCGCTGTCCTCTGACCTTGTTCAGTTTGACTAAAACAAAAGTTAATCAAGTCGGGACAGATTCCTGAAAAGTAATTAAACACTTTTTTACTACGTGGGAGTTGTTCCTACGGACTGAAGGTGCTTGTTTAAGGTTTAAGCGGTCAGAAAAATGTTTGCTCCCACTCAGTTTATGTAGTTTAACTTAATGTACGAAGCACTCACACAGAAAACTGTGCAGCTCGAGCATTGAAAGGAAATGATGGATATTTTGATGACAAATGAGGCCGTATTTGTTTTGTAAAAGCTCAACTTAAATCTCTGAGTAGCCTGTACATTAGTAAAACTTTTAAAAGGCCAAAGTATTTCATACGTTAAAAGTAGTTGATGAAACTTTTATCCAAGATCTGCATGTTGTCAATAAGACAAGTAACTTAGTGTTGTGCTGTATTAAAATGATAATTTGAAATCATATCTGAAAAATAGATAAGATAAACTTGTGAACTCTGTATATTTAGCAGGATTTTGATTATGATTGCAAGTATTAGTATATGAATGTATTAATGTTGTTAAATTAACAACCTCACACAGAGATTATCAACTACAGGAACAGGGGCAGTGGAAAAGAAAAGAAAGAAAAGAAAAACTAAAAAAAAAAAAAATTCCTGCACAGAGAAAACAGAAGCATCTTCACTGAACTGAACTAAGTTTGTGTTGTTCTTTCTTTTTCTTTTTTAAATGCATTTATTCGATTTAAGATTAAACTTCCTGATTAAACCTGGAGCCCAGATGCATCTCATCCAGGACTCTGGCTGCTTTACCTGTTGAGACCAGGTACCAGACCAGGTACTTGTTGAGACCAGGTAAGGTGTGAACAGGTAAGATGTGTTAACTTGAGAACAGATACGATTAAACAAGTAAATTATAAACAGGAGAGTTATGAACAAGTAAACTGTGACCAGATGAGTTGTACACAGGTAACGTAATAAGCTTTAGGTGAAGTTAAAGTTAGTAAAGGTAAAACTTTTAAAAATGTTAGACGGGTAAGTCACAAACAGGTGAACTGGGAGTAGTTCAGGTACAAACAGGTGAACTGGGAGTAGTTCAGGTACAAACAGGTGAACTGGGAGTAGTTCAGGTACAAACAGGTGAACCGGGAGCACAGTCCCGTCTTACCGTCGTTTTCTCGGTCTGAACGGACTCTGAGAACAGGAAGAGGAGCAGCGCGCGGCAGGTGAAGATGAGCGCGAGCATCATTCCAGCAGAGGCTCCTTGTTGTTGTTGTTGTTGTTAAGTTTTAAACCTTAGAGCGCGCGCCGTTGTGCGAGTTTTACAGAACGTAAACAAAGACCGGCGGATGGTCACGGGCTCGGAGCCTCGAGACCGGAAGTCACCGGCTGCTGCTAAGCATAGTTATTGCTGTTGTTTAATAGTCGCGAGACGCTGCTGTAGCGCACCGGCGCGCGTAAAAAGGCAAAAAAAGCGGGTCTGGGCGAGCGCTGCACGCGGGGACCAGCCTCTCCTCTCCTCTCCAAAGCGAACAGCCCATTTCCGGTCTCCTCGTGCCAAAGAAAACCAGCTCATGAAATCCAGAAGGTGAAACCAGACTCGCTTCTCGTTTGGAAACTTTTTACGAACAGTCTGAGCCCGTTATTCAACCAGTCACATTCCCACGGACCAAACCCACCCTGGATACGGTCTGTTCTCCACGCGGACTTCTCTTCTGGGAAGAGATACCGAGTTATCAAATACACAACTAAATGACTAAAAAACAGCTTCTGCCTCAAGCTGCCAAATCCCTCAACCTTCAATAACCCCTTAAATGCTATTTTCCTTCTCTCTGTACAAATTACATTCATTTCTACTGGGTGCTTTTATTGTATATAGAGTATTTTAGTTTGCGTAAATACTAGTTGTTTTTTTTTTTTAATCTTTTTTAATCTTTTACTTCAATTACTTCCACATATTTTGTTGTTTTTCACCGGGCAATGACAATAAAGCTTCTTATTCTTAAACCATGTGATTAAACCTAAAGATTATTTGTATTTAATTAAATCTTTAATCACAAATAGTTTAATGAAGCCTGAATTTAATCAGACAATAAGAGGACAGTGTCACATTCATAAAGAAAAAGCAGGATGCAGAGAGTGACATTAATGGTGTATTAGTCATAAACCTTAAGTGATTTCTATTGGAGGCTCATCCAAAGAGCAACTGCTCCATTATTTCCTGCAGAAATTCCACAAAATATCCCTGTAAATTCACTATTTATACAAAAAAAAAACTAATTGCATTTGAAAAATACATTTAAAAAAGTACTTCTTTGAAATATATATCCATAATGCAATTAAATCTTTACAGGCATGAAAAATAAAGGCTGCAGATTACAGTTCAATTATAAGATTTCTTTTAAAAACAAAAAGCAAAATGAAAAAACACTCACAGATCAGAAAAGACGACATGAAGACCAGTGGAGGTATTTTTGTAAGGAAACTTTTATGTGTGCTTCGTGAAACTCACTTATCATTAGAGACAGAAGGCGTTGCAGTTTCCAGTACAGCAGATAAGGTTTGATATTAAAGAGTACAAAAAAAGGAAAATCACAATCCAGAGTTCATTTCTCTTCAACCTGGCAGGGAAAGGGAGGGAGGGAGGAAGGGAGGGGGGAAAAGAAGAGAAAAGAAAGAGAAAGAAAAAAGAAAACAAGCTTTTGGTCCGAGTCTTTTCTTCTCACTTCCCTCCCTCCCCGTCCGTCCGTCCGCCTCCCCCCTCCTCCCCCATCACCCGTCCCTCTGATCGACGCCCGCGACTTTCCAACACAACTCAGATATGATTGCATAGTTTTTTGTTTGTTTTTCTTTTTTTTAATTACACAAAAAAAAAATCCTTTTCAATTTCTTTTATTTTTCTTTTTTTTGTCATTTGCACATAATGGAATGTTTACATAAAGATATTTCCCCTCTCTCTCCTTTCTTTTTTTTAATTTTCCCTTCTCTTCAGAGACAAATGAAAAGGATGGAGGGATGAGTAAGAGAGGGGGGGGAGGAGGTGGAGGGAGGTAAGGAGAGAGGAGAGAAAGAGAGTAGAGAGGGACAGGGCTGTAGCCACCTGTTAATTTATTATTTATTTATTTTTCTTCCAAAAGTCACCTGGGCATCTCTCTGCAGGTTCGGTTACCGTAGCAACGAGGAAATAAATCCAGGCAGGATCCAATCAAAAAGCCTCCTGTACGTGCTCGTGTGTGTGCGTGTGATTTTCTGCGATATAAAACTCTTGACTACTGCGGCCTAGTATATAAACGTATTTGTATTTAAATAAGCACCCGATGCCCAACTGAAAGGAGTAGTTTCACAGAAGCAAGTATTAGTGGAAAGTGACGCCTGTCGTGGGATTTGTACACGAAGGAAGGAAGGAAGGAAGGAAGGAAGGAAGGAAGGAAAGAAGGAAAAGCCTTTCAGGTGCAACAAACACCTCCCTGGAAGCTCACACCTGTCCACCGGTCAAACTCGTTATTCTCTGCTTCGTCCTGCGATCGATTCTTCTCAATGACTCGGGCTTGTGTGTCTTTCTTTGCACTGAAAAAATAAATATGTACAGCGCTGAGCCCCGCCCACCACCACCACCACCACCGCCACCATCATCATCATCATCACCCTAAACGCCCCCCCCCCCCTCCCCACCCGCCCCCCCGCCCCCCCTGCTCCAGGAAATAAAGGAGAAGAGAAATAAACAGACAGGAGGAGGAGCAGAGCTGAGGTTAGACAGGTCACCTTATCCAGCAACAAGGGAATTATGGGTAAATATGTCGTCTTATCTCTGGTTGCTCAACACCCCTTTTGTTGCCCCCCCTCCCAACCCCGCAGCATATATCTCTCGAGGATCTAATACACAAACCTTGCCAGTCTCCACATCAAACCCCCCCCCCCCCCCCCGTCTAACACCCTGACCCCTCCTGGCAAGAAGAAAAAAATTATAATAAAATAAACAAAAAAATTAGCATAAGTATCAGATTAGCTTGTGTCCCCCCCCCCCGTCCCTCCCCTGTTTGACGCCCCCCCCCCCCACAAAGGCAGAGAGGGTGAAGCTAAGGACCCACACTACAGGGCAACTGTGTCCCTGTCCCACAGCCGCCCCCCGTCCACCGTCCCCCCCCAGGATATGCCCGTTCATTTAAACCTCTACCACAGACTGAGCTTAGTTCCTCTTCTACAGTTCAATCTGGTGATTTCTAAACCGGCACACGCAGGGGCACCCCCGCCACGGACCCCTCCCCTCCTCTTCCCTCCCCCCCTCGTCTGTCCAGCCCCTCCTCTTCCTCTCTCCTCCTCCTCCTCTACAGGTCGCTCTCCCCGTACAGGGCGGTGGAGAAGGACATGTAGTCCAGGGCTCCGGGGACGGCGTCCGGCCCCGAGTAGGGCGCCATGCGGGCGATGCAGTACTCGGCCTGGTCGGGCGGGAGCTCTCTCCTCAGCTCGTCGGCCGTGATGTAGTTCTGACGGACACAGAGGGACAGGATTAGTCATTATTATGTCTACAAATAAAAAAAATAATAGTTGTTATTGAATGAAATGTGTTTGATATGAAGGTTTTATATCAGAATTAAATATTTGCATGAAACTCGTCAATTTACTTGAATTTAGTAGTAATCCACAATCACCTATTGTCTCAATTTCAGTCATATTTATTATCATTTTCCTTCATGGTTACAGCACAAAAAGTGTTTTTACTAAAGCTTCGGATCAGAAAAGGACATTAAAAAATAAAAATTTAATGGGGATTTAATTTTCAAAGGATGAACAAAACTTTAAAAACTGTTCTAATTTCGTTTTTTTTGCTTCTAAAAATAAAATAAAATCATTAGAAGACAGAAAAAATGTGTTTATCCACTGATCCTGATAAAGAAAAAGGCCTTAAATTTCAATTGAAATTAAAATTAAATCAAATAACCAGTCACTTTTTTTGTTTTTTAATGTCCTTTTCTAAAAGGAAAATCCAGTGATCAAAACATACACGAACGTTGAAACCAATGTCATTATCGATCAATTAATTCTTCATCGATTCCCTGATCAATTCCTCCAGGGAATATTTGGTTTAGAAGAAGCAGGCGTTTGTAGTTTCGTGCAAACAACAGAAATTTTATTAAGTTTCTAAACAAGAGATAAGAGCTTGTGTGAGTAAAGAAGCAAAAAACTAGGGAGGGTTTTTAGAGCAGTTTGACATATATATGAAATTATTCTAAATTTGGCCAAAATGCTGCATAAAACCTATGACCATCAGGCTGTTTGCGCCTTTATTTTGGTTTGTTTTAGTTCCAGAGCTGTTAAAAAGTTCCTGATGAATCCTGATTTCTTGACATGTGCCCAGAGTTTTTTTTTTTTTTTTATCGGAGAACATGTTTCCTCCACTCACCTTATCAGCGGCCAGGATCTTGAAGGAGGCGATGACCTGGTCGGCCGTGTCCGTGTCGGTCGTTTCCCTGGACATGAAGTCGATGAAGGCCTGGAAGGTGACGGCGCCGCTGCCGTTCGGGTCCACGATGCCCATGATGCGGTTGAACTCACTGTCGCCCTGGCAACCGAGATTTGACAGGTTAACCCGGGAGAGACGCAGCTTGTCCTCAGACATGTAAAATGAGTTATTATCACTATATTATTATTATTATAGTGTAAAACACGAGGGCCGCCGTTAATTAGACGGAGCCGCTCGCTGACGTCCTCGTGTTTTACATCAGACGCATGCAAACAGACAGAACACGATCACTGGTTGATGTCAACGAGGACACAGACACATGGAGGCACTAAGGACAAACACTTATAATAATCTGGATGGTCCACATTTAAAGAAATGAGGTTTCTCTTCAGCTCCTCGTCCACCAGGGACAAGAAGAAGAAGAAGAAGAAGCAGGAACTAAACAGGTAGATGTGACAAAATAAAGACGAGCAGCAGGAAGCTCAGGGAGAAACAGCAGGACGTCTGCAGGACACGTTTAGGTCATTAAAGCCAGATTCAATCATTAATCTCCTGAGACACAAGGGACTAGTAGAACAAAATAAGCATCATCTTTGAACTGGAAGTAGTTTTTGAGTAAAAATTACGTGGACACAGGGATTATTTCACTGTATATGACAATTTAAGTCCCCACATGAGGTCGCCGGGTCTCAGCAGGTTTAAGATTAAATGTTTGAATAATATGTGAAGAAAACTTTTGGATCTAAAGTCCTGAGCATCACTCAGGTGAGTCTCATTTAGCCTTTAAGCAGGTTAACGGGGGCTGGACCTGCAGACGCCCTGACTGAGCTTCATCCAGCAGCAGCAGCATCAGTACCAGGCTGTTTCCTGTCGCAATGAGCAGAGCCCGGAAATCATCTGAGACCATCTGTCCTGATCGCTTCTGTAGGACGCCACGGCACAGCGGCAAAGGAGGAGGAAGAAGAGGTGGAAGAGACAGAGGAGGCGGAAGGGACAGAGGAGGTGGAAGGGACAGAGGAGGTGGCGAGAGGATGCACAGAAAGTGAGGAGTGAGGATGGTTAAAAAACCAAAAACAAAGATAAAAGACAGTTAACAGAGACAAGTTTGCAGCAAAGTAAAAACCTGACAGACAGGCGAGGAGGAGGAGGAGGAGGAGGAGGAGGAGGAGCTGAAGCAGCACAAAGCAACAGAGACCCCCGGTGGACAGACAGAGACATGACATCTCTCCGGTGGACTGGACCCTGCCTCGACCCAGAGCTCCTCAGGAGCCTCAGAGCAGGAGAGTCGACCCTTCGCTCATTTATAGCTTCATCACACAGACAACGACGGCAGCATCCACCACATGGGAATGAATCTTATTTATTTATCTTTTATTGGATTTTGGCTAAATTACCTGTTGTCTTAAAATGAATTAAAATGAATCCAGATGTTGTTAAAGTTAGAAAGTAAAAGTTTTTATGCTGCTTTAGAACCAACTTAATTGTACCTGGACAAAGATAAGTTTTACTATATTGTAAAAAATATTTTACAATATAGTTGATTACTGTCATTTATGAGTATTATTCCATTTACTATTAGTTTGGTTCAATAAAAGAACGTGAACTCTATGAATCCTAGTATTACAGAGGGTTATTGTTTTATTTTTGTATTATTACAACTAAAAACAATAAAAAAAATGTCAGTTTCATCATAACAATCAGGATGTTTGCTGGTCTGTTAGATGCAAAGGTACAAAACAATATATGAACAGGAAGAAATAGGTTGCATCTCGTCCTTAATGCTCAAAAAAATAATTGTAAACATAATTTAATTAAAATAAGCCAAAGCCAAAACATATCAGTTTTTCCAATATTCTTCTCCTGTTTTGGCCGCGTACCTTAAATAATGTTTCCTGAATTATTTTTCATCCATTTAATGATTGTTGGAGATTTTTTATTCAGTCATTTTCAAGTATCTCTTTCTTTTCTTGAGTCAACCTGGTATATTTCCTAAATATGTAACATCAAAAGTAAAGTTTGTTCTGGTGAAGGATCTGGTTGCTGATATATCGTCCATCTAGTTCCTGCTCTCCTGCTCAGAGCCCTGAGGAGAAACCAACCAGCCCCCGTCCCGTCCCGTCCCGTCCCGTCCCGTCCCGTCGCTCCTACCTGCTTATCGTTCTCCACATCGTAGCCCAGACTGATCAAACAGGCCTTGAACTCCTCGGCCATCAGGGCCCCGCTGTGGTCCTGAGGTCGGCCAAACGCCCAATGACAGAGCACCACATGGTGAGGAGGGGCCGCACATGGGATGAGGGTGGATTGAGTGGTGGTCCACAGCATGCACAGAGGAGGGGGAGGGGGATGGAGACATGGAGGACGGAGGGACAGACATGGATGTTTAGACAATGTCAACACACAGACAGAAACGATGGATCCTCTCAACGCTACACACTCAGACTAGCTCCTCATGCACGAGTTTATATGGATCAAAATAAATAAATATGATGTGAAGGAACATTTCTGAGCTACGTCCTCGTGCATGAACATGATCAGGAGTCATGTTGTAAAATAATAAAAGGTGACGTGATAAAAAGACACGGTGACACAGTGACACAGTGAGATGGGTGAAAGATGGCGGCGTCCTCCTCGTCTTCAAACAACAACCAACCACCACCACAAAAAAACACAACTCTGGTGACACATGGTGCTTTTTTACACACAGAGTAGTAACATCCACAATTAATTCTCCTCCCGGATGATTTTTCTCTCGACACTAAAGCGTCAGGTCCCTCTCTGGCCTCTCGGTTAAATTAACCCCCAGTCACCAGCAGTGGGCGCTCACACTCGTCTACACCCACGGCTGAACTCCTGCCGCCCGCCCGTGCACAACATCTGGACGAGTACTCACCCTCCTGGCTCCTCTCTGACCCCCGTCTAAAGTCTGGACATTCATTCGGTCGTGTTACAACACAGAGGAACGACTAAACCCTCACATCAAACTGTTCCCACAATCGACTCTCAGCCTCAGACCTTCACATGCATCAGTAGGACGAACGCAGAATATTTAAATCTACATTTGTTTTATCAATCATTACTCATAAAAAATAAGGATGCAAACACCTAAAGCTGAATTATTCTATGAAAACGCAGCTCAAACACTGTGACGTGTGAGTAGATGTGGTGGGAAAGAGCCGGAGCTCCTGCCTGACCTTGTCGAAGTGGTTGAAGGAGGCGCGGTACTCGTACAGCTGCTCCTGGCTGATGCCCTTGGCGTCGCGGGTCAGGATCTGGTTCTCCACCTCGTTGATGGTCCTGGCGATGGTGGTCAGCAGCTGCTCCCAGCCCACGCGCAGGTGCTGCACACAAGAGTTTAGATAAAACAGTTTAAAAACGTATCATAAAAACAACTTAGATTTGGTTTTAATTAGCTTAGCCCCTTTAGCTCTACTACTGCGCTGCGGCTAAGGAGAAACAGTCAAAGATTTGGCTGGAATTACTTTTAAAAAGATGCAGATTCTAAAACCTGCAACGAGGGAAGTAACACCTGGAAATTTATTAAACATCTGACGATGCAAAGCATTTTATTAAAAGCTGAGAAATGTAGAAATTTAAGACCATTATGGGTTTAATCTGGGGTGGTAATAAATGGATGTAAGGATTTAACACTTGACTAAATGTAATTTAAGACCTACAATGTAAAATGCACTCGTATTTAAGACTTTTTAAAGCCTTAAATTAGGATAATATAATCCCTATTTAAGTTATTTATATAATCCCTATTTAAGATTTCACACCGGCACCGTTTCTAAAGAACCAGTTTGACTCCGGTTTCAGATAAAACCTGAACCAAACCCGTCCCTCAGACTGTGTGAACACTTCACTCCCATTAGAGCCAGTGTCTTATATACCAGCGTTACTGAGTTATCACAGAAAAAAGATGCACATTAAAAAGGTAAAGAAGACGTTTGGAAGATAAGCTAAAATAAGAGGAGCTAGTATTTAAACTCCTGTGATGTGGGTTTTAAGGTGTGATGTCAAACTGTGGAATTAATTATAAAAAAGATAAAACTAGAATATTTAGACTATGAACTGGATGAATGACGACTATTATATATATATATATATATATGTGTGTGTTTATGTTTAAGAGCTGCAGGAATTATAAGACTTTCTTCTTGTTCCGTTTTGTTTCTGATTTGAGGCTCCACATCAGCAAAATAAATGAAAATAATAATAAAGACCTGCTCATTACGTGCATATGGATGGATGTGTGTTTCTGTTGTGTTGTCAGCTTCTATTATAACTAAAATAGTCACCTCCATGGTGTAGGAGGTGTACTGGTTGTCAAAGATCAGGGCCTCCTGGATGAGCTGGTGACATCCCTCCAGCTTGTTGATTTCAGGCATGTAAGACATGATGTTGGTCTGATAGTCCTTCAGACTGGTCAGCTGGTCCTCCAGGGTGCCGTTCATCTCGATGGATATCCTGCCAATCTCCTGCAAACGCAAACATCACAGAGTATTTACCATCCTGTTAATGCCACTTAAATAAACCTTTAAACTAGTTCGACGTCCTGATCAGTGCAGATATTTAAAATGACTGGATAGGATCCGAATCTGGATTCAGACTTCAAAACAAAACGTCTAAAGAAGAATAAGAAAGAAGAAGAATCTCATCATGTCACTGCAACAACAGCTACAAAAACTGAACTCTGCAATGTTTAACAGACAAAAGTTTCCTGGAGACGGATCTGGAGACGTTTAGAGAGAAGAGATGAGACACTACATTAACTCTGACTGGAACATTCACTGGACTGACTCTAGGAGACGACTTTAGGAAAGATACTGAATATTAAAATATCATCTCTGGTGCTGTAAACGGCATCAGTGACCTCAGCTGGTCTGGACGCTTCATCAGAATAACTGAGCTCATAAACCTTGACCTCTCTCCTTCTGTCTTTACAGCTCTGGTTCTGAAAGCTGTGACAAACATTCAGCGTTCAGCTCGTACCTCCATCTTGGCCTGGATGTAGGCGCCGACCGTGTTGGCCTGGGTGGCGAACGTAGCTCTCAGAGTGTCGTTGGAGTTCTGCTTGTTGAGCTCGTCCTGCAGCGCGTTGTCACGCAGCGGCACCATGGCCATCGCCTAAAAAAATTAAAAACAAACATGCATACATGAGATATGAGGAACACAGCTGGAACCTGCACCTCTGCAGCATTAAGACTGGACAAAGGGTCTGTGATAACACTAGTGCATGAATCACCAAAAGCATCAACTGAAACTAAAAAGAGTCCTTTTGAGTTGAAGCTCGTGCAGACAGACCCACCTTCTCCCACTTGTTGTCGATGCTCTCCGGTGTGATGGTGGTGTAGGGGTTGGCTCCGCTCAGCTTGATGCCGTTGCTCTGGGCGATCTTCTGCACCTCGGCCTGGATGGACTGGATGGCCTCGCGCTCCTTGTTGGCCTCCGACAGGGTGGACTTGAACTGCTCGTGGGCTGTGATCAGACCCTGGAGACAGAAAACACGACGAGAACTCGTCACCGACGTGAACATGAATGTGCGTTTCCTTCCCACGGATTCGCTCGTGCTCCGGCCTCTGACCTGGATCTCCTCGATGTTGTGGACGATGAACATGTCCTGCAGGTCCTCCATCGCTCCCTCCATCCAGTTGTTGAAGGGCGCCGCTCTCTTGGCGTATTCCAGGTAAAGCTCATCTATCGACTCCAGCTGCTTCTCTGTCCTCTGTGGGTGGACGATAAAGAGACGCACTTTTAATGGAGACATTTATATTTAGTCATATTTGTACATAGAAACTATTATTAGATGTAGCAGAGGCACGAAGCTGCACACTTTCCTTTCTTTCCTTCTCTGTTTTGTTGCATTTATTCATTTGTGTTATGAGCATGTGGTGGTGTCTGAGCTGCCAAATGGAACTGGCCTTTAAGGGATTAATAAATC
The DNA here is from genome assembly GCF_022458985.1 of Mugil cephalus. Taxonomy (NCBI): domain Eukaryota; kingdom Metazoa; phylum Chordata; class Actinopteri; order Mugiliformes; family Mugilidae; genus Mugil; species Mugil cephalus. Next base: position 2,666,279 of record NC_061778.1, read on the forward strand.
TGAATTTGACTGGATTAATGACAAGTTGATATCTAGTTAATATTTAGTTTGGTTTCTGGACTCCTGTCGATTAGATTCCTGACATCCACAATTCAACGTTTGATACAAGCTATAAAAAATCTGTCTCCAGAAAACTTTGCTGACTATTAAATAACTCTACTTGTGTCTGATCTGAGTGGAATCATTTCTCTGTTCAGGGCTTTTACCTTTCAGAAATGCAGCTTTGCTCCGTTTAGAGCAGCTTTAAACCTGAAGGCTAAGTCAGTAAAAACATGTCTGAACTGCTTCAGTTTCACAGAGGAGCATCGCAGGGAAACGTACCTCCAGTGACTCTTTGCGGCTCTGGGTCAGAGCTCCCAGGACGTCCCACTGATCACAGATCTTCTGGCAGCGAGCGTTGACGCTGGCGGAGTCGTAGTAGTCCAGTTCACTAGGAGACACACACAGAGCAGAAGTCACAGCTCTGTAGGTTTGGACTTACCTGTTCATACCAAATATCGGTATTTTTTTCTGTTATGACATGAATTTTTAATGTGACTGCACACTGGTGTCCGAAAAATGAAGTGGCCGAACCCAAGAGAGTTGTGCCATAAAAAAAAGTGCTGTGTCAGTTTATTTGTTTGTTTTTTATAGACTGACCAGATGTCCCAGATTTCTGGGGACAGTCCCCGTTTTGAATGACCTGTCCCAAAAAATGTCCCCAATTTTAGCTTTTTATGAATGAGAAAAAGAAGGTTGCGCACAGACTACAGTTATTACGGTAACTGGCCACGCTGCTACTGACATTACAGACAAAGTAGTTTAAATATGTTTAAATATGAATAAATATGTCAAGGTAAATGAAACTGTAATTGACTCTGTTTCTTCATTTCATCTTGACACATTTATTTTTTATCTCTGAGCTGTAAATGTCCCCAGATTTCCACATCAGCAGGCAGCGCTAACATGGTTCACTGGTTCATATATTCACATATTCAGACACTGTTTTGCCAACTACTTTTGTATATTTGTTCATGATGCCAATTCTGTAATTCCTTTGATTTTACTGTTTATTTTATTTTGCTAGATAATACTTATTTTTGTTTTACTTTAATTTAACCTCATTTTATTTTATCTTTCTTGTGTTTTTTATGACTTATGTGCAATGAAGCTACGGTGACAAAGTAATTTCCCTTGATCATTAAATTCTGTCTCTGTCTAAGTCTAAACCTGTTTTCCTACTAGTGTGGTTTTATTCTACAATATTTACTCATCATCACAGTAAAACAGTCCGTCCTTAGTCAATCTGCTGCATTAATTCCTCTGTCAACCAGTAGAAAATGTTGTGAACACGTGATTGTGCGTGAAAAATTTCTCTCCTTACTTGAGCTCCTGTGCGATGGCGGCGATCTGCTCCACTCTGTCCTGATGAGCTGCCAGGTCGCTCTCAAAGGCCTCGTGTTTCCGTAGCAACGCCTTCACTTCTGACAGGGTGGAGGTCTCGTAGTCTTTCTGGGTCAGCATGGCCTCCTTACCTGCACACACAGAAAACACACACACACACACTTATCACACACACACTTTCCTCCAGATTTAACCTGAACTACGAGAAAGACGATTTCATGTGAAATGTGCGTCAGGAGGAGAGGGTGGAGGTACCGTCGGTCCAGGACTCGTGGATGGCAGCCTTCTGGTGGAACTTCTCGGCCAGATGCTCCAGTCTCTCCAGACGTCTGATCTCGCTGAGGATCCACTCCTCGTAGCCCTTCTCTGCTCCTTCCAGGGTGTGCCACGCTCCGTTGATATCCTGACAACCAGCAGCAGAGTCCAGTCTACAACCTGCTTCTCTTCCTTTCATCTCAACGCTACAATTTAAGCTCATTCAGGACATTTTCTAAAGCACTAACGGACTAATTTCTAAACTCAGATACGATGAAAACAGGAATATTTTATACCTGAATATAAGAACTTACTTTAAAATGAATGCTAATATGTTACTGAGCTCATCCAAATAAATTCACAAATGACCTGAAGCTTCTATGAGTCATTAGAAAGTTTGTTTAAAACTTAAATCTGCAAAATATAACCATGCATTATTTATTCTTGTAGATTTAATGAAATCTGGGATTGTTTGTGGGTGCATGATTTTTTTTTCATGCATATTTGTATTTTATTCTTCTTAAAAGAATAATGATAATAATGATGCATCGTGCATGGACGTTTTTCCTAATTTGAACTTATTTGTCTGAGTCCTGGAGCTCATACGTACAGACACCATGCGTCCTTCTGACGGCATGAAGGCAGGTCTGTTGCTGAGCCTCAGTTTGGTCTGCAGAGTGTTGAAGCTGATCTCCAGCTGACATTTCTCCTGGACCTGCAGACAGAAGCGTCTGGGCATTAGCGGACAGACTAGAGGACATGTCCTGGTCTAAAGGAAGCTGCGGAGGTTTCTCTGACCTTGGGCGGTTTGTGCACGCAGCGGTAGTCTCTGAAGTCCTCCTGCTTGGCCTGCATGTCATTCACCGTCTTCTCCTGAGTCCGGTTCTCCAGCCAGGGGATGGTCCGACGGATCCACTCCAGCAGCTGCAGGTAAAGAGGAGGAGGAGGAGGAGTGACTCAGGGGGACACGTGGACGACAGGCATAAACGTTTTTTCATGTTTCACACTCACGTCGCTGGCCAGTTTCTCGTAGTCCTCCATCATCTGCTCGTTCTCCTGGTTCACAGCCAGAACTTTGCAGATGCGGTTCGCGGCTGTCTCGGCCTATCAGGAGACAGAGTGATGAGCGGCGCCCGCAGTGATTGGATGAAACACTCCACTCACACTCACTGTGACCAGAGCTGGTTCATAACAGGATGCTGCACGCTGCGCTAACGTCGCTAAGCTACGTGTCTATTGTTCATTAGTGCCTCAGCCTGGACCGTTACATCGTCTCCTGCCCTTTAATCTGTGCACACACTCCACACACAGGCAGTGAACGTCTTCAAAAAACTGTTTAAGCACAAATTATTAAGTGCAAAAACTCATATGACTCATATAACGACATGCTGCTGACGGTTAGTGGAACGTGTCAGAATCAGCTTCAAACTCCATGCGTCTCCCTTTAAATCCTGAGAAGTTACTGTACATGAAGCTCTGTGGTCCACGTCTCAGCGTCTGCCTACGTCTGTACACTAATCAACCACTGGAATAAAAGAACAGCACAGACTTTACATCTACCGCACGCCTTAAAAATAAGATTTACTGCATCACAAATACTTCATATCATTTACTTTTAAATGTGACAATAAAACATCATATAGTAAAAGGAACATTTTGATCTGAGGGGGGTTAGTAGCTGAAGAGAAACTGTGGAGCGTTTCTCACAGGAATGAACACAAACTGGTCTGAGCAGAACCAAGGTTTCCACATGAGAACCGTGTTTTATACCAGATCTCAGAGGAAACGCGTGTAAATCACACGACACCTCAGCTCCAACTCCAGAGACGAGGATTTAAACTCAGACCGTAAGTCGATCATTTCTGTGGACGCCCAAAAAAGACCCGAAACAGAAGAATCAGAAAGCGTTTACTAGTGTCGTCGTTTTTTCCCCAGAGTTCCCATCATGCTCCTGTTCTGGATATAATTCCTGAGTTGCACTGAAGAGATATAACGTTGTTGGACTGTTAACGGTCTAAACTCCAGCGCTTACATACAATGAGGAGAAACAGAAGCTGAAAAACCTTCCTGCTTCCTGGAAACTTTCTATCTGGGTTCAAACTTTCTGTGACGACCGATGGAAACACTGGCGGGTGGTTTTGGTGTTAGTGTGAAGCGTGAGGAGCTCACCTTCTGTGCGCCAGAGAAGGCGTGATAGAAGCAGGATACATAGGTCATTATGGCCTTCTCATCTGGCCTCAGAGTGCCCACGATGTCTACGCATCACCAGCAGGACAGAAAGACACAGAGAAACAGAGAAACAGAGACAGGGTGAAGCCAAAGCTACACAGTCCTCGCTCGCTGAGGGACGTGAGAGCGAGAGGAGTTACTGAGCGAGACAGCGACGCCGCCTTTAGATCCACAGCTTCAAGTTCCGCCTGTCACCAGAGAAAAGGAGGAGGAGGAGGAGGAGGAGGAGGAGGAGCTGGAGCCACGAGTTCAACGTCAGGACACAAACACACAAACGCTTTAATGAAGCTCATCGACTCAGAGCAGCTGATTTAGAGAATCTGTTCTCAGGTTAAAGTCTCATTTAGTGAAAACATACTCTATTATTAAACTATAGAGAGTATGTACGTGACTTTTCCAAACCCACACTAGTTCATATGAATCATCATCGAGGTCAATTGTCCTTAATTTGATCTGATAGTCCACATTTTACCCGGTCTCTCTGTATTTACTGATACGTTTCACTGCTCAGAGCGAAGTGGCGTCGATGCACATCCTCTATTCTCTTCATATTTATTATATAAACTGAACTAAAGTCATTAGCTCTCAGTCTTATCGAGAGTTTTTATTTCAAACCAAACGTTCTGTAGCTTTTCTGTAACTCATTCGAGTTTTATTTTAACACTAAACAAGTCACCAAAAAGCAGCGGCTGCTGAATGAAGCGAGGATTCGTTTTGACCTGCGGCTAAACGAAACGAAGCGCTGGTGGAAGCAGTAAACGGAGCATTTCGTTTGATTCTAAGAGTCTCTCTGTGTCCTCGCGCTCGTCATCGCGAACACAAACCTCACGAGACCAGAGAGGAACACAAACAAGTCCTGAACGAGCTCGGAAATTAATTAGAGGAAAACGAGACGATTTCCTGTCGGAGGTCTGCAGGGAGACGAGACGAGGGGAGGAGAGATGGGAGTCGGAAATTAAACGAGAAGCAGGTACTCGCTGAGACTACAACGAGAATGGATGAGAAGCGTTGATGTGATCTGTAACGTCTCCAGTTTAATGATCGTACGGTTCCTCTGAGGCGGATTCATTAATAAGATCCAATCAGTTCTACACTCAAACACTTCGCCAGCAGCTTTTCTTTTATTTTGTTTGGATTTCATTTGATCCCCTGCTTTTATTTCTTATTTTATATTATTATTTTATTCTATTTGTAATTTCCTCCATCTCCTCTCAACCGTCACTTTGAGGGAGCAACAGAAACCAAACCGGTTCCTTCAAAGGATCAATTAAATAATCTCCTGCTTTAAATCATGCAAACATTTCTCTTTATGCGTCTGAATTTCTGATCCGATGAAGAGAAGCCAGAGCTGCTGCTGCTGCTGCTGCTGCTGCTGCTCCATAAAAGGAGGAAATCCACCGATTAACGCGGAGGGTTCACGACCGTTTGTGAATATGAGGAAGTGACACGTGGTGATGCCAAGATCCAACAACAATGGCACGAAATATTTCTTTTAGGTGCCAAATGACAAAAACATTCATCTGAACTCTGCGGGGTCAGAGCATCGTAGCGTTTACAGCTTCTTTCATCAGCTCATCGACAGTCACACGGTTCATAGTTGTGTTTGTGTGTTTGAGTCCCAACAGAGAAATAAATAAAATGATAATAATGATAATAAAAAAAATAAAAATAACAGCGTCCTCGTTGATGAGACAGTGAAGCCATGCTGGACAGGAAGCAGCACCTTGTTAGTAACAGGAGGTCAGAGGTCAGGTTTTTGGGGGGGGGGGGGTACCTTCTGAGCTCCAGAGAATGCATGGTAGAAACTGGACACATAAGTCATTATGGCTTTCTCATCTGGACGAGCAGTGTTCACAATGTCTACAAACGGGGGGAAGACGATGGTTATGAAGACACACACATGAACATATATATACACACACATATAGACACACAAACACAAACACAGGCAAGACGGGGACGTGTGATTATACACGACAAGACACGAGGACACAGTTTATCGTCCTACACAGACGGACACACGAACTAAAACATCAGGTAACGTTCAGGTTCTGCACATCCTGCGTCCATGCAGATGGAGACGAGGGTTAAACTGATCAGAGGCTACGTTCACATGCACAAAAACACGCTGCAGTCAGTCATTCAAGTTACACGACCTGCAACATCATTTTAAAATAAAAACATAAAAGTGATGTCAGATCTGCATGAAAAGACGGAGGGGAGGGGCCTCGCTGGGGGCACGGAGACGCAGTCGTCTTACCTTCAGCGTCCAACATCTTGGGGATGTCCAGGTGCTTCTCAGCCACCTCGAAGGCGTTGTTCAGGTTGGTCACGGGGTCGTCCTGAAGTCACAGGATTTTATTATTTATTATCAGCCACGTCTTTCATTTGTCCTCAATTTGACTATTTATAAAGGTTTTATCCAGCTTCTTTTCAGCTAATTACTAGATGATGCACATTTCCTTTCAGAATCCGTGCGCAGCAGATCGTATTCATATCTAATTATAAAATGTAGAAACGTGTGAGTGCGTCAGACCTTTCTGAGGCTGTCGTAGTCGATGAGATCGGGTCTGTGTCTGTGGATCAGAGCGTTGAAGGCGAGGCCGTCCTTCCAGCTGTTTCCAGAGGAGACACGAGGGTTCAGTGACGTTTCATTTAAAGGCTTTTCTGCTCTATCATCTTTAAGCTGCGTTCACAGACACCATGTAAATGCACCTTTACACTTGAGCTAATGACAGACAGGAGGGTTGTCTTTGTACTGAGGTCACGCTCCTAGTTTCTTTTTTTTGCCTTTTAAGTTTAAAATCCTAAATAACACATAAAATGATTAAAGGGTTTTACTTTGCATCTGGATCTGACTTTCTCCAGCAGGGGGCGCCCTTTCTATACAATTATGAACTGCATATATTCGAAGGAATATTTGAACTGTTGCAACACAAAAGATTTCATTCAGCCATGACAACCAGCTCCTGTTATTAGTCTCTAGTAGAGTACGTCCACCTGCACGGCTGCTCCATGCAGCAGCACAGTCACAAAGTGTGTGCAGCTCCTCTGTCTTTAATTCTTATAAAAACCTATCTGAACTGGGGAAGAGCATCATTTTTGGTGTGTGTGTGTGCAAATGCATAAAGAAATCTTGAATCTTTCTTTTAATAATTATTAAAAAAGTTTCCGTGCATCCTCGGGCCTTTAAAACTCCCAGAAAACACTTCTCGTCGTCCATCACTAGGACAGATGGGTCGTACAGAAACCACATGTGCATGTGTGAGAGTTACCTAATGTGGAAGTTCTGCACGTTGACGTTCTTGTAGGGAGCCGTCTTCCTCTGGCACCACAGGAGAAGACCCTCCTTGGCAGAAGTCTCTGCAGAGAGAGGAGGAGGAGGAGAAGCAGGTTTTGGTCAGTGGTGGTTTGATGCTGGTGGTTTTACTGGCGTCCTAACTAGAAACGGCTTCATTCTCATCATCGCTCAAAATACGAGGATGTTTTTGTTTGCTGAACATCAGAAGACGAAGAAAAAAAAAAAACCTCAGTGACTAATAAACAGAATAAAAAATGTGACTCAGTATTTTGTTCCTTGCAGAAGCCCACACCCACCACAGCTAACTCAACACAGGCAGCTTTAATTAGCCGGTTAGGAGGAGTTAGGAGTAAAGCTCCTCCAGTCAACACAAACCCACACACATTAATACAGAGGAGAGCCATTCATAAAAAAAAAGGTTGGGTTCTTCATCAGAATCAAGGATCCCTGCAGGTCTGTTTCACACCAGAACTATTCCAGGACCGAGTGACGGTTTATTAGCTCATTAGATAAATGAAATAAATGAATCGGTGATAAAAATAACAGAGTTTATATTCGGGTGCAGCTGGAAATGAATCAGATCATCAGACATGTAGGTCAGAGCCGCTTCGTCCTGGCTCCGCTCCACCACCTCTCACCCCACGATCTACACTGTGTGTGTGTGTGTGTGTGTGTGTGTGTGTGTGTGTGCGTCGTTACTTCTACTCTACTTCCCACAATGCATCTGACTCATGTGCATGTGTGTGTGTGTGTCTGTTAACAGACTCCTGCAGGTCTTTGTCGGCTAATTAATCTTAAAGGAAACCAGGCAGCAAACAGAAGCAGAGTCCGTGTCCTTCAAGGTGCTCGTCGTCCTCAAGGCTTTTACTCATTTATTTATTTTACTAGAAATGTGGGACAAGTGAGCAGAGGAACGACATTTAAACCAGAGACTCTTCTCCCTCGTCCACCTGCGCTCTACAGTTATTCATTTTACTCGTATTATTTTTTCCATCCTACTTTACGTCACCGCGGTTCCTCGTTACGTTCATGTTTCTATCTGTATAAACTGTTTTTCATTACAGGACGATACAAACAGTTCTAATCTGGTTTTCGTCCACGTTTGGACACATCTGACCTCATTCCTTTGATGGTGTGAACACACAATGAGTTCTGGGTCATGTTAAAGACCCCCCGTTGTTTCTAGTCATTATTCCTTAATGCAGACAACAAACACATCTAAACCATTAAAATAAAAACGTGTGTGGTTAGTTGTTGATGTAGGAGGAGTTGGGAGGAGATGCGTGGAGTTCAGTTCTTTACTCAGTTATTGTCAGTGTCTTAATCTGCTTATAAAAACTTTACAGCTTGTTTCATAATGTGGATCATCTCCACAAGTCAACAACCGGCCGGTCACGCTTCTACAGATCTGTTAAAGAAAAGAGCTTTTAGAATATTCTACTGCACCACAATCGATTTAGATTGTGGCTGTGGACGCGTGAGGAGACGCATGTTAATTGTAGGTGTGAAGACGGGGACTTGGTCAAAAACTGGGGACGAATTGACAGTGTGACTGTTAATCTCTCCTGGGTAGAGATCAGATCAGATCAGACTGGGTAAGAAAAGTGCCTCTCATCATCATCTATCTCCCACAATGCTTAGCGTGTGTGTTGTATGCTGCAGTGGGCGGGGCCTACGAGTTGAGGACTTGAGTTTGAAGTTTAAATGACCAGAACAAACTTTGTTCTTGCTCTCTCAGCTCTATGAGCGACACATCCACTGTCCTTCAAACTAAACTAAAGGGAGGAGTCACACCTTCTACAGAGATGTCCTGGATGGCGAAGCGGAGGATGATGGTCCAGATCATTCCCAGGGTCATCTTGGCGTTTCCATCCACGATTTCTGCAGGAAACACACATAAAAACAGTCCTTTTAGTAAAATCTTCTTCGTACTGTGCAAAGCATACACTCAAAATAGGTGTAAACATCCATTTTTCTTTTAGTTACACTTCTAGTTTACGATATGCATGAGCACAAATAAGTATTCTTTAATTATCCACTCTAATAATGACGGATGTTTCTGCAGTATTGGCTGGTGCTTTGCATTAAATTCAGGAGACAATGGGGGCTGACTGAGGTTGACAGTTGCTCCCATTGTGTGTCGCTGGTGTGTGAGCTTGTGTGAGTGAATGGGTTGATGTGTTTGTGACTGTACAGAGCTCAGAGAATCAATAGGTAGAAAAGCTCTACACAAAAGCAAAACCATTTACCGTTACCGATAGACAATAGTCTGAATTAGCGCGCTAACAGACGGATGCTAACATGAGGGAACCTGACTGCAGACGTCTCAGCGCTAATGGAACGTAACAGAATAATCCTCACTAAAGTTATTCGCTGCCTCCACAACCCAGTTAAAGTAAAAAAAATAAATCTATCTGACCAAACTAGTGATGCAGTTTGGATGTTTGTCTTGTTCTCACATGTAAATAATCTGAAAACTATTGTTCAAAATAAAAAAAAAACAGGTCATTTATGTCTGAAAACCGTACTGAGGTTTGGCTCCACCTCCGCTTCTTACTATTCCTTCCAGGGGAATGAATCCCTGCTGCTTCTACAATCTCATCACATCTGCTGCTTCATGTAATAAAGCCAACACACCCACACACAGCGTCACTAAAGGTCCAACAGCTGCTCAGCCTCCGTCACTCACAATAGACTCGTCTCTAATCATTAGAAAACCAATCATCTCCGTACAGATGTTTCCATTAGAGCCTAGACTCAGTTATTTTATATGTAGCTTTTTATATTCTATGCTTTTATACTGTCAGGCTGTTATTGGTTTCTATCCTGTGCACGTTTGTAGGTTCTCATCCAACGACAAGAACGAGTTCATTAGAGCTGAATATTCACAGCCTCCTGCACTGAAACCTGAGAGGTGTCACATACCTGCGACCTACGAGGATATTTGGCGGGTTAACAAACACACACACACACACACACACACACACACACACACTAGACAACGGGCAGGAAGTCATGCGTGATGCAATGTCAGCGAGCAGGTAGCATGTAGCATGTAGCATGTAGCTCACATTCCACTCAAACACGTTCTGAAACTACTCATCAGTCCTTTCATACTTTCAGTGTCTCTCTCTGTTTAATCTGAAACTTTCTCTTCCTAAATAAAACTAAATAATAAAGCAGTGGTCTGATGAGCATCATGTCACTGATCTGTTCCAGTGAGGGGTGAAAGGACGACGAGTGACTGATGAATACTGAACCTGGGCAGCTGATAGAAAGAAGAACATTAAAGCAGAACAAATAAACCCTCTGGAATAAAGTCACAGAAATAAAGCAACGCCAGTTTTCTAGAGCTGAGAGTCTCCTCCCTACTTCCTGTCTCACTTCCTGCATCATCAGATTTGAGCTTTTTGTTTCAGTGGAGCACATGTTGATAATGATGATTATACATTTCCGCTCAAAGGTTTTAGAACACTGCAGTATTTCTATCCTTTTGTTTATTGCAACGCACGAAAGACGCAAAAATATTCTTATATTCAGTAAAATCTTTGTGTAGTAAGAACAAAAAAATCTGTTAGTGGGCTAAAAGTTCTTGTCTCTGAACAAAACAGAAGATGTGTTTCTTTGATACACAGATTTTTTGCCAAATAAACAACTGAAGTTAAAACAAAAATCCTGGAATCGATATATAACTCAAAATCTATTCTAACCTTAGGACTGGTCACAGTGACCGTGTTTGTCTGGTTTAACGTGTGAACTCCACGGGGTTAAAGTCCAGAGACTCGGTCGTGGTTCAGTCCGTGTTTAAAGCTTTTCATCTACACTTTAGTGTAACTTCTACTCTGGACTCCTTTCTTTAACCTTTGACCCGTAGCAGAAGGTCTCAGACTGAACTCCTACATCCTACAGATCCTACACATCGTACAGAACTCGTCACTTCTTCCTCCATATGACATTTTTCTTTCTGTCAGTTTCCAGTCGCTGACCTTCAGTGGGCCGCAGAAAGAGCCACAGTGTGTGTGCGTGCGTGCGTGTGTGTGCGTGCGTGTGTGTGCGTGCGTGTGCGTGTGTGCGTGCGCGCATGGCGGCCATATTTTGTGTCGAGCGGTCAGCAGTATGAGCGGCGTCATGCTGCAGGAATGTCACGGCCGTCCTGACAGAGTAGGAGAAAGGTCACTGTCCTCCAGTTGGCACACACACACACACACACACAGACACACACAGGCACACACACACACACACACACTGTCCTCCGTCCTCCATCAGCAGCAGGGACAGAGCCGTCTAACTGCTCTTTACTTGTCTAAACAACTCTGGTACAATGTAACACAACATTTAGTCTGTGCACAGACTCTCAGGATTAAACGTCTCAGCACAAAGACTTCGTATAAAACCAAAGATCTTTTAAATGAAAAAGTCTTCTCATATACTTCACTGTTCACTTATTCTGCCAGGACTTAATGTGTGGAGACGTGGGACCTCATAACCAAACTAAAGACAAAAACAATCAACTTTCCTGCTGCAGTCAGGAAATGTTCTGACCCAGAGTAAGACGATTAAAATTATAAGGGTTAGAAAACAAAGTTGTTTGTAAAATCAAATACTTCTGTCTCTGAATTAAAAAACAGACAATAACTGTTAAAACTATATTCGTCTTTGGATGTTATTGTGATTATTTTAATCCCGTATTTGATCCATGTCCACGTTAGATGGACTGATTGCAGCGTCGTCTTTTTTTTGTGATTATCTGTTCATTTTTCTTTCTTTCTGATGTTTTTGTGTTGGTGAGATGATACGAAAGGTGAGAATCTATCATTTTATCACACTCCAGTTCTACATTTGTCGCAGAGCGTTCGAACTCAGCGTGTGTGTGTTTAACTAACAGCAGAGTGAAGGACGGACAAATAAAAGCTCCGTCCAACTAACAGACCGACCAAACTTCATGCCTGCTAATCCCAAATACAGAGAAACTAAAGCTCAGGTCTCAGGAGGTTAACTGATGTGACTGATGAGACTTTCTAATAGAAACTAGAACAGGAATCACTCTGAACTAGAACTTGGCTCGGCTCAGTTTATTTTAAAAAAAATCTGCTTCTAAACTATTTTTCTGAGGAGTTGGAGATTTGTGGTATTTCCACATGATTTGACCTCCTCATATTTATCCTGCTCTGTGTCTTCACTTCTGTTTAAACCCAAAGTGCTGCCAGACTCCAGCGTTAAGGCCTGATCTTTGCTCCCGTCGTGTTCTGCATCTCCCTCACATGTGGATTAATCCGTTAGCGACGGGAAACCGCAGCGAGATGAAGGAAGGAGGAAGGGCCTTATATTTAAAAGAGGGATTTTATCAGATAACATCAGAGCTTTCTTTTTTTTTTTATTTGTTTTTAGGCCCCGCCCTGTTTGGTTTTGTGTGGATTTCCACTCGCCACCAAGACGACGGTCTACGCCAGAGTTCTCTCTCCGACTCAGGGGTGAAAAGTTGAGAAGATGATGAGTGAGCTCGTGGTTCCCGCTGAGGTCCTGGACCTCGTTCTACTCCTTTTAACTCCACCCTCATCAGACGCTTGTGTCGGGAGCCGTGTGGTGCGTGAGTGTTGCGCTCACCCTCCGCTCCGATAGACACCAGTTTGACTCCCTTGCTGGCGATGAAGTCCAGGGCTTTGTTCACGTTGTTGATCTTGTGGACCCTCATCTTGCCTCTCTCGGGCTTGGGTAACCGTTCGCCTGAGGACGGAAACACACACAAAAAGAGCAAACACAAAGTGAGTGAGCGGGTTCCTGCGGTGACGGGAGCCGAGCGTGTTTCCACCGGCTCAGCACAACGGCAAGTCAGGGGAGGTTAAAGCTCACGAGAACCGGAGAGAAAAATGAAAAACGAAGCCGCGTGTCATGTCTAGTGTCGTTACTGTCCTCGGAGTCAGAGCTGCAGGCTGCAATTAAAGCCCGATTAGACGCCTGTGATCAATACTGAGGTTGGAAACTGAGAGTCTACACCCTGCAGAGGACAGGGATGTCGTGCATCTTCGACATGTGAAAATACTTTTCCTCTGAATCAGTCGACCGCTGCTTGGAAACGGTTATCACAGGGCTGTTCATACAGAACACCCGATTCATTTTTAATTTACCGGCGTTTTCTTATAAGAATAAAAAAAAGTGTTGCGCGCAGACTACAGTTATTACGGTAGCTGGTCGTGCTGCTATAAATACGTCAAAATAAATTAAACATATAATGATAATTTTCCCTGTTTGATGACATTTAATTCTTTTTTTTAAATCTTTTTTTTATCCAGATTTCCACGTCAGCAGCTAGTGCAAACCTGTTTTCCTACTAGTGTGGGATTATTCTACAATATTTACTCATTATCACAGTAAAATAGTCCAGCCTTAGTCAATCTACTGCATTAATTCCTCTCTCTCAGTAGAAATTGTTGTAAACAAGTGATTATGCATGAAAAAAAAATACCGTAATATACCACGACAATGTGACATACATCTTAGTTATCACTCGGTATTTACCTGAGATGACCTCCAGCAGCAGCATGAGTTTGAGTCCATCCCTGAAGTCCTCCTCGATGTTCTCGATCTGCGTGCCGGCCTTCCTCAGGTGGGAGTTACACCACGCCGTGAACGTCTGCAGCACAAACACAAACAGGAAACACGGTGAGAAAATGTCCCGCCGGCTTTTAAGGGATAAAACAAAACACTTTGAACTGAGAATGAAAGAAAAGTTCATTTCAATGGGCAGGAAGGGAAGGGAGGTCAGAGAGCTGCTTTGATAAGACAGGAAGTAGCTGGAGAAAAAAGGGGGAGGAGCCAGACGCTCGAACACAATGAGAACTATTGATCTGAACGAATCATTTAAACTAGAAGTTCAAAGATGAAAAGGAGCCAACAAACAGCCGCGCCCAATATAAGAACCTGAACAGCAGACGCACATCATCCACGAGGAATGTGATCAGATATGAGGAACAATCCTTTATGAAGGAGTTGGAGCATTTTCTTATCTTCATCAGGAAGTCAGAAACGTAAAATCGTTTCAAGGAAGAAGAGGCTGAAAATGATCTGAAAACGTGTGAAGCTCCAGGTTTTAAGTTTCTGAAAGTATAAAGACGAGCTGGAGCTTTTAGAGTGAACGTCCATGATGTGAAAGATGAATAAATGTCTGGTTATAGACGTTTAACTAAAAGTGCTTTACATCAAAGTCATAAAACAACACGTAAAATCACTGCATGAAAGTATAAGTACACAATGTGAACGTGCGACGGTGCTGCAGGTTATTAAAAACCTTCCAGATGTGCACAAAACGAAAAGACAAGAATAATAAAATACAAGTAAAGACGAGACTTATTATCGTCTTGTCTCCTCCTCCTAAGAACAGCTGGACTCTAGTTTTAAATGTGAGACCATCATGACGGCGGCTCTGACAGAACCAGGTCTCAGGTCAGAAACTAAACTAAACCCGACTTGTCTCTTTTAGTTTTTATTTTTTATTTAATTTGATCCGTTCTCAGTCTTTCACTCAGGTGGTAACGTTTCAATCCTCTCTCGTCTCATTCGCTGTGAGTTCACAAACATTATGACAGGGAGCTGCTCGCTGCCCGGCCCCTCCCTCCCTCCCCCCTGCCTCCCCCCCGCCGTCCCACTCTGGTCACCGGCACAAAGCGTCCATTGAGCCCGGTGGATAATAGCACCCTTCAGCCCCCTGTGCTCTCCCCTCGGCCAGCTCTCCCTCCCCCCCCCCAGGCCGGCCGATACCAACCCCCCTCTCCCCCAACACACAATTACATATCTACAGAGACCTGGACTGTCCGGACAGAGAGGAAGGAGGGAGAGGAGGGAGAGGGGGGAGAGGAGGTTTCACATAAACAAACAGACATACAAAGTTGGTGGGGAGGAGAGCGGAAAGACAATGCCTCCCCTCCCCTCCCTCCCCTCTCTACCTCCCCCCACGGAGAGAGAAAGCAGCAGGAAGTGGCACTGCAATGACAGGAAGTTCCAGCTCAGTTTAGCTCCGAGCGAAGACGCATTCATCGCGTCACCAACACGGAGCCGCGAGACGAGCCGTCGACAGCTCGTTTACGTCCCCGTCCTCCGTGTGGGACACGGTCCAGCTTCTGGACACGTCTCTGGACTTCACCGTGTAAAAAAAAAAAAAAAAAACACGCGAGTGAAAACACTCACACACCCACAACGCACTCATTTTCCCTTCACTCATCCGGCGTGGACGCTCCCAGCGAGGGAGAACAGGCCGGCTGTATGAAACCCTAAAGGTTCACGGAGGAGCAGGAGGAGGAGGAGGAGGGAACCCAGCTGCTCCGGAGTCGGCCATGTTCCCACAGACAAACACGGACAGGTTGAGACCTGCAGCCTGAGAGTCTTCATGAGAACGTAATGTTCAGAGCGACGCCTCATGTGCATGATTTTAACCGGCTCCATGTGACGTCAGGCACCAGAGGTTTATCCACGTGTGGCTGCAACTATACGTTCAGCTCAGACTGTGAGATCGGTTCATGGTTAAACAACACAAGCTTCATTTATTTTTCATAATATGTTTGGAAGACAAAGCACCATAAAGTTTTTTTAATCTATAATTTATAATGTTCCACAAAAAAAAACAAAAAAAACAATGATTCACAATCGATTTTCCCAAAGAATAAAAGAACAAAACAAAAGTCGCTCTGCTTCAACAACACCCGCTAACGCTGCAAACACTTCTCTTCCACTTCTTCCTGTTGTCCAACCAATTATAAGACACGTTGTCCTCTACATCGCGATGTCATCTGGAAGCATCAGACGCTCGACCTGAGCAGATCTGGTACCTGCACTGGTCTCATGTTTACGATGCTACTGTTCACAGAGCTAATCTAAACCAGCTGAGCTCAGGTTTAACTCGTGCAAAGACACTGAAAAGTTTATCGGAAACTTGTTGTTTTTTGCACCATCAGCTGTGACGAGAACGCCCATGCTCTACTCCCTGGCCTCCACGCCGATCAGCGCCGAACAAAAGCTCGTTAAAACTAAAATATCCTCCCAACACACTGAGTGTTTACTCCTCCCACTTCGTCAATAAACATCCGTCTGAACTGCACCTGGATCTGCAATGCTAATGTAGCTAATGTAGCTAACGTCCGGCCGTAGCTTAAAGTCATTTAACCAGTCCAGAATGAATCCACCTCCAATTCTGCTCATTTCTGTTTGAACACGTCCACGTGTTAAACACGACACATCCGGAGGCTCTTCATCAGGTCTGAGGGAGCAAAGCTCCGGTGGATTGTGTTCAGTCAGATTAGAAGTAGTGGAGACACGCTTCACGTCTCTGGCTGTCAGGGTTCAGTCATCCAGTCTGAACCATGGGACGCTGGGGCAGAGGAAGCTTTCTGCTTCACTTCCTCCTCCAATAAAACCGCGCAGTAAATCTCAAAACATGTCAAGTGGGCAAACTCGGCTAAACTCAGGAGAAGGAGTATCCATGAAGGCCTGCGAGAGACGGTTCAGTTTTTACTCTGTTAACTAGAGCTAGTCTAAAAAAAAAAACTATAATTCACATCAAGTTTCAAAAGATGCGTCATTCTCTGCATCCTCTCGTGAGATTGCACAGCGAGATTCAAACCCATGACTGAACTCTGAGAGCGTTTTGGATTTAAAACCTAATGACGACACAGAAGATCTGCACAAACGCAAAGAGTCAAGAAAGTTCACGTCGTCATAAACCTCTTTCATAACCGAGCAAAACGCTTTCAGAACTGAAATATTTCTCGTAATATATCATGAGAATTAAAACCATTCAGGGAATCATAAAGAACCCGGCAGTAAACGCTCAGTTAACCACTAAATAATAAAGAGTTCTGATTTACTGCCCCTCGATAGGATGAAACTATTTACAGCGTCATGGAAGTCAAAGGTAGCGTCTGTCGACAGCTCGATGATGAGCTCGTGATCTGGACGGACCTTTGACCCCCTCGTCAAAGTCTCATAAACTTAACATATCACCTATTAACTCCAGGCTTTACGGTGAAAACCAGGTTTGTTGTGTGGTTAAGGTTTCATGACAGAAGAGCTTTAATTGTCTAATCTAGTTGGATTAAAAGGCCGTTAAATGTGCCCGTGTGTCGAGCACAGATCAGAGCTCAGGACGCAGATAACGAGCTGGAGGCAGAGCTGCAGAGCTTTACTCTGGAGGCAGGAAGCTGCTGTTGTTATCCTCTATCTGTTACATAACACAAGAACATGTTATTACCGCAGCGCTCTCTATCCTTTAAATATAATCACGCTGCTCTAAAGCTGCTTTTGGATATTTTACACACTGGCAGCAAAGATAGAGGAAAAAAAAAATCCAAAACATTTGCAAACATTTGCCAGAAAGAATCTATTAAATTAGTATTAAAAGGCTTAAATCTCTGGCTGGTTCTTCATGATGAGGCAGCTTTGTTTCATTTCTGTGTTTCCATCCCCGACACGTCTGTTAGTTTTGGACAAATTGCTGCAGAATCTTGTGGTTTTTCTTCACATTCCAGCTGCGGCTTTGATGGAACTGTGTCAGAGAGTGACGCAAACTTAGAGGAGCTCGTCTCCGATTTAAAAAAAAAGGTAACAACATCGGTTTATCTTATCGGGTTATCTTTCTGCGCAGGGCTGTAAACCATCCAAAGCTTTCTTTTTTATACAGTATCTATTAATCTAGCATGCATCATGTGTAGACTGAAGATGGGCTGGCCCTCTCTGATGTCATCATAGACATGTTTTTAAAGCTCAGTGCTGGTGATGCAGCTTGGTTTTAGGAGCATTTATACATCTGTGTGCTGGTTGTTTGCTCTGTAACTCTGCCACTAAAGCTCAGTTTCACTCAGTACTTGAAGTTGTAGTTGATAACTTTGGTTAGTTGCACGCTGCACCGTGCAGATCCATGTCCAGGAGGATAGATCCAGAGTCATGCGTGACTAATAAAGTTTTGAGGTGGAGCTGAAGCCGACAGATAGCGACCTGTGATGACACCCACCTGTCACTCAAAGCGGCCACGCCTTCAATTCTGCAGAACTTTAAGCTGTGACATCATTTAAACAGATACGGTTTAGCAGATATGTAGGAAGCGACTCCACTAAGAATCTAAAGGAGCTGCAGCTGTTGGTTCTTTTAATTTCTCGGCCCCAGATTTTGTGTGAAACTGTCGCTGCGTCTGGAAACGGTCCCGGACATTTTTGTGTGGAAACCAGAGTTCTGCTAATGAGCTCTACTGGGGTCGACTGTTTGATCTCACACACACACAAATACATCCGAGTTATCAATGTGACCCCCGACTGGTCTTTCATGTCTGATCTCCCACTGCGTCTACGGGTTCAAAGGTCAAAGTTCAGACCGATACGGCCGCATAAAGAGGAAATGAAACTGAGCTTTAATACACACACACACACACAAAATAAATAAAATGACGTTATTCACAATGATGCCATCGATCACGACACTTTGCACTCTGCCCACACACACACCACACACACACCCCACTCCTCGCACAGGAATGTGCACTAGAATCCACATCTAACCACCTATCTACACATGCACACACACACACACACACACACCTTTGTGTAGCTCATTTCCCCCCCGCTTCATGCATACATTCACACCAATTACGCCCACGCCCAGTTTCTCAAAGCATGTGCACACACACACACCTTTATAGTATTTATACCGTTGAAGTGCGTGCACACACGCACACACACACACACACACAGACACGCACACACACACAGTGCAGATGAGGGTGTGTCGTTTTACAATTGGAAAGAATGAACCAGGTTGAACGCTGTTATTGCACAACAGCCTCACATTCTCCACAGGACGTCAGGAGTCTGTGGGTGTGGATCACACACCCTTCGTCTTCTTCTCTGGTTTTGACTGATGAGCTCAGTGTTTCACTCCGGCTCCACTCATCTGAGAAGCCACACGCTACATTAAAAGGTCTTCATGTGCGTGATTCATGCGTCCTCAGCGTACACCGCACTCACCGCCGAAGTCCGTCCACCCATACGCACTTACATAAACTATACGCACACACGCTGGAAATGTCAGTTGCTTCTCACACCCTGCATCAGCGCTGGCAGCAGCCAGCAAGTCAAACAGGCTTCCAGCCAGGCAGGCAGGCAGGGACACGCTCCGAGTGGAAGCGGAGGTGGCGGCGGGGGTTCGGTAACATCTGTGCGGCGCTGGGGTTTGAGGGGCGCGTTGAAACACGCTGCACAAAACACCAACACCATGTTCATCACGTTCTGGGACGGATGATCTCAGAGTGCGGTTACACGGAGCTGGCGTCGAGCTCTGCACGACGCCAGCTCCACGTCATCCGCTCCCAAGGTGCACGGAGAGGAATAAAAAGGAAAAGAGGAGGAGGTTCGTGTTTGGGCTCGCGTTCCTCGTCAGGTTCAACCAGAAACATTCAGCGAACAGCACGAAGAAAATGTGTCTGTTCTGCTGCAAAGATCCTCATCTGATCCTCAGTGACGCCTTCATCACTATATGACAGATCTGATTCTAGATCAGAGATCAGAGACTAGTTTTATCCAGTTTTATCTCTTTGCTTTTGTCATCATACTTTTATAATCTAGCTCGAACTAGTAAAGGCCTTTAATTTCCAGGGATAAACTCTTCATTTTTATCTCGTATATCTGGTCTCCAGGATCCAGGATTTGGTCCCACAACCTCTCGTACTCCAAAACAGAACCATCCCTTAGACGAGAACAATATCAGCGCCGGTATTAAACTCAGGGGAATGTCACAACAGGACATTAAAGGAGTTAAATGTGGACCTGCTGGCAGGAGGTACAACCTCAAGGAACTCTGACAATGCAGGAACTAGACTGGACCGGCTGCACCAGACCGAGCCGGGGCCAAACCCAAGCTGGCCTGGCTCGACGCAGGGCCGCCTATTCTTAGACGTGCACCAATTAAAAAAGGGCTGTGGCGTGCGACACTAACTACTCACTCACTCACTCCAGATACATGAGAGCTACAGAGCAGACGGTTTAAAAGGACGCGACCGAGTCGTCGCATCAACCGCATCTACACACACACAGGTTTTCATCCGACGTCAAACCCGAACCTAGAAACACAATGAAACGCACAACGTGACACATGGCTGCACATTCCTCTGCTCTCTGGTTCCCTGTGAAGCTGTAACTGGATACGAGGCCACTGCTGCACCGGTCTAGGAACAGGACACCGTCCCTCAGAGGCCACGGTGGGACCAGGGAGGTACGGCTGCAATGTGACGACCAAAAAATCCATATGATGCCGGTTTTTCTTTTCATGCATAATAATCACGTGTTCACAACATTTTCTACGGGTTGAGAGAGGAATTAATGCCGTCTAGGGACATTCAGATTATCAGAGATAAAAACAAAAAGAATGTAGCACGACCAGCTACCGTAATAACTGTAGTCTGTGTGCAACATTTTTTTATTTCATTCATAAAAAGCTAAAATTGGGGACATTTTCGGGTGCAGTTTTATCCTCAAAACGGACACTACCGATCCGTACTGTGAGGGTCTGAGGAGGAGGAACCGGCCTCCAGATAAACCAGCTGTTTGTCGCTGAGAAACATCCAAACAGCGCGGCGGTTCTGCAGTGAGACACCGGCCGAGACGTTGATCAGGGCGCCGCTGCTAATCAGGAACAAAGACGGGGATGAGCGGAGGAGAGCGGAGCAGAAAGACGCTGCTGTGGTCTCATTATCGCCTCCAGTCTGGACAGGTGATCATTAACACGTGTGCACAGACGCGGGGAGCCTCCCTCCCGCTTCATGTGCTGACAGGTAGCCCGTAAAACAAAGCCGTAATGTGGCGGGAATCTTTCAGCGCGCCGCGCACACACACCTCCCAGAGGGAGCAGACAAACATGTAATTGCCGTGTACTTCTTGGCTGCCCCTAATGCCCCCTCAGATATGCCATTACATGAGTCAACAGCTCCACGCCGACTGTTTTCAACAAGGCTCGTCGACGGCGTCCAGCCAGACTCACGGAGGAGCTGTAAATATAGCAGCTAACAGAAACAAAGGAAAGGGAGGATTAAGGAGGAGGAGGAGGGGGGGGGTGGGGGGGGGGGCACCAGGGGAGGGGAGAGGAAATGGAGAGGACGAAGGGGGGAAAGAGTTACAGGAGGAGAAAAGAGTGAAAACGTGATCGAATGTGGGAAAGAAGAGGAGGAAGAAGAAATCCAGTCTTATGTTTAACTTTGTCCCAGAAGAGTCAACTCCGATAAAAATAAAAAATAAAGAGATTTAAAGACTCAGAGTGAGCAGAAAATATGATTTCAAAAGGAACAACAAGTTAGTGAGGACAGGGAGAGGGTAATAGACGCATCACAGATGGGTGAATGTGGGATAAGAGGTTTAAAGAAAAGCAATTTGGTGGGATGAAAGCTGAGGATGAGGAGGACGAGGGTGGTGTTTACAGATGGTACGAACGTAAAATGAAAGAGTGAACGACGCTTTAAATAAAAGGCTGCGGGAGATAATAAATAAAACGTGTCTCGTGGAACTTCAGATGGATTCACGCGACCCTGCTGCTGCTGCTGCTGCTGCTGCTGCTGCTGTGAGAGGAGGAAGAGGAGGAGAAGGAGGAGGAAGAGCGGCTGTGTGGGAGCATGCTGGGAAACCAGAGCGGACTGGTCCTCTGCTTACATGACTTACATGACGCCTGCATTTTTCTGCATCTCCCACAGGAGAATATTTAATCTGGAACACGGACTCAACCCGGCGCGTGTGCATCGACCTGAAACCCGAGGATTCAAAGAGCTGCTGAGACGACCTGCTCCGTTTTAAATATCTGTCAAGTGTTTAGATGCAGAGTTCCCCTCTGTGCTGCTGTTGTTTTATTAATGAACACTTACTGCGACGGGCTCCAGGTTCGTCTATCAGAATATTATCTAATGAATAATGCAGGTTTCCTAAAGCTGAATTAGGTCTGATGCTGCTGCACGGTCGAGCCCCGACACTGATGCTAACGGTAGCAACCAGAAAGAATTAGCATTTAATTCAGTTTCTCACCTGCACGGATGGAAGTGAACCTCCGACATGTCTAAGACCAAAGGTTTGACTGGACTTCACCTCTAAAGATGCAGAATGAGCAACGTGCAACAAGGGAGGCAACACTATAATTATGATATGATACTTATTTCCTAGTCTTAGTTGCATTTATATTATTTAAATTGATATTCTGTCCAACTTGCATGTCACAAAATGCCTTAAAAACAATAAAAAAGGCAGTTTTTGTGATGTATGTTCGTATGTTTTGATCCTTTAAGCACTAGCACCGTTCCAAAAGTCCCGGTATCAGATAAAACCTTAATGATTTGACCCGTCCCTCCAGCCGAGACGTCAAGAACAAACTAAAAGAGACGTTTTTACAAACATTAGCTTTAGCGCCGCCTGTCAATAATACAGAGTCACTTTCCCTCCCTCTCTGTCCACTGAGCCTCGTTTTCAACCGACCATCACCCTGATCCGTCCCAAAACTCGTCCTCCTCCTCCTCCTCCTCCTTATTATTTCAGCCAGAGGAATCTGTTTCCTCGTGAGAGTTAATTTGGAGGATGTCCGTGTACCCGCCGCCGCTGACGGTCCCCCAGCAGCTGCCCCGCGGCCCATTTTTTTATGGGGAGGAAACTTAAAAAATGCGAAGAGAAAGGAGAGGACAGAGGAAGTAAAGGGAGGAGGGAGGGAGGGGAGGAGAAAGGGAGCGAAGGGCTAAAGTGTCAAGTGATGTGGTTATTTGTTCATTTATTTATGTCTCTTCCTGTCTTTGTTGCCGGAGGAGTCCAGGCTGGGGTCGGGTTGCAGCGCTGCTGATGGAGAGCCTTCGGTTTATTTTGGGACCCACAAGGTCCTCTTACAAAAGAGTGGGACGCTCATTATTCAGCTCCGGGACGTCAGTGAGGACAGAAATAGATGAGGTGGGGTAGGTTTAGATGCATCAGCCTCGACACGTTGAAGGAATAAGAAATAATTCCTTCGTAGTTTTTAGGTGAACCGATGGATCGAACACTTGTACGTACGCAGGGTAAAGCGGAGTCTTTCTAACGGCCTCTTGCCACATGTGTATGAGGCCACGCCGTCACGCTGTGTGCCAATAAAAGCTGCTGGCGACCGGGGGCACGTTGCTCCACTCCCAATCACACAGTCCAGAATTGCGTAACTCAATGTTGACACTGTCCACCACAAAAGCCCCACGTCCATTTCTTAATCCACTGCTTTCACATTTCACGTCTCTGCCCGGGACATTTCTCCACGTCAGAAGCTCCCAGACTCCCTCAAAGCTTCATCTTTTATCCCCCAGTCTCGTCCTTTAGAGGTTCTTTAAGGGTTTTTTGTGTTTTTCTAATGATCTGTGTGTTCTTCTAATGGTTTTAATCCACCACACGTGCTTCACTCGGAGCAGAAATCAAAGCTGAGAAATGTTAATCCTCTGAAGTATGTGTGAACACTGGAGCTCCTCCTCAAAAAGGTCATCGGAGTAAAAACCCACAGAGGTTTAAGAGCAGGTTAATGTGGAGGACGTCCTGACAGGGCCCCGCTCAGAGGAGTCACCGCTCATTCAGACGCATAGTTCTGTCCTTTTATTCAATTTGAGGAGTTAAACTATTTCAGAGACTCTGACGTCTGGTCTCCACTTAACGCTGAGCTCAAGTCAGAGCAAATTAAACTTCAAACCCAGCTGGTGGACAAAGTCATAAATCCACCTGAAAGATCATTTAAGGCTTCGACCAGGTCAGAGCAGTGCACACCGATCAGGCATAACATTATGACCACCTTCATAAAGTTCAGACTGAACTCATAACATAACATAACATATAATATAATATAACACGTCTGGGTTTGACTGTAGGAAACTCATATTTTGCCCTAAAGTTGTGAACTATGAGAAAGGGAAGTTAAACTTATTTTGAATTAGTTCCTGATCCGGACAATGGACACATTTCTTTGGGATTTAAGGTATTTGATTTTAATGAGCTGTATTGCTTCTATAGTTGAGAACATTACAGCCAGATTAAAACTGGAACTGCAACCACTTGATCAAACATTGGGAGATCACACCCTGGTCACACCTTAAGATTTATTTAGTTAGTGAGTTAGTTAGTTTTTGAATTATGCTGCACATTCGTTCAATCGTTTAGGACTTAGTTTGGATCTGTACGATAATGGGTTGTAGCACAGACGCTTAGAGGAAACTAACTGGTACTAAATGGACTGAGGTCAAATATGCACAGAGAGAATAAATGAATAAATGAAACGAAGCAGAGAATCCTGTTCTGTTTGTGCCGCTGGTTTCAGCGTCTTGTTGATGGCTGAGACTGAGAAGATGCAACGAGAGACGACACCGACTGAAAACTAAACGGACTAAACCCGCGAGGACAGATTTACGCTGCGCTGATTTTTCCCCGATCTGGATGATTTATCCGACGCTCGGCATCAAATCCAAGAATGTTGCAACCGTCTAATGTGGAAGACTCCGCCCACTTCAGTCGGCAAAACAAACCACAACCGTCTCTGTTTCCAGTCTGCTTTATTCACGCCACCGAAGAGCGAAGAGGAGCAGAGCCTGACGACGAAAGAGCGTCAACCACGCTGAACACGACAGGGATGTCAGGAATGCCAGCTATGTTCTACCTCCCTCCAACTCCCTTTCTACTACATCTTCACTCTCTCCTCCTCTCACCTACGTCTGGTTCGTCTCTCGGCTTTGCTCAAATCATCAGCCAGAGAGCACAAACGTAATAAATCGACCTCGGAGCAGGAAAACAATTCTTTCCTCACGACATCTCGGTTGTGCAAGTATGTGAAGAAGCTGTTTGGCAACAGAATCCCTCAGACACTCGAGTGAGAGACGTTAAAGAGGCCTCTTCAAGATCACATAAACAACTCGGGGAGGCAGAGAGCTGGCGAGATCCGAAACGAAACGATGTCACAACGTCACATCCACAGCCTGGTCCTCATCTGCACCATCACTCAGCGCCGTGTGTTTAGATCGAGTCATCTAACGGCTTTAATTTATCTCCTGAACGGCGTGTGATGAAACGCTCATCATGAGTCAGAGTTTAAGGACGGAGGATAAGATCAGCCGAAAGGAGAAGAGCCATCAGAAAACTACTTGGAATTTCAGATCGTGTCTGTTTCCCTCGTATCACGCCATCACTTCTTTTCTCTTCCTCGGCCAATCGGCAGCCAGCTAATCCACTTCCTGTCTTTAGAGGCGCAGCACAGGAAGCGGCGGGGGCGGAGGATGTCCACGTTAATTCTCCAGGAATGCGGCGGATGAATCCAACCAAGAACCGACTCCCGCTCAGATGTTAAACATTAACCTCTGAGCGAGAGCCGAACGCCGCTCAGAAATCTGGCTGCGTGGAGATTTACAGCCGCGTGTCCAGCGACACATGGAGACGACGGCCAAGCCAAGAAGGAAAAAACTGAGCAGGAAGTTTGTAACGGGCCACCGAGCCGTGATGAGTCACAGAAAGAGTGAGGTCAGCGAGGGAGGAAGGAACTGGAGGTGAAAGGTGAATCTCACACATGCAGGTTTCCCTCAGACAGAAGCTCAACAGAAAACACAGATCAGCCACAACATTATGACCTTATACTGTGCAGATCTCCCTTGTGCCTCCAAAACATTGTTGTTGGGAGTGGGATAGCTGCCATCAGGGAGTGTCACTGCTGTGGGGTGGGGTGAGGTAGGGTGGGGTGGGGGCGCCTGGTTTGGTCTAGGTGGGAGGTACGTTACCAAGTAACATCCACATGAACGAACGCCAGGTCCAGAAGTTTCCCAGCAAAACACTGAACTGTCAAAAGATGATTTAAATGATATTTACTCGCCCTGTCAGTGGTTTTAATGTTGTGGCTGATCGGTGTACTCACGCCGCCCATAAAATAAACTTGTGGAACAAAGACATTAAAGCTAAAACCGGTGAATCATAGGCTCCTTATCCTGAGGCGAACAGACTCCTCCTAAAGCTGGTGGGATCATTTTTTAAATCCCTCAAAAAAAAAAAAAAAAAGAAAGAAATAAAAAAAAGCAGCGTCTTGGTAACGTCCTGGTTCAGACGGAGCAAAATGAAAAAGATCAAAACACAACCACATCACAAGGACTAAACATGCCAAATACACTGCATAGAAACCGCTATGAAAACTCATCCTCCTCTGGAACCTGCACCTCATCGTCACGGTAACCGTGTTTTGAGGAGGCAACCGGGACAGTCGTCGGGGTAACGGTGGTGGAGGTAACCGGGACAGTCGTCAGGGTAACCGTGTTTTGAGGAGGGGACAGTTGCCGGGGTAACCGCGTGGCGGAGGAGATAACCGGGACGGTCGTCCGGGTAACCGTGTTTTGAGGAGGTAACCGGGACAGTTGCCGGGGTAACCGTGTGGCAACAAGGCCAGGTATTGCAATGATTGACACCGTTTACAATCAGGGGACGCCCACTTTCTGCCTCCCGGTGACTCAACCACACGTCATTTCACAACCAGCCTCTGCCACGCTCCATTTAAGGTCACACACTCTCACACAGGTACGACAGCTTCCACTGAACCACGCGGGGACATTCCACGATGGTGGAACTGTTTCTAAATGTGACACCTTTCAACACATCTAACACACACACAAAGATCTGCTTCTTATCCCGACCTTTATTTATGACCCAGATAAGGGTCCCATTCAGACGCCTGGTCAGAGCCGGACTAAGGCCGGGGGACTAACCCGGGGGTCGGGGAGAACACCTGGAAACTAGCATACAACCCCACACAATGGAACCGGACCTCGGACCCGGAGAAAAACAAAAGAGGAGCAAAAATGTTTCAAGACAAAAGAAAACTCTGAGTATGTGCTGGGGCTGATATCACTTCATAAAAAGCATGACGACAGAGGAGAGCTGCACAAAAGCAAAAGACACGTGAGAGAGACTGGAGGGAAAATGTCAAATCAGTGGAACCAATGACATTAGTTTTGGGGAAATCGGTTTCAAAACCAAATAAAACAGTTTTTCAAGCCCTGATATTAAATAAAGCAGCGACACCCGGCTCCACTTCCTGGACCACGATGTAATGTCATTCATTCTGCGGTGACCTTCAGCTCATTCCTTCCCTCTGCCTCACACTGTTTAAGGCCCAACTTGGCCGCACGTCAAGTTAAATTATCACGAGTCAACAGAGAGGAAAAGGAAAGAAGGTGAAAGACGAAGGAGAGCGGGGCAGGACTGTGACTGATTAACAGACGTCTCCCTTCAACCTTGCTGGTTTTCGCCGGGTCGTGACGTGAACGTGCCTCCTTTCGTTTTCCATACATGCAGCTGTGGAAGCAGAGCTTCCAGTAGCCGGGACGCTGCTGCCTTTCTCTCAGCGGCCCGGCCTCCCGTTACCAAACCAGAGCGGTCTAATCACTGAACGAGCTGAGGTCATTATTATTACACTCCTCTCTCTTTGGCAGGCCCCTAATGGCAGTTGGCAGGGCGAAGCGTCAGCTGTTTGCGTCGGCCTTTTATTTAAAAAACCGCTGGCTGAATCTTTCCAGAGCCCCGCGACAGTTCTGTGGTTCTGTTGTTGATCGGTTCAGGCGGGAGGAAACAGAGTCATGGCATCGAAACCCGCCTCTGCTAGAAAGAGCGCTGCTGTCCCGCTGCCAAACTGACTCTGGTGGTTTCATTTTCCAGCAGGTACGGTCATTAACCGGAATAATGCTACTATTAGGGCTGCAGAACGAATCCAAGTTTAATCGCGATCACGATGTTGGCTGCCACGATTAAATGAACCTGATCAACGATATTTACATTTAAAATAATCAAGTCGTTTCTAAACAGGTAGTCAGCCGACCACCAGGGGGCGAACACATGGTTAAGGCCTCATTAAGCTGCCTGAATAACAAGCACCTGGCAGCGTTAGCCTCAGGTAACCAGGTGAACCGACACGAGCAAGTCATCCTCAAAAGGATCCACATCCATTTTCTGGACTCGTTTGGGATTTAGGCCGAGACCCACAGGTTAACGCAACTAATCTGATCAATCATCCAAAAAAAACATCACAAACCAAAGTACAAGGAATGAATGAAGGCCAAAGCCAGCGCTTCACTAAACCCCCTCTGTGTCCATTCATTTTGCACTGAAAACTGTTTGAATATTGTTTGTTTAAAAGTAGTGCAATAAAAAAAAGGTATGATTGTGTACGACGGTTGATGCATATGCTCCACTTCTTCTTCTTCTTTTTTGGTTCTGTAGCAGAAACAGAACCAATGGAACCAATGCATGCTTGCAACGAATCGACCTTTACAGAGAAGTTCTCAAAACGACACAAAAAAAAAAAAAACCATGGTGTTGGTCCGTGTGAACGCGGATTAAGGCGTCTGGGCTGGTTCGGTGTCTGGAAGATGTTTGACTCACGTTCACACCGTTGGGGTTGGAGTCTCTGGCTGATGGCGGCTTGTTAAAGCTCCATCCATTAAAAGGAAGGAGAACAGGATCAAAACTAATTCCCTCAAATTACAGAGCAGTGAGACATGCGAGTTTCAGGTGGACTCCTCCCTCAGATGTTCCAACCAAAACCCTCAACTAACACTCGTTTAGAAACGTCTTCAACTGAAGGAGCAACAGATGAAACGGCTTCTAGAAACTCAACAAGTCCAGATATTTGGATCTGACGGCACCTTGTACCAAGACACCTGACTAACGGCTAAAACTGTCCAGCTCTTCGTACACTCAGGTAGAGAAGCTACAGTAAAGGACGCTTGTTTCCCACATCTCTGCAGCACAACAAGTTTTAAAGTCCAGATGTGAAGACGCCAGAGAAGAACTGAGATCATGTTTAACCTCTAGATTTAAGACGACACAGCATCAAGATGTTGGTGCGCGGAAAACGCAAGCAGAGATCATTATAAAAACGGTTTGTTAAACATGTTTGCGGTTTTCACAGAGAAAAATCTAACTTTATCCTACTCAGATTTTATGGTTTTACTGTTGTTTTAGGTCCAATGTGTTAATACAGTTTGTCAAAAAGGAAAAAAAAAACATAACTGTAAAATGAGAGGTTGTGCTGAAAAGAATGACACCAAACACAGCCACAGTTTAAACCGTTTCAACCATGTTCGATGCACAAACATATAACGGTGTTGTTCTTGGTTCTGAAACAGCACTGATAAACGATGAATGGATTTATTTGCACGTAGAGCACGAGTCTGGGTTCGGGTCTGAAGCTCTGGCTGGATGATGAAGGCGGCCGTGAACGCTGGCACTAAAAAGACGTGTATCTTTTAGTGATCAGACGCCATCGTAAGGTGTGGGCGGGGCCTGAAACCTTGATGAAGACGACACAAAACGAAATGAGTGACATGAACGAGATCTAATCTGTTAATGTCGGGGCATTTGTCAGCGTGTGAATCTATAAAATCACATGACTGACTTATACGCTGGGAATTAAGATGACGACCACATTAACAGCTCAGCTGTTTGCTCGTTTGTTTTTAGCATCATTTACAAACCAGAGCGTCTCTGTTAGAAGCTCGACTATTTTCTACCTTGAGTGTAACCGTTGTAAAAACCAACTGCCCCGTCATTATTTAAAGAAGCGAGCTGAACACTCGCTGCTGATCGACACTCTTTCTGAGAAATGTCTCGTCACGCCTCAGAGCCTCTATTCTGCTACGGTGTCTGATAAAAAAAAACATCGAAACCTGCTGTTAGAGGAAGTTGTTGGTCAGTAATTATTGTTAAAAGGGTGATTGTGGGAAAGAGCTCAACTTCCTTTTCTTGTGCAAAGTAATGAAACCTCTTTCTTGCATAAATGTGAAGCAGTCTGTGTGGAAGACGCTTAAAGGCCCCGTGTGTGTGATCGTCGCTGCGTTAGTGAGTAAACGCCGCTATAGATAGAATGAGTGAGCTCTAAACTCAGCGCCGGGTTATTTTCATCATTAGGGGAAGAAAAATAAATAAACTCTTACGCTAGAGATGTGAGCGAAGAAAATGTGCTGAGCTGGCAGCATCGCTCCATCGCTCGTGATCGAGTGAGAAAGACAAAGTGTCATCGACGGACGGACGGAGGGACGGACGGAGGAAAGAGGAAGGACGGTGCGTGAGAGAATAAAGCTCGTTTTATCTCTCTGTGGGTATGTGTGGTATGAGAACGCATCCTCATGCTTTACGTTTTTGTCACAGCTGAACTCATTCACAAATAATAAAAAAAAAAAAATTAAAAAAAAAACGCATGACGACAACAGACACACAAACATTTCAATCGACAAAAGAAAACACAGCAAATATGTGAACCACGAATAAGACAAAGGAAGGTAAATTAAAAATGAAAAAAAAAAAAAAAAGGAACGCAGAGGGCTGATTGTGTAAAAAAAACGAAATGCAGCCAAACAGGAGTTTCAGGCCGGCCCAGTTGCCCGGCAGCAGACAGCATTGTCACGGTAACAGGCTCTTCCTGCCCCTCCTCCTCCTCCTCCTCCTCCTCCTCCTCCCCACCACCACCCGCCTTTCGTGCTTTTACCTTATAAGGCAACACATTTAGCTGCCTGTCACGGCGACAATGGGGATGTAAGAGGGCAGCAAGGTGCACCCCTCCAGCCCCTCCTCCTCCCCCATCCTCCCCCCACCTCCTCCTCCCCCCGAACCACAACCACCACAATCACCACCGACGCTGACACACACACAAAGAGCGGATACGACTTTGAACGCTTTTCTTCTGACGCTGCAGATCTTTTTAAAGTCACCTGCATCCACGTCCACCGTGTTTCTGTGCAGGAATGTGAAACACGACACACACCTACCTCCTACTCCCCCCCCTCCACCTCCACCAGCACCAGCACCACCCCCCCTCTCTGCTTCCTATGAAGCAGCAGAAACAAACAGGCTGGTGAGCGGAGGGATGGACGGACAGAGGCGACGGAGGTGACGTGTGTGTGTCCATGTCCTCTGGTGCCCTCCCGTCCACGTTGTGTGAATTTTAATACCCTGTGTAAAAGTCCCTGAAGACAAATATCACATGTTTTTGTGCTGAACGCAGCTTAATTTAAAACTCGTGATGAGAAGTCAAAGCGGCGTCGGACGGCAGGTTCCTGAAGGGGAACCAGCGCAGATAAAGGAAGACGATGAGTCCCGGTTCGGTTAAAGCGATGTTACCGCCTCTCGTCAGGATAATGGAGCTCTCATGTATTATCTACCCTCCCAGGATGCAGGATCCTGCATTAATCTGATGCTAAATTCTCACAAAGACAAACAAGACAACACGTGGAATTTAATAGAGTGCAGCTGCAGAAAGGGATCTGCTGAGATTTGTGCAAAAAAAAAAAAAAAAAAAAAGTGTGGAGGTGGAGGAGCACGACGGCCAGGGAGAAATTATAGATGTGCAAAAAGCCAGAGAGCGAAACTGTGTGTCAGAGCATTTGGAAGGACTTAAATTTAAGCAGCTGAAACACAAACATCATTCAGAAAAGGTCAACGTTGGCTTGTTCAGGCTAATGCAGCCGTAAGAGTTTTAACAGGCTTCAGTCGTTTAATCCCTCAAAGTGTGTGTGACCACGCTATTAATCAGGCCATTTATTCCACATGAACTCCGAATATTAATTACCGCCGCGCAAATTAAGGGACAGAAAAGTGTGTAGTTTGGGAGCACGGTGGCGAAAAGTGCCTCCAGACTTCTCAAGGATTTCCTGACGCTGCGAGTCATTAGGAGGGAGGAGGAGGGAGGAGGAAGGGTCGACGAGGATCCAGAGCGGAGCAGCACATTGTTTGTTCCTCTGAGTTTCCGCTTGTTGATGACCCGTAGAAAACACACACACACACACGTCTAGCCGAAAGCAGCCCTGTCACACATTCCAGAGCTCACCCTTCCCTTTATGGCTTCATGATTCACTGGCTCTACGCCCGTCTGACACACACACGGTGAGACGGATGCAGAGGCAAATGGACATTAATCAACCGCTGAGAGCGTCACATCAGACGTTACAGGCACCACCACCTCCACCACCCGCCCCACATACACCCCCACCCCCGTTCACTTAATCTGGACCAACACTGATCAGACCTGGAACTTCCATCAACAACCTTCAGCTGGTTTTTAATGCAGTGATCCTCGTGGCCCAGATACAAACCTTAAAACACTGTAAAATACACAAACCACCCCCCTTGTCTGAGCCCCTCCGGCTGCAGGTCCAGTATGTGTGGAGGGGGAGGATGGAGGGGGAGCTGGGGACCAAGGTCAGAGACCCGGATCGATGTAATCCCTTTAAAATGACTTCAATATCACAGCCCCCCCCCCCCCTCTGGTGTTAAATGGAGCGGCCCGTGTGCAGACAGTGAATCAATGATGCTTCTCAGCCATAAAACCATCATCACAGATTTTACTTCAGTTTAGAGGATGTTTTATATGTGAACTGATCAAATGTGGAGTCAGATGTCGTCTCTAAACCAACGCTATGACGATGATGATGGATCAGACATTCAGACTCGACTCCATTTAACCTGGAGTTGTTGTATTATCTCTAACAAACTGCTTACGACACAGCACTGGTGTCATAGAAGTTTATTACCCTGCAGTAAACACCAGGATTTGATGGCTGAGCAGAAACATGAGGAGGCAGATACCGAAACGCTCGACTTCCTCTTCCCTGCTCTCACCTCGGAGCTTCTCAGAGCCTCTGGTTTCCTTCACTTCACCCGCAGAGAGATGTCGGTGAAAGGGCATCCGGCCTGTGAGCGCGGTTAGTTAACAGGGCCCGATATGAGTGGCGCTCCGTCCTCAGATGAGCTGTCAGCTGTCAGACTGGCGCTCATGCTAATCCTGCGGTGGAGCTGCACAAATCTTAGATCATTTCTTTAAACGGTTTCCAAGTTTCAGTGAGGAAACCCATAAACGGACCTCCGTCACAAACGCGCCACGGCCGCCATATTAGCATCACAACTCTGCTTCGGGGCTGTTGCTAGGCGACGGCTACAGCATCTTATTTTTAGCAGGTTTTAAAATGCATCGCAGCACCTCGTGTCTGATGTAGGAACCAGCTCCTCTCTCTCTCTGTCTGTTCTGCCGCCACGGATCTCACCCCAACACAACGCGACAAAGTAACTTTACACAAAGAAAAGCACAGCTGGAAACCTGCATCACTGCCGTTATCAGCGCACACGAGTGTCAGAGTGAAGGCGGAAATAACCCGTCGGTGGCATGAAGGTGCTAAGAGAGCGCGTTAGCTCTGAAACCGCCTCATAATGCTTTATCAAGCTCAGCAGGAAACAGTGCAGCGAGATTCACGAGTCGTCACATCTACACAGCAGCAGCAGCATCAAAACCAGAAAACAGCAAAACTGTGAAACTGCCACAGGAAGGAGAGCGGGGCCTGCGTTTAACTCCGCTGAGAGTCAGGAGGCCGACAGAGGCGTCTTTGTTAAGCAGGGGAGCGGCGGCTACATAATCCCCTGGAGGGAGGCTAGCTTTGATTGGATCAGACAGGATAGTAGGCTCCTGGCTCACGGTGGAGAGGGCAGAGGACTTCCCTGACCCACATCTAGACCAGCGACAGAGCAGGAAGCAGCACGGCTTCATGCTGCTGTTACTGTTAATGTTGAGTGTGACGTATTATAACGTAACAGATTTTATTATGAGGCGAGTTTCAACCAAAAAACAGAGGACGTCTATGACTGACTTCTGTTCATCACAAACTTTTTAAAGTTTGGCCTCGAAGGTCTTTGCAGGAGCACAATCAGTTCCCAACAGTCAGACTCTAGACCTGGTCTGGCTTCCTGGACCAGCTGCCGTATCATTTCCATTATAGTTTTACGCAGAAACTGAACATGTGCATCCAGATTCATCCTGACGTGACAGGGGTGAATTTTTCCCTTCATGCAGCAGAGCTGGACTCCAGCCATCGGCTCCATTAACAGTCATGAGTCTGTGCGCTGCTCTGACTCTTAGTGTGTGTGTGCGGTGACTTGATTTCTGAAACGGGGACGAGGCAGAAACCACAAAAACCTCAGAGTCCTTCCTTCCTCTTTCCTCCACTACTACGAGTCTCAGGAGGCGAACAGAGTCCTCTTTTCTTCTTCTGCGAGGGAAGAATTACTCATTCTTTTGCGAGTAGCGTCTCCACGTGCTCTTTCACCGTGAACAGCAACGTGAAGATGTTCAGGTGAGGCTGAGGCGAGAGGAGGCTGAGGCTTGTTCCTTTCAGTTTTCACTCAGACCCAGAGGCTAAAAGCAGCAGCAGCAGCTCAGTGTTTGGATCGTTTGTCTTCTCAGCTGCATAAACTGGCAGTGAACCTGTGGTAAGTGTTTATCAGACCATCTGTCTCAACCTGTATCTGGGTCTAGATGCAGTCGTACGCTTGTAGGCTGCACGATCGCCAAAAGATAAGTGTGTCAGCACGTGTGTGTCGAGTGTATTCTGCAGAATAATCCTGCTCTCAGTCTCAGAATATAATTCACAGTTACAGTTTAGGTTTTAAAACTCCTCGTGTGAGTAGAAGCACTGGTCTTGTAGTCTCAGAGGACCCCCCCACCCCCACCCCACCCCCCATGAAAGACCAGAGAACAGATTGAAGTTATGAACAGGCCCCAGGCTGCAGTCCTGGAGATGCCTGAGCAGAAATATATCCCACATTTCAGACAGAAGCCTCGGAGCTGGTCGGATAAAATCACACACACACAAAAAAAAAAAAACTATTTGTCCAAAAAAACAAACGTAAGCTTAAAATAGCAGCGCACACTCTAGTTATCCTCTTTTGTCTGAGCCTGTTGCCGTAACGACAACAGCAAAGACCGAGGAGCGAACCAAGAACCGCAAGAAATAAATGGAGAGAGTCAGAGGAGGAGGAGGTGGAGGAGGAGGTGGAGGAGAGGAAGAGTGTCGCGTGGGTTTATCTGGTGCAGCTATAAATGAAAGCAGAGGAACCTGAAGGCCAGTAAATATTTAATGCTGCTCTTCTGTGGCCTGAAACCAACACAGGCTCCTCTGATTGGCCGCTCAAAGGTTCAACAAACGCTTTTTCAATTCATGCACAAGTAAGATTTTCAATTTGACGTTTACGAGGCTTTTATTCTGCGTAGTAAGTGATCGAGGAAGTGAAGCCTTTCGAGAATCAGCTGCATCATTTCAAGCCAAAACCGATCAGCTGTTTAAAACGTGAACACATGCATCCTCCTCATGTCTGCGGCATGTAAGCGTCTCCCAGTGGACGTCCTCCTCCTCCTCCTCCTCCTCCTCCTCCTCCTCCTCATCTTCACCTCTTCGCCCAGTGCCCCAGTTTGAAGGCTGTTAAATAATCCAGCAGGAGCTCACCGAGGAAATCAGAGACGGCCGCGGAGGAAACAAACACGCAAACTCCCAAACACACACCGGACCCGACTCGTCTTCACGGCCTCGATGGAACGTTTCTAAAAAGCGACCGCGACACGTCGAGGTCTTTGCCTCCACACCACAACAAACACTGAGCGACAAAGCCTCATCGGAGGACTGTGGTTCCCCGTCAGGGTCGAGATCAGTGCAGATTCCACACCAGACAAACGGGTCAAAGAGTTAAATAAATGTCTTTACACCAAAGTCTATAACATGTAAATGATTTTATCAGACTCTAACTTAAATTAGCCCCAGCAGCCAGTCAGGAGACATGAGGATGTGATCAGAGCAGCAGAACCTAAAGTGTAGTTGTAGTAAATAACTTTACTCTGTCAGCAGAACTAACACGTCCTGTAGCAAAGAAAAGAAACACACAAGATAAAGGAAGAAGAAGAAGAAAGGAGAAGAAGAAGAAGAAGAAGAAAGGACAAATTAGCACAAGATTAATTTGCATCGTGTGTTAAGTGCAGCCTTGAAACCACAACTTCCCTCACCCGTGATGTCTTTGTCGAGTTTCTCTATTGAATTATTCTCCAGCAAAGATCTCAAGGGCCAATCAAACAGGTTGGGGGCGGGGCTTTATGATGTCACTTGAGCTCCATGGAGTTGGACTTATCTAAATTAACTAAATGGCCAGTTGATGCAGAGCGATTTTTCTCTCTACATTAGTTGAATCCTGCTCCATGATAAAATCTAAATGCTAGAATGGAGTTGCTATGGTTCGCTTTGTAAATGATGCTATTACGCATTATGACTGTGTACAGGATTTAATCAGTCCACATCACAACAGCAGCTGCATCACTCAGCTGAATAACCTCTGGATGTTTATCCGTCCATTATCTGTGACAGCGTATCCAGATCAGGACGGCAGAGGTGAGGCCAGCTCAAAATCAACATTTCACTCTCACGACTAAACCCACAGTCACTTCAGAACCAACTATCAACCTCACGACGTCTGAAGAAGCCTCGTTTGTCTCCAGGTGAACGAGTTTCTCCACAACGTGACGAACATCTGGAGCAGGAGGAGGACGGCGTCTGCTCTGGAGCTGCAGCTCTACCACCAGACACCAGACTGAGACTGAGAGGCAGCTACGGGGCTAAAACCCTGATCCAGCTGAACATGCCCTCCAGATGTCTCCGTGTGCGTTAGTGTGTTAGTGTGTGTGTGTCCCAGATGTAGCAGCAGGTTTTAGCATCTCAGCCCTTTGTTTCCACACAAGCGTGTCGTGTCTGTTTCCCTCTCACAGCCCAGAGGGAGAGGAACCTGTCTAGGTGTGGCCGTACGCAGACATCCATCACGCTTTATTCTCCACCGTAGAAACGTTACTACAACAACAAGGTCAGCTCCATGAACCCTGGCCTGCTCTGAGCGCCGGAGCGTGCTGCAGAATACATGACTAGTTAACTTATTTCTACCTAGAAATAACATTTCTTATGAGCACGGGGAGCACGGTGCTCTCCACCACTTTAATGTCCGTCTCAGATTTGTGTCAGATCCAGATATAATCTGGTCATCTGAGCCGGGGCCTAATCTCTGGGTGGTGGTGGTGGTGGTGAGGCGGCCTGTCCCTCTCTGACAGATGCTCTGGAGGACGGGCAGATAGAGGACGACCTCAGACAAGGCAGTTTACTACCTCAAACATCAGTAAGACGCCTCTTCTACACCCTAACGCTACGAGTCACAGATCACTCAGTGTGTTCAGATGCACAGTTTAATGGAGCTACACTTAAAATTCAACTTTCTGAACGTGGTCATCGTCCCAGTTTACATGCAAATTAATTAAACTGACGGGAACATGTCCTCCTCCTCCACACTAGGTGGCGATGTGCGTCGTTGTCCAGTTAAAGTCCATTTGAGGCGTATACATGTCACAGAAAATCGCTTTCAAATCACATTATCTGAAGGAGAACTTCGATTTGAGTCAGAGTAACGCGTTTACGTGCACTTAAGTTACAGTTAAAGTTGGATTAAGGCAACATTAATTTTTTCCCACGTGCATGTAAACGTTCTGGGTGAGGATCGATTACTCACTGTAACTGGCAGCGAGTACTAAAACAAACCGTCTATTTATGACATTAAACCAGGATCTAAACCTATTCTTCCATGAAACAATGAGGACGACAAAGGAGGAAGCTTCAGAGACGACGCATGGTTAGTTCTGTAATAATAAATTAACAGCTGCTAAAAACACGAACGCATCCTCACACCAAAAACAGTGTGAACAGAGGAGGCAGCAAACGTCTATCTATAGTCTCCAAACCAGCACATGTTTGTTTGAGAAAAGCCTGAAATAGCTCCACTCTCTGTTCCTGATCACATTTACACTGGATGTGAACTCGGGCCACCTCACTTTCTCTCTCAGGTGCAGGACAATAGCAGAGCTCTGAAGTGGTGTTTCCAAAAATACAGCGGGCTGCAGATACACGTATGAACGCTACCAGCGCTCTGCAGCCATGACGACGAGCGAGAGAGAGGGGGGGACGCAAAGAGAGGTTAGAGAGAGGATGCACCGCACCGCCTCACTTTTAGACCCTTATTAATCTCAACCACTAGGACGCACGGTTAATCCTTCACTCACGAAAACAATTCACGATCTCAGGGAAAAGGTCTGGACGGTGCAGGATCATAACGACTGCGTCTGAATTAGACTCCTACAAACAGACGAGGAGGAGCGAGTTCACTTCCATCCAAGCTCTGCTGCTATGTTTGTTTATGAGGAACCTGTTAGGAGCAAAGATGAAGTGGAGCTTCGTCTTTTTTCTAAAGAATATTAGCATCTTTACAATGTGTTCCTCAGTTTATTTCCCCGTGGGTTCGAATGAATGAACAATAACTGACACAAACAGGCTTGTGCAGGAGGAACTAGCGATTGTTTAACTGCACGCTATGAACCGGGGGTGGGGGGGGACTCTACCCCCACAAGACCCCACCCTTCACACACACACACACACACCTAAACACACATCTCATTATCCTGCTGCTTTCCTATAAACAACACCCACAAACACAGTAGAACACACACAGAGCAGAAGGAGAAGGAGCAACTCACAGTAAAACATTTTAACTCAGAGCTGCAGCTGATTACTTTTATTACATTTTATATTTTACATTAATAGTTTTATTTGAAAACAGATTGCAAATGTCTGGACTGAGAGGCTGCAGTTTATGAGTGTTATCTTGTTTTTAGACTTTTATTTGTATTCCTTTGTCTTTCTACTGATGCTGCTGCACATTTCTATTCATCCATCCATTCATCTATCCATCAATAGAAAAGCAGTAAATCATCACATCTGTAAAGTTAAAGTTTTCTCCTAACATGCCATCACTTTAATTTACATATATATTTACGTTCTTATGTTGCTTCATATTCTTACGATACATTTCCTTATATATTGTTTTATCTTTGAAGGAGGACGGTGCTGAAACTCTTTATCTTCATGTTGCTGATTTGAGACATATCCTACATAAAATGAACGCTGTTAATGAACATGTTGGAGCTCATTCATGGTCTCAGTTTCTTTAAAAGCCAAGACTCTGAAGTTTCTATCAGAAAAGTCAGAATCACTCTAAGTGGTTTTGTTCTTGAGCAATCAAAGTTGGACCCCAGTTAAAATAAGAAGTTGTTTGGTTGATTTGTGTTGGTTTAATCCTATAATGACTTTTATCGATGAAATCATTAGAAAACGACATGTTGCATCATGCAGCATTTACTCAAACACAACTTGTGTTATGTAAGTTGCTGCTGTTCCATTTACCACCCAGAGGAATGTTAAGGGGGTTCTTTAATCAGCTTCACATCTTATTTGTCAGGAAAACCAACATCATTTGTCCATCTTGAACTTGGAGGATGTACGAAGCGGGGGTGGGATGAGGGGGGGGGGGGGGTCTGAACTCTGAGCTAAAACCATCCGCACGCTGGCCGCCGACCAGAAAGAAATTCTTAGTCTCTGTTGCTGCCAATTTCAATTCATCAGTGGGAAATGCCGTTTGCTAATCCTCACAGCTATGAACGAGCGGCGAGTAGTGAACCCCGACGTCTTCGTTTCTCACAAAGAAAGACAGAACCAGACCATGAAGAAGTCTCTGTGAGGTCCCAGAGATCCACAGCTGATCGGTGTCAACAGCGGCCCACGCAGCGCCCTCACGCTCCGTCCTGATTGGTGCGCAGAGCGACTCCAGGCTGCACTTTGGACGCATCAGCTGCACCAGAAACTGAAAAAAGTCAATGGTTCCAAAGTGCATCCAGTCACAGGTTTTAAATGATGATCGAGAAGCTTCAGACAAGAGCCCGAACACATTTCTGCTAACAAACGTTTGACGCCACCCTCTACCCCCGAGGAGGGTTGTCCTCTCCGTCTCCACCGCGCCGACCACATCTGCAATCCTGCAAACCCCCAACTTTTTTTTTTTTTTCCCTGTCGGGGCAAAAAAACAGGCCACCCCGCCCCCCTTTAAGTCCAAAGCCCCCTCCCACTGGCCTAGCTGGCTATAATAGGCAGCCAAAGGAATGTTTCCCCCTGCATGCTCTCCCACTGAAGCCAGCAGAACACAGAGGAAGACAAAGGGGGAAATAGAGGCGGGGGGCGGAGGGGGGGGGGACATTCCTCTCTGCTCTGTCCTCTCGCTGCCTGTCGGCTTGACTGACTGCTTCGTTGTTTAGGTCCACAAGCTGATTCTGGATGACGGTCAGCTGAGCTTCCCACAGCTGACCTGGGATCAGCTGGCAGCTTCCGTCCCCTCACGTCCTAAACGCAGCGTTAAAAACTTCAGATCGGCCCCGTCCATAACACCGGCTCGATCTCAGGTGTCGGAGGTAAAGCAGAGGATGCAACGATGCCCACATGTCAGCGTGATAAGGATTAGAGTGATCCATTGCTCAGGCCTCCTCACACCAGGCGGAGGAAACAGAATTAACTGTAATTACAGATAAACCGTAATGATTGTTCCTTTAATCCGGTCGACCCCCAGTCTGATGGGTTCAACCGAT
This sequence comes from Mugil cephalus, assembly GCF_022458985.1. Classification (NCBI taxonomy): domain Eukaryota; kingdom Metazoa; phylum Chordata; class Actinopteri; order Mugiliformes; family Mugilidae; genus Mugil; species Mugil cephalus. The sequence continues at coordinate 2,706,783 of NC_061778.1, forward strand.
CACCAAAGACCAACCAGCCTCCTCCTTTTAATGTCTATAAACAGTATATTCTGCTGTGGCTCAGTTAAACCCGATCTAAGCCTGACACACGGTTTGGACCATGTGTCCTCGGTCGGCCTGGACCTTCTGCACTATCTCGTGAGAGTGGGCGTCTAAAGAACAAACTAACAGTGTGAATGCATGGATCCTCGGATCGACTCTTTAACAAGCACCACAATGAGATCGGACCACATGTGAGAAAGACCAGAACTGGACTGAAGTAAAGACGCATGAAATATGTGAAACTACGGGGGAAAAATATTGAGGAAATGCCACAAATCTTTGGAATAGTTTCAAGGGAAATTGCTTAGAAGCTGAACTTTCTGTAAATAACTGAAATCAAATCTTTTAGGGATCCAGCAGCTGAGGACCTGCTCGACTGCGGAGCTTGATCTGAGCTGCCGGTTCAGCCCTCGTGAGAGGCAAAGAGGCAGAAACAGGATCACAATCAAACCTCCATCCCTCACTCCGTTAAAGCCGCACACTGTGACGTCCACATTGAAATCACTTCGAGGCAAACGGGACGGGACGTCCGTGTGGAGGAAATGATGCCCATCAGCACGTGACCGCGGAGATTCACGAGAGGAAATGCTAGCTAACAGTTAGCGCTGCACACTCCTGAGCTAGACGGATTCAGGGGGGAATGAAAACGTTGGGAGGCGGTATGAAGCTCTGAACGAGTTCGACTGCAACGTTTCTGCAGATTGACCCGATTTCGAAGGGGAAAGAAGAAGAAGAAGAAGAAGGCCGAGTCTCCGAGCTCTTTGGCTTATGTACACTTTTACTTCCCTCGTTAGCTCATCCAAACACCTCACCCTAACCCCCCCCCCCCCCCTTCCTCCTCACCCTCCGCCACATGACGTGGGAAATGTGTGCAGCCTAACTGTCGCTAAGGAGGCGGATTCGCGTGCAGCGTCGAGAGCTGCGCTCAGAAACCTCCCGGGGCGTCGCCGCGTGTCTCGACGTGCCGAGGATCTCCGAGTGGGGAGGAGTCGGGGATTTGAGTTGGTGGGGCAGAGGAGCCGGGTCCAGCTTCTCTGGGGAGACGTGAAGGCTGACAAATGTCTCCTCTTAATCTGCATTTTTCTGTCGGTATACAGAAAAGATAGAAGCCCTAATCTTTTGTTTGTCATTGTGGCTTTCCGTTCCTCTATCAGCTTCTCCAAAGCTGCAACAAGGACATCTTGTTCTATCTTTGAACAACATTAAATTCTTTATTATTTTAAATTCTCTCTGCTCCAATTTCTATGTGCAGGAGTATGCATGTCTCTCCTTGTTGCAGTTTTGGACATTCTTTATTTTTTTTAGCCTATTTTCGCTCTATTTTCTGCATGCACGCCTCTCAATACTCCTGCAGGAAACACTTCTTCTTCTCTTTATTCCGTGCAATAACTGGCAATAAGCCGCCGCCCTCGCTTTCCGTCCCCGATCAACCAGTCAACACCACCGGGGCCCAGGTTGGGTCAAAAACAAGGCCCTGGCTTCTGTTAATGATTGGCGCATTGGCGGGGCACACTTTCCTCTCTTTAGAAGAAAACTTTGACCCGCGCAATCTTTGGACAAACATCAGGCAGGAGTCGGGTTCGGCCACAGGAATGCTTTCAGCTTAAAAAAAAAAAAAAAAAAAAAAAATGCTGAGTCGACGCCGAGCATGCCGTCACACCACCGAAAACTATTCCAGCCATCCGGCTAAGTCGGCGAGGAGGAGGGAGCTCTCGGCTCTCAATCATTCCACGCTGTTAAACAATGCCTCTTCAAATTAGCGTTCATTGGACTGCAGCTCCACTCCCTTATGAAAAAATAAATCTCAGACATTTTTTGGTCAAAGGAAGAAATGCCACACGTGAAGCAAGAGACGAAGAGACGTCTCAGATATTCACTTGGGTGGAATCCATCAATGCATCTATCCATGCATTCATCCATTACATTCATCTACAAACAGAAGTGCAATAAGCTGTTGATTTTTACAATATTGCCTCATATTTGCATCTAAGCTGGCGTGGGAGAGGTTTGGTGCTGCATTCAGGGTCACACTGTCCATTCCAGTGCTCCTTAGAGCTTCAATAGACAGTTTTCTGGTCCAGTGAAGAACATTATCCCACATGTGAAGCGGGAGAGGTGTGACGTCTTATGACATTCAGTTCAGCGTAATCTTACTTTTACACATTTGTCTTTGTAGTGATGCTGCTGGATCAAGAATCCATCCATCCATTCATTCATTCATATACAAACAGAAAAGCAAATCTCCACATCTGAAAGCGAAATCTGACATTTGCGCTCGTAAACTTGTCACAGTTTTACCACATTGCAACATATTTGCATATAAACTTGTATGTGGTGCATTCAGGGACCGTCTGTAGCAGGAAGAGAGGAGTTACAGGTTTCATGCAATAAAAAAAAGCGACTGAGATTAATTTTGATGACTTCTGGTTTGATGGTTCCTGAATATTACTGAAGCAGCTCAAACAAGTCTGCAGAAGGGTTGAGCTAAAACAGTTATTAACTACTGGAAAGTCTTCAGCACCGTCACATCACATCAGTCAAAAGCTTTTTTTTTTTGAATGCTTGAAATAGCTGCGATGTTTGAGATTCTCTGGAGTTTTGAGGAAGTTGTTCACCTGAAAGGAATTTCATCAGACTTTCATCAGACGAGGTTGTTTCCAGACCGGAGGAGGAACAAGAAGTTTACAACCCGATTAACACCGGATCTCAAATACGGACCGGGAACGGGTCACACCTACCAGAAGATTACAAACTCAAACCCCCATCAGGGACCAGAGACCAGAGACCCCTGGACCAGGGACCAGGGACCAGACTACAGACCAGAGACCAGGGACCATAGACCAGGGACCAGACTACAGACCAGAGGAGCAGGGACCAGAGACCAGACTACAGACCAGAGGAGCAGGAACCCGCCCTGCCTCCACACACACCGACTCAAATCTCTCAATCACTGCTTTTCATTTTATGCAACAAAGTAACGACCGTGTTTCCGCTCAGAGGAGAAAAAGGGCGCAAAAGAAAAGAGTGAAAGCTGCAGAGACACAGACACAGACAGAGACAGAGAGACTTCTTGGAGCGGCTTTGACATTGAGGAGCTCAGAGGAGGCGCAGGCTCCGAGCAAAATGGTCGACGTGAAGGAGGAGGAGAAGAAGCCAGGAGCAGAGAGGAGGCGTTCAAGGAGCCACCTCGAGGAGGCCCGAGCTCCGTCTCCCCGTCCCCAGCCCTCTCTGCCATTTTCCCTTCCTTTCCGGCCTCCTCCTCCTCCTCCTCCACCTCCTCCTCCTCTCAGCCCGGCTCCGCTCGGCCCAACCTGGAGCTGGGCCCGGACCCCCTCCCTCCCCATCACCTCCCCTCCCACTTCTCCTTCTCCTTACCTTCCTCTGCTGCTTCTCCCAGGCCGGGTCCAGCAGCAGGTCCCGGTCCCAGTCGTTCTCCTGCTCCATGTAGGTTTGCACTCCGCCGGAGGACGCCTGGTTGTTGGCAGCGTGATAATCTACCATGTCGGTCCACGAAGCCCGAGTGCGCCACGGAGGAGCTGTCTGCCCGTCTGTCTGCCTGCCTGTCTGTCTGTCTGTCAGGAGGAGGAGGGGAGGGAAGGAGGGAGGGAGGGGGGAGCGCACGAAAATAAAAAATGGAGAGGGGGGAGAAAAAAAAAAGAAAAAAGAAAAAAGCGAAGACGGCCCAAGTCTGCGAGGTGCGACGGGGAGGACACGAGTCAGGAAAGTGTCCCTCTTGTTTCTGTAACGTGATGAATATCCGGTGTGTGCGGTCAGAGAATCCGCCGCTACCGCTCCTGCTGCTGCCGCTACCGCTGCCTGCGCTGATATGAGGAGAAGAAAAGCTCCCTGTGAACCGGGTGGCTGCTGGGAGGGAGGACCCGGCCGCTCCTCCAGGCTGGGCTGGGCTGGTAGGCACCGACCCCTCCTCCTCCCCCCGTCCTCCCCCCTCCTCCTCCAGGCCCCTCCCATCTCACCTCCCCTTCTCCGGGCTGCACCGACGCGCGCACCGAGAAACGGCGCTTCCGTCGACGACCTTTCAAAGCAAATAAAGTGGCTCTTTTAATCTGCTCTGTGAAATGTAACGTGCTTTGCAGCAGTAGCACAGAACTGCTATCAGGCTTTACAACCAGACCAACAGCAACACATGTGCACTGCTCCTCCTCATCCACAACTGCACGGGTCTGTTTGCAACACATGCACATGTACATATGTATTTATAAACCTGCAGTCTGCATCACTGGCATCATTAGGCTTAAGCCCCCAGAAATAATTTGGTGTTTTTTTATTTTATTTATTTTAAATTCAATATGAGTCGGTCAGAATATGAATTAGATAATAACTTAAATAAGTAATTATATATGATCACTTACATATTATCATAAATCCATTTCCCTTCACTTCATAGTGTCAGGTAGAGCGAGGCCCTTCAGTGCATCATCATCCGCTCATTAATATTAATGTAACTCAAGTAATTAAGTAATATATATATGTTATTCTCTTATTTTTATTCTTTATTCCACCCATATGTGCACTGCATATGTCAACTGCTGTTAACAATGAGAATTTCCCCACTGTGGGTTGAATAAAGTCATACCTCAACTTATCTTAGTAATAGAGAAGAAATGACGTATGAAATTAGACCATGGGTGTCAACTTCCTTTTAGTTCGGGGGCCACAACCCGATTTGATCTAAAGCGAAGTCAGAGCGTTAACATAATAACACTTTAACCTATAAGTTAGACTTAGACTTTAATTGTCATTTAGAGCGAAATGAAATTTCGGTGCAATGGCTCAGAGCACAACAGGAACACTGACAGAAACAAAAATAGGAAAAATATACATATAAAAACTTTTTTCCATTTGCTTTAGTGCAAAGAAAAACAAGGGGATGTTTGCATTTAACAAACTATACCTTTAAAATAATTAAATTTCACACTATTTTGTGCCATGGGTGATTTAATAAGCAGAGTTTGATGGTTAGTATGAAACAGTGGATTACAAATTAAGAATAACAGTTATTTTTACTAAAAAAGTGATCTGTAGGGATGATCTGGTACAATGAGGTCTTTAAGATGTGATGGAGAAAGGCCTTTAAGGACAGAGGAAGGAAGGTTTTTAAGATTTAGAATTGTTTTTCTTGCCTCCCATGTTCACATATACGAGGAACTTCATGTGGTGGTTGGTACAAAAGGCATAAATATAAGTAAGAGAGATCTAACAAAGCAAAAAATATACAAAGACTGTATAAATAGGGAAGTTGTACAGATTGTGCAATAATAAGCAGGATGAAAACGTAACAACGTAATTTAATTAATAAAGTGTGTTAATGTAATCACGCCATTAGATGTCTGTGCATTTAATTCGTTTTACACAAGAATACGGTTTAATCACTATTTTAAAACTAGAACTTAATTGTATAAACGTCTTTGGAGCGATGATATTTTATTTTGAAGTCGTCTCATCTACTTCCTGGTGTAGCTCTTGTGTTAACTTGACGATAATAAATATTCATTGAACGAACGTGAGCAGCTTTTTATAAATCTGCAGCATCTAAACCACAAATACCTGACACCTACAAACAAACAAACAAAAACCTAGAACAATACGTCGCCACCCAACAACATTCCAGGAAGCTCTGTGCTCCAGATATTCTAAACTATGCGCCAGAGACACGTCAAATTAAACCAATAATTTTTATTTTTAAATCACGTTAAAGTTGCAGAATTCCTCTTTTAAGAGTGAAATGAACTTTATGGTTTAATTAAAATGTGAGCGTTACTTTAACACTGCATAAAGATAAAGTCATTTTATCTACTTTATTTACTGCTGTGGTGTTTAAGTTACTGCATTACGACCTAATATAAGGTTAATCATTTCAATCTGCAAGGTAACAATTAACTAAAGCTGCTGGATAAGTGCAGGAGACGTTTAAAATGTCGAGTGTAGAACATATAAAGAAGGGAAGCAATGAAATATGAGGGAGCCTAAGAACTGTGGACTAATTTCAGGTAGATTTGTCATAAAACTAGACAGTTTAAATCTATTTACATTAAATCCCATCATTAAAAAGGTCTGTTTGTGACCAGTATGGTGCAGGTTTGTAATCGTATATTAGGGTCACAGTGTGACACTGATAATTGGATCTGTGCTCAGACGGAGAGGGAAGTCTATCAGCCTCATAACGTCTGATAAGAAGTGAACACTTGTCCTCATATGGAAGCACTCGAAGGATAACGCGGGTTTATTTCTTCCTGCTGTGTTTCCAGTAATGTGTCTCTCTAAGGATCATCCACTTATGCTTTAGAGATTCAGATAAATGAGGAATACAACACACAGAAAGCTCCCTGCACACGATGAATCGTTTTAAATTTTTATTTTTTAATTAAAGCAGTTCAGGACACCTGCCGTTTGACATTATTACCTTTTATTTCCATGTGCACACCAGTTTATTTGTTTATTTGCCACATTAAGGTGAAACATGCCTTTCTGAAATGCGACAGAATGGTCCTTTAAGTTACTAAACTAGTCTCATGCGTTGATAGGTCGATGCTGCGAGGCCAGAAGCTGCTGAACTGGATGGGAACTATTGACCTCGTTTAGATTAATGTGGTGATTGTTGTTGAAAATGTTGTATTATCTGATGCCACATCGATAAGGATAATTCTGGTTTATTTCCTCGTGTCTGTGTTTCTCTCGGTGTCACGCTAACTTTGCTCGCTCCACTTCTGTGTTGCTGAATCACCGGAATGTGCAGTTGCACAATTCAGCGTGCATGGGGCAGCTAATAAAAGCTCCCCGCAGCTTTCTGCATGAATCATTGTAAGTGTTTATTTTTGAGTGTGGCTGTCGGTAAACCCAGATATTTCGCTAAGGGCATGAGAAGGCTTCCTCTCTGTGTACCTGCAGGTTGTAATAATCACACTGTGTCTTCATGTGCTCACCACTTTGTTTATGTGCTCACGTTGAAATAAGATGAAATAAGCCAGATTCATTTTGTCGATTGACTCATCGGTTTACATTCAAATATGTACGGTCATTCTTTGCTCATATTATATTTTCCTAATTTAATGAGGACACTGACACGCACACAAGCCCACATAATATATTTTATGAGTCTTGATATTAGTTTTTCATATCAAATGTTATAGATAACAGGAATATGTGTGTGGAAATGAGCCTCTTTACAATTTAATTGAGATTTTATGGTGATCTGCATGTAACAGGTATTCTGGATGGATATATGGGGTAACTGTGTTATTTAAAGAAGCATTTAAATAAACATAAAGTACCTGATACATAGACTTGGGAAGTAATTTTTTTTTCGGAAGTTTCAGTTGCATAATGCAAATCTGAAAGTAATAGGAGGTTAAGAAACTAGTTCTGTGAGGGCAGAAGACGCCACTTGAAATATTGATCTTATTTAAATGAATGAGGTCTGGAGCCTTGTTTTGAAGGTCCCATATTATACTTTTATACTTTTTTTTAACAATTTCGTACAGGTGTCAGAGGTCCAACATCAAATTCAGGCTTGGTCCTGAACTTGAGCCAGTCAAAAAGTGGCCATGAGAACAGGGTGAGTCTGTGTCTGTACCTTTAAATGCTAATGAGCTGTGTCTGACCACGCCCACTCCACGCCCCCTCTCAGGGAGAGGATGTGGCTTTCGTTACCATGCAACTATGCAATGTTGAGACAGAAGACGATGGTGGACCAGATAAGCATACCAATCAGAATGACTTCACATACCTCAGACAATGTTGAATGTCTCCACCTTCGCCATGAGAAAAGAATAATGACTCTCTAATTTTAGAGCTGGTCAAAGGCGGAATCTACTACAAGAGGAAGTGGTTATTTCCCCGCATGACGCCAAGAAGAGGAGAATCTCAGATCCACCTGTTTGAGCCAAGAGGTAACATCCAGGTCTGAACGATGAAGCCCATGTGGAAGTGCAAAAAAACTGCAGTTCATTAAGTGGCCACTTGAGGCTCCAAAAGGGAGCAAATCCCCCCATGTTAAAAAGACCAACTTTATAACATTATTAAATATGTTTACAGCCTGGTACAAATAAATAAATGCCTTGTGTGTCAATAGTTTATTTCACTATTCATGACTCATAACTGTACGGGTGTGATTTCTCAGAAACTCATTTGTTTATTTTTTTATTAAGGTGCATAATTAAGGGTGCTCCCGCTTTGAGTGACAGGTGGTAGCCTGAGCTACTGATAGCCACAACCATCCACATCCATATTTGAAATATTTTCGCGTGTGGGTGGAGTAAAGCTCATCCAACATGGCGCCTGCAGGCTCCGCCCACTTCGGGCTTCATTTTCGAGGTTCAGAATCCAATGGGTGACGCCACGATGGGTTTGTCCACGGTATAAACAGTAAATTGGAGCAAGCAAATGAGGGAGGTGACAGGATTTTTCACTCCTGGGGCCTCACACACAGACTATGTAATATAAAGTGAATTTTGCATAATACGGGACCTTTAAATGTTGCATGATCTCATACTGGGACAGGCTCCGGCTCCAGCTAGTGAGGATAAGCGTTAGCAGAAGATGAGATGAGACAATCTCCTCATTGTCTCTGATAGAGTGAAACCTCCATCTCCAGCAGGTGATTGGTGTCGAGCCCGTGACCCTGAAGAGGTCACGATCCATCCTCATGAGAAGCGCCGACCCGCTGGTCGTAAAACAGAGCGTCCCGAGCTGCCCGTGTCATCCGTTACATCTGCTTCGCGGGGTGACCGTCCCGCCTGCAGGAGCCACCTACAGAAGTAGGTCACGCTCAGACTGTCCCGGCCGATTAGCGTCAGCAGAGCCCAGAGCGGCGTGGAGGCTGCAGCAGGACCCCGGCCTCAGCTTTGATGTTTGTCATGTGACGCGGCGTAGTGGTGCTCGGCTGTGAACAGCTCTGTGATTGGTCACAACAGCCCGGGGTTGTAATTAAAGCCTGGCTCTGGGCGCTGGGCTCATTAGTCAGAGCGGGGGCCTCTAATGAATGGACGGCGTTTCTGTTTTTTTTTTTTTTTTTTTTATGGAGTGACTGAAGGAGCCAGATGTAGATGTTTGACACAAAGGACAGAAACACCAGCACCTACAGGTTCTTCCCCTGGAACAGTATTCTATTCAAATGTGGTTCCTGTAAACTGTTTATGGAAATTGTCTCGATGCAAACGGTCAACAGTGAGTTCAAGCGATGGTAAAATATGGAAATGTCACGGAGGAAACAAATGAGAGTCATTTCTCCTCAGTTGTTTGACGGCAGCGAACCATGGTTCAGAGAGAAGGATCTAAAAAAAACGGGACGTACAAAGAGCATGAAGTAACATCTGCAGCAGGAGCCTGTCCATCCAATAAAAAATCAAAAAAACTATGTAAAATAAAGACAAATGGACGTGTTTCAAGTGATAAAACAGAATCTCTATCCTGGATCTGCTCTCTAGGAACTCAGAGGAGGAGAAGAGGCTGAAAGGAGGATGCTGGACTGTTAAACGTGGTGAATGACTCCTCCTAGAACCTGAGGGATCTTCTTCAGCTCCACAAGGAGCCAGACTCTTTAACTTCAGCGTTTCTCTGCTCTGCTGCTGATTTTCCTACACAACTAAAGCCTCTAACTCAGGAAAGGCACATTTAATGTATCATTCTGTCGTCTAATTCTGTGTTTTTTTCAATTTCACTACATGTAGGCATTTTCTTTTATCTAATAATGTTTTTTTTAAAGCCATACTTCTGTTGTTTATTCAGGTCAGTAATGAATAAAACTAAAAGGTGTCCTGACCTTGGCTTTTTAACATTTTCTAAGCTCTTTGGGTCAGTTTTATCATATGCTGCTGAAATATAGGGTTTTAGGGATTCCCCTGAAAGTAATGCTACACAAAGCTGAGCCCTGGAGTTGATAAACTCACTGCGAAGTGTGTTGCAGATGGGGACACAGGGTGAGAATCCTGTCTTGTAAAGCAAAGGTGAGAAAGGGTTCTGCTCTTGTTCGGTTGCCAGATTAAAGTCTGACCGAAATGGGGCCGAGTTCAAAATTTCTCCTGGTCGAGAGATGCCTCTGCAGTATTTTCTTCTTCTGATTTTGATACAGTTAAACAAAAATTACTTCACATCTACAAACTTAAAAGCTGGGCTCAAATTAAAGTAGATTATTATAGAGAATCATATATGATACTGAACTTAGGGAGAGGTCAGAGGTCAGAGGTCAGAGGTCAGAGGTCCTCGTGTGCACAGTTAAGACCTGGTACGGTGCTAAATATGTGTTTTGTGTAGTTTTGATGTTGTTGAAGATGAACTTCAGTTTTTGTTTCAATGTCCGTTACACAATGAACTGAGGTTTGCAAAAGTTCAGGGGAAGAATCCTGATTTATTTTGGATGTCTGAGTAAAATATGTTGAGTTGTTTCTTTAAGACGTATGTTTTATCCAGATTTATTAAGAAAACGAGACAGAAAAAACTGTATCCCACATAAGTATTACATTTTCTGTTATGGGTTTGTATATTCTGGAAGATTTGTCTGCATCATTTTGTTGTTGTATGAGTTGATGGATGCATAAGATTTCTGTTCACCATCTTTAGATTGTTTAAACTGTGTAGCGTAAGTCTATAGACTGGGCACAATAATGTGTGTGACACTAAAATAAACAAATCAATCAAAAAATATTCATAATATTCCCAGTCTTCTTATTTAACCTGTCGCCCTGTTACTGCTGAGATCGACCCCAGAGGTGCAACAGTTACAGACGCTGGACAAATGAATGAATGAATGAATGAATGAATGAGCAGACTGATAAAGTCTGTAAATATTTGTTTTTATTATCTTGCTCTGTTTCTTATCTATCTTGTATTTGTACCCTCCTGCTGCTGCTGTAACACCCACGTTTCCCCTCAGAGATCAGTAAAGTCTTATTTCAGCTTAAAACCAACCTCAGTTATTTTAGAACTTCTTTTCTTTTCATATAAATCAGCTAAAAGGTGGCAGACAGGATCTACGTCGTATACGTTACGGTCGGCTCCAAACTGCAGCATCTCAGCATGAAGCCGAACACACACACACATGTGGAGGCTGTTCTCACTTTAAAGGATGATGCTGGAGGACGGATATTTACACATACCAGACCATCAGCAGAGAACACGGGGTCATTTCTCAAAATATCCCCTGCGGTTGGGGTCAGCGCTGAGAACAGAGACACATTTACATAACAGGCCTGGAGATGAGTGATCCGCAGAAAGACTCGGCGGCCGGGTCCAAAGGACCCACCATGAGGAATTTAGAGAAGATTAAAACGTTACTTAGAGGAGAAACAGCTGAGGGAGACAGTCGCACTCATTTATGACCGTACATCTGGGTTAGTCAATAAATGTGGGACCAGAGTGAAATGGGTGATTTATTCCTACAGATCCAGACCAGAGGTCATTACTTACCAGGCCCCACAGAAAGAATTAAAACTATTTTATCTGCTGTTTAATTAAAATTTCATGGACGATCAGAGTCTGCACCTACGCCCGGGTCTGTTTTATGTTTGACTCGCGCTTCTCTGGTGGATGGAGAAGACAAAATGAGGAAAAAACTAACAGAGATCCTCTTCAAGAGCAGAACTTCCAGTCTGGTCAGGATGGTCCACGGGTGGAGGAGGAGGGTGGTGGAGTCTCGTGCTCCTGGATTGTCACTGCAGAGAAGAAAGCTCTGCATAGGGTGGTTAAGGACTGTTGGAGTCAGCTTCTTCTCAACTATAAACATCAACCATAAACCATAAACTTGCACAAATTCATGCTGCTATGTTGCTGTTTTTATTCTGTATCTATAGAAACTTAATGGAAAATAATCTGAGTGCTCTGAGTACATCATTTCCTTCCATCTCATGCTTCTGTACAGCTGCGAATTACAAATAAAATCCTTGAAAAGAAAAAAGCAAAGATGCATTATGAGAGAAAACACATATGATGGATGAATCTCGTGCGCCGAACCCACTGATTTGTGACGCCATCCGACAAAGACGTGGCGCTATGAAGCAGCAAACCTCAGTACGCCTTAAAATACAGAGGAACTTTATTATGGAACAATTTACCTGCATCTCTAAAAGCATCTACAGACATCTACATGTTACCTTTAATATTGTTTTAGAAGTAATGAAATTTTGTACTTAAATTTTATTTGCACCTTTATATGTTTTGTTTCTCCTTTTTATTTGTTTTTATCTTATTTGCAGTTTAATTTTACTTAAAATTTGTAGATACATTCTGCTTTAATGTTTTGTGTCTTCAATGTGCAAATAAAGAAATAAAATAAAGAAATTATCAGTCAGGGCTCCAGTCTCAAGGTCTGAATGAAGATTCAGTTTGTTTCCAAACTTCTGAATGAATCTACATTCACTTCATTATGTATATTTATATATATATATATATATGTATATTTATCAGAGACAGCAGGAACAGCAGGAAAAACACTTGACTCTGTCTCTGTTTTATTTTCTACTTTCTTTATTCATAACATGTTTTTTTATCAGAAGCAAACAGAAATGAAATATCTACATGTGCTTTCATCAAACTTTACACTAACGGAGAAATGCACGATGGAGAAAAATGAAATGAGGAGTGATACATAAATGCTGTGACACATGGATCTACTTTGTCAGTAGTTTATATGAACTTAATGTTCTTTTACTCAGACTCTTTACACCCTCCAATAAAAATAAATGCTGCGCTTTTATTATCATGATCCAGTAAGAGGCTGTAACTGTTCATTCATATCAGACCGGAGGAGTCCTTCAGGATCAGAAACAGTCCCCTGGGAAATCATAAACTCCTGCTTTGACCTTTGAGACGAGTTTTTAAAAGATGCAGTTTCCATCGTTATTGTTTGACCACATATGAGAGGAAAAAATCCACAGCACAAGAGGATCGTTCACTACGTGTTCCTGTCGCTGGATTATTAAAAACAAGCAAACAAACAAAAAAAAAAAAACTACATTTGAGAAAAGAAGAGGGGAAAAAAGCTGCTGGTGAATGTGTCTGAGAGGATCTGGCTCAGGTCAGTTGTACATGGTCATGTGGAGCCACTGCAACCAATCAGAGAACAGAACCACATTCAGACACTTTGTCATTGAAGGAGAAATATAAAACTTTCTTAAGAACTGAAATGAATAATAATTGTGACACGTGCAAAAGTTTTTTATAACAAACATCCCAGCTTCCATATGTCTCAGTCTTTCCATAACGGACGTGGAAATGTTTCTCTTCCTGCAGATCTCTTCTTCACTTTAGGCCGTGTTGCATTCAGGTGACGTCTAAGATCCCCCTGCAGGTCTAACCCAGTCCTGTAGCAGGTGACGGCCTGTTCTGACTTTAACCTCTTTACTGACTGCAGGATATTTTCATCCAGAATTTGCTGATTTTAGTGGAATTTGTTGCTCAGTGTTTCCTGAACCACAGGTTCCCACAGAATATTTCCACCTCTATTATCTACCAGTGGACAGACGCAGATTCTTTCTCCTTCAAACATACTGTACACGGGCCCGCCACAACATTATGACCGCTGACAGGAGAAGGAAATAATAATCTTGTGACAGTTCAGTGTTCTACTGGGAAACATTTGGACCTGGTATTCATTCGCGTGGATGTTACTTAGACATGTAGCACCCACCTAGATCAGACCAGGTCCCCCTCCCTAACCTGGCCTCCAAATTCACTAGATCCCAAACCAATCAGGTTCACCACAGGGCACCGTCTAAAGGCACCACCAAAGCTGCAGTTCATCTAGTGGCCACTTGAGGCTCCAAAATGGAGCAAATCCCCATAGACCACCATGTTAAAAAACCCAACTTTACAGCATCATTAAACATGTTTACAGCCTGATATTTCTTTATTCATGACAACTGTGCGGGGGGTGAAGTTTTCATTAATTTATTTTTTTATTAAGGCTTAAACGTCAGCATAATTATAGAGGCGTTCCCGCTTTGAGTGACAGGTGTTAGCTAACAGGTAAGTAGGAGCTGGGTGGGCGGGGCTCAACGTCTGACATGACCCCCCCATGTCCATATTTGGGATATCTGAGTGTGGGCGGAGTTTAACTCATCCAACATAGCGACTGCAGGCTCCGCCCACTTAAGGCTTAATTTCCAAGATTCAGACCAGTGATGTCACCAGTTTGTCATTTATAGAGTCAATGATCACCACAAGGGAGACCTACACAACATTAAGAAGGTGGTCATAATGATATGCTTGGTCGGTGTGCATGTGAAACGTGGACTAAACAACTCTGGCTTCTCCAGATGCGATGACGCTCCAATCTGGAAGCATTTTGATTTGATTCGATATTTTTTTACGGCCTTCCTCTGCTTTCCTCAGTCTGTTAATCAAACAGCTGATTAATGCAGATGTGTCACAATGTTTTAACGAGTCAGATGAATCATCAGCTGATATTTAACGATGACAATTCTTGGCCCGTCTTTGGAAAACTTTACAAGCAGGAGCTCTAAACGTTTGCACATGCCACAATTGCAGGTTTGATTTCTATTCTTTGTTTTATTACATTCATGAAATAAAAAGCTGGAGTTCGTTAACACCAATAGAAGGGTTTCATTCTAACAGCTGCACATACAACTACTCAGTTCAAATACAACCAAACCACCAAACCGTCTCTCTGGGTTCTTACCTGTCTGTAGCTGACGGTCACCGTGCCCATCCCCACCATGTCGTACGCTTGAAATTTATCTGCAAGACAAGATTCAGTGAATGATTGAGAGCCAGCGAGGAGGAGGAGGAGGAGGAGGAGGAGGAGAGGTTCAGGGACCAAAACACTTCAGGGAAACTTGAGTTGTTAAAGTGCCTTGGAGAGAAATGACTTCCTGTGATTTTCTAAATGTTCCAGCCCTCGCTGTGAAGATTAAAGTTCAATCATAGAGAAAGAATTTGACGCTGCTCAGTCTGTGGTCCTTGTCCCCGTTTACATGCAACAGAGAAAATCAAATCACTGACGGGAACATGTCCTCCTCCTCCTCCACACTAGGTGGCGATATGTGTCTTTCCGGTTGACCTCGACTATGACTATGATTACGTCATATAATAAACAAGAGTCGTTCATGTGTCAGATCGGCATTTCAAACAATGTGTGCGCTACTTCTGGTGCGGATAAGATGGCGCTATCCCTCAGCTGGTTCTTCTACTGGCTCTGTTTACCTTCTTCTTCTTCTGTGATCGGCTTTCTTGGATGTTTTTGTTGTGGGGTCATACGCCAGCACAGCGGTTGTGTAGCATGTGCACACATGTTGTCCAGTTAAAGTCTGACTAAGACGTACAGTCCTGCTCACCATTATTCATTGCATAACCTCTACAATATCTTCAGAAATAAATGGAAATGTACCAAATCTATATCATCAGGATCTTTTAATTGCAGGTCCAAAGTAATTTAACAAAGAAAATCGTTTTTTCAACTTACACCCTCACACCCTTTGGCAGCGACGACAGCCTCCAAACGTTTCTTGTAGCCATCTATGAGCTTCTTGCACTTCTCAGCTGGTATTTTCTCCCACGCTTTCTTTGCAAATTGTTCAAGCTCTTGAACGTTTGCAGGTTTCTTTTCCCCGATGGCAGATTTCAGCTCATACCAAAGATTTTCAGTCGTATTGAGACCAGGACTCATTGCTGGCCATTTTAAGACAGTCCAACCATTCCTGCATGCTTTTGGATGTGTGCTTTGGGTCTTTGTCTTACTGGAGGAGTCATGATCTTCGAGTCAAACCAAGTTTTCTTACACTGGGTAGGACATTTCACTCTAAAATCTCTTGATAATTCTCAGATTTCATGAGTCCTGTGATGCATTCAAGGCCTCCAGTTCCAGATGCAGCAGAGCAGCCCCACAGCATTATGGATCCTCCACCATGCTTAACTGTTGGTAGGGTGTTCTTTTCCTTATAGGCTTCATTGCGCTGTCTGTAAACAAACTGTTGGTGTGCATTGACAAAAAGCTCTATTTTTGTTTCACCTGTCCACAGAACATTTTCCCAGAAGGATTGTGGTTTGTCCAGGTACTCTTTGGCAAAGATTAGTTGGCCCTTTTTATGTCGTTTCCTCAGTAATGGTGTCTTCTTTTGGCCTTCGCCCATGAAGCCCTGTTCGGTTTAGTGTGCGACGTATGGTGCTTGTTGAAACCATGACCCCAGACTGTTCCACGTTGGCCTTCAGGTCTGTGGACGTTTGACGTGGTGTTTTTTCCACCATTCGCACCAACTTTCAAAGACTTCTCTTATCAATTTTTCTCTTCCCCCCACGTCCAGGGAGGTTCTTGACAGTCCCATGCTCGGCAAACTTCTTAATAATATTACGCACTGTTTAAACAGGGACACCAAGGTCTTTGGAGACGGCCTTATAACTTTTGGACGTCTTGTGTTTGCACTTCCGATGTCCTCAGACAGCTCCTTTGTCTTCACCATTGTGACAAAGGGACAGATGGCTTTTTAAAACACGGAAGTCGTCATTCATTGGCTAATTCATGTCACACGGGCACAGCCAATTTATCACAGGTGATTCTCATTTGTGATTTACCACAGGTGAGTCACAATGTGTTTGCAAACTGATTTACAGCCAAGGGTGCCAATACCAGTGACACAGCAAGCTTCAAGTTTTTCTATTTTTTCCTCCCTTTGTTTATTGTCTTAAATTGTTGTTTATAATTTGCTCTTTTGTATCAAACACAAGTTTTTTTCAGAAGATATTCCACATTAAACTTCATGGGTGCCAATAATGGTGAGCAGGACTGTATACATGTCAGAGAAAATCAATTTCTAATCCCATTATCTGGGTGTCTTAATCGAATAAAAAGAACTCAGAGTTTAGTCAGAGTAACATGTTTACATACACTTAAGTTGTCCAGTTAAAGTCGGATTAAGGCAGTAATTCATTTTTTTTTCATGTGCATGTAAACGTACTGAGTGAGTTGTCTTTTTTTTTGTGTCCTGTCTCTTTGATTCATGTGTTCATAGAGCTGACTGTCCTGCTCTAACATGTCCGTCGTGTTTTTTGTTGCAGAGCTTAATATTTGTTTAGTTGGTGTTTGTTTATTTTCAAGGTGGAAAATAGTTTGGTTACAAATGAACCTTATCGACTTAAATCAACAGGTTATTAGAAACATGTCGTGTAACCGAGGTCTGGTCTGACGACGGATGATGACAGAGATACGACTACGGCAAATTATAAAGACAGGAACATTTCTCTCGGTTACTCTCTCGACATCAACAACAGCATCAGTATTTCCTTTTCCTTTCACATGAAAGTATGTCTCTGCTTCCTCTCCCTATCTGCCTCCATCTTTTTCCCACGCCTCACTCATCCCTCTCCCTCTGGTTCCCTCTCTCTGCTCCTTGTATTGATAAATAATCTGGATGTGCTCCCTTACGGATCATGCTCTCCAGTTTCATCAGCAGGTACAGGAAGCCGGGGTAACTGATGGTCAGGTCGGGCTCGGTGTATCTCAGTCCCACCAGCTGCATCACCAGCTCATCCACCGTGATTCCTGCAGCAGAGAATAAAATAAATCACTTCACTGATCCGGTGCAGGAAGATTTACAACCAAAAATATACTAACTAGCCTCAAAATACTGTCACATAAGCATTTCACATGTAGTTAACTTCTAAAAGTTAGAGCTTTTCTGCAACAACACATTTAAACCAGAACCTGGATTGTTCCTAACAAAATAAAAAAAAAGAGCATCAGACTTTTAATCTGAGGTTTAAAATAGGTGCTGCAGTGTTAAGATGCTTTAAATGCAAACTTGTGTTTAGTTTTAAGCTATATCAACAGTCAATAACGGCTCATGAGATTTCAGAGAACTGACTGGACTAGTTTCTGTAACTGTGGCTGCACAGCTGTGTTTTGGCTCCCCCTGTCGGTCACTAAACCAAACGCAGGACAGTGTCCGTGTGTCCTACCTGCAGCCTTCAAGGCGGGACCGACCTCCTGATACTCCAGACGGTGAGTTTTGTTCTTGTCAAACACCAGGAAGATATCCTGAGGAGAAGTTTAAAGCAAATGATCATTTCTAACAGCTGCTTCACTGGAGGGACTTAGAAATAATAAGAATAATTTTCCTCTCTTTCCTCTAACTGATATAAAATGTCCACAAACTCACCGTCCACCTCCTGATCTTGTCCCACAGATTCTGGAAGTCAGCCCAGTTGAGCTGAGCCACACCCTGACTCTGCACAGTTTACTGAGGTCAAAGAAATCAAACAAACAACAGACACAAGCTCTGGAACTGGAATATAAATAAATCTACTCTGAATCTGGAAGGAGTCGCAAAGATACTTCAACCGGTGTGTGAACAATTTCCTCTTAGTGCCAAACATAATAGTACACTGAACATGTGTGCAGATGTTGTGTTGTGTTAGAGGGATCAAACTTAATTCAAGATCCAGAGAGCTGAATCCAGATGTTGAGGCTAACAGCTGTTTCTATCCCAGTTGAGATATTAAGAGTCTATATGAGGTTCCAAAAACTGAAATTATCTTTTTTTCATCCATAAATGCAGCTGTCAGAGCCTGGGTAGCTCAGTTGGTAGAGCATCAGACTTTTAATCTGAGGGTCTAGGGTTCAAGTCCCTATTCAGGCGATTACAAGTTTTACATATGAACTGGGTGCTAATTTACATGAACGTTGTGGGTTCACAGGAACACAATGTAAATATCCCACTTGAAACCAAATGTTCAACATTTATCCACTTCAGTGATGGAGTCATTTACACATGAATGCATGAAGCTTTAGAGTCAAGTTTGAGGCCCTGGAAACATGAGACTATGTAGAAAACGTTGGTCCAGTTTGAATGTTAGTACCCTGAAATGAAAACTAGGAGTGTTAACCTCGTACCACAGAGGAACCTGATGTTAAATGTCGTTGTCAGACCACCACTGGCTTCAGTTTGGTTATTAAACTCTGCAACTAACGTTGCTGCTGCAGCCTGAAGAGTAGAGTGACCTATGAGGAAAACCACATGTTGTGTATTTGCAATTTATGTTTTGTTTTTTTTTTTTTATTCCAGTGAGCTCAGCATTTGAAGCCTGGGTAGCTCAGTTGGTAGAGCATCAGACTTTTAATCTGAGGGTCTAGGGTTCAAGGCCCTATTCAGGTGATACAAGTTTTACATGTGAACTAATTAAGAGGATAAATCACCTAAAGGATGGGATCAGAGTTCATTTAGAGGGTTTAGAGCAACATAATAAACTGAGACAGCAATTGCTGAAGAACCTTCTGCTACAGAGGAGGAGAAAACCTGCAACTGTTATTCTTGTAATTTCTATTTTTCCCTATGAATGAGCTCTTTCAGAGCCTGGAGATCTCAGCAGGCAGAGCGTCAGACTTTTAATCTGACAGTTAAAACTGTGCTCAGGAGGTTACACAGCGTATGTGACTTTATAAGTAGCACATAGCAGGTAACTCACACTTATTCAGACATGTTACGAACATTAATTAGGGACCCCTCTACCTACTATATGTGTTCTATATTAAACTCAGACTATTTATAAATATACATTGTTATGATCATTTTATATTCAAATAATACACAGGTTCAAATATTCACTTTTTTTTTTTAAATTTCAAATGTGCAACAACGTGAGTCGCTCACCGCCTGTTAAAGACCAGTGAAGACCAGTGATTCCCAACCTGAGGGCTGCGGCCCCCTGGTGGGGTCGCGAGGGTATTGCAAGTGGGCCACCAAATCATTTGATGTTTGGGTTTTGGTTCCGTTTTATGTCAAACACCAACACCATGACATCTTAATATGATCCACTGCATTTTTTTTTTTTTAAAAAAAAGGGAAAAGGCCACTAGTAAGAGTGCAATGTTTTAATTTTATTTCCTTGATGTTTAAAATCAGGTTTCATCTGACTCAACCTGAGCAGAATTAAATCTTTGTATCAGGTTTATGCCGATTTAATGGGCTTCTTTTGGTATTTGGAGTTAGTTTGGATCTTTTAGATTTTGTGTGTGGACAGCTCCATGAAAACTGTGACCATGAAGGTGTTGCAACATGTTACAGATGCTGTTTTGGCGACTGTGGAGCTTCCAACACGTTTCTCCTGTATTCAGCTCAGTCCTTTGTGTTCATCCTTCAACAAAACGCATTATATGGCCTCCTTGTGGCCTTGCTGTGAACCAAAATTACAATTTAGATGTTTTATCAAAGAAGTTCAGTATTACTGTTGTAAAAAAACAATAAGTAGATCCAGGAATCATATTCTCTTGTGCTGAGGATTTTTTTTCTCCCATGAAGTAGAGCGTCCAGAGCCTGGGTAGCTCAGTCGGTAGAGCATCAGACTTTTAATCTGAGGGTCTAGGGTTCAAGTCCCTATTCAGGCGATACAAGTTTTACATTTGAATCAATGACAAGAATACTTCACTGTATGGATACGAGCTAATTTACAGCGACTTTAGAGTCAAGTGCCACTTCGATGTTACTGTTTAAATTGAGTTTTCATCTGACTGGACCCCGAGCAGAATTTACATCTTTATATCAGGTTTATGCCCATTTAATGGGCTTCTTTTGGTATTTGGAGTTCGTTTGGATCTTGTAGATTTTGTGTGTGGACAGCTCCTTGAAAACTGTAACCATGAAGGTGTTGCAACATGTTACAGATGCTGGTTTGGCGACTGTGGAGCTTCCAACACGTTTCTCCTGTATTCAGCTCAGTCCTTTGTGTTTATCCTTCAACAAAACGCATTATATGGCCTCCATTTTTATGTGATCAGAGGGGGGCTACGAAAATGTTTAAAACTGGGCCCTGAGTTGGAAAAAGTTGGGACTTTATCTGACTACCTCCTCAGCTCCACCTTTACATCTCACTTTGAAAGATTTAATAGCTTCAGACTTTTAATCTGAGGGTCTGAATTTGAGTAATTTCATATGTGACTGACTTTCGAGCTGTAGTTTAGTTCAGGTGACTCACTGGCCCTGGGAGATTTGATTGCAAGTGTTCATTGGTGGCTTTAAAATGCACCTTTATATGGGGAAACCACCATGTTAAGCTGTTACGTTACAGTCAGTACTTAGAGGTAAAGTTACTCACATCAGAATACTTGCTCATTTAGCCTCTTGAAAGGCTGAAAACTGATTTTTTTTTTTTCATCCATAATCTGCAGCTTTCAGAGCCTGGGTAGCTCAGTCGGTAGAGCATCAGACTTTTAATCTGAGGGTCTAGGGTTCAAGTCCCTATTCAGGCGATACAAGTTTTACATGTGAACTAATAGTAAGGGCTGGGAGCTAATTTACATGAATGTTGTGGGTTCACAGGAACAGAATGTAAATGTCCCACTTGAAACCAAATGTTCAACATTTATCCACTTTAGTGATGGAGTCATTTCCACATGAATGCATGAAGCTTTAGAGTCAAGTTTGAGGCCCTGGAAACATGAGACTATGTAGAAAACGTTGGTCCAGCCTCTTGAGACCTGAGCTTTTGTTTGGTTTGCATTTTTAATTTATCAATTTCTCTTTATTTGGGATTAGCAGGCCCTAAGAATGATAAAAACAAAGAATCGTCTTTGAACAGGTCGTTTTTGGGGAAAAAAAAAAAAAATGATGTCCTCATGTGTGGACACTGGGATTATTTCACTTAATATTGTAGTAAAGTCACCAATATGTGACAAAATCTAAAACTGTTCATTTTCACGTCTGAACATTTGCTAATTAGCTAAAACTGAACTTTGTCCATTTTTGTTACATGATCAGCTGAGGTTAGAGCATCAATTCTGCACTTTTCATTATTTTCTGCCTATGGATGTAGATTCATCTTCTCTGTTTCTCCTACTCTGCAACTACGGAAGAAAGTGAGGGATCCTCTAATATGGGTAGGTACGGTCTCTAATTTAAATGTCTGCAAGCTTCAGCTACAGAGGACGAGGAACTCAAAGAAACTTAGACTTAATTAAGAAAACCTGCAAGTTCACAACTAAAAAAAAGTCAGATTTTTCTTTGTTGTTTCCTTAATAAAAAGATATAATACAATACATCTATCTGTGAGAATGCTAACAAATTACTGTGCACATGCTCATTACACTAATACTGGTTAAGTTTGATCACAACTGTAACAGTGGCATTAATGGCTCTGCCTGAAGAAGATGAAACTGAAGGAGGTGAAACTCTGATTCTGCTGATATATCTTATCTTATATGCTCACGCCTCTCATCAGGTCCAAGGATACATCCATCAACACCACCAGACTCTTGCAGTGCTCCAGAGCCAAGTTCTTCTCACTGCCGGCAAGAACTGGACACAAAGGGGAGGATCAACGGTCAACATGTTAACAGACACTCAACTTACATGTTTTTTTATTATTATTATTACTGACCTCCTCCCTGGATGACCTCGGTCAGAAGGTTGTGGAGGTGCACTGGTTTACAATATCCCTTCTGAGGACACACAACCAGAACCGAGAGTCAGTGAAACACACACAGAGGCGACGCATGTGGATGGAAATCAGCCGTGAGAAGGTAAATGTCACCTTGTTGCAGTGCTTCTTGAACAGATGTCTGGTGGATTTAGGCGAGGGAAGAGCAGTCTGGTGAGGAAACGAAGGCTGCTGGAAGAAAAACAAGTCTTAAATCTTAAATCTTTTATATTTTATCCAGATACTGGGCGTCATGTTTGTAGGATTTTTTTTTCTCCCATGAAATAGAGCATCCAGAGCCTGGGTAGCTCAGTCGGTAGAGCATCAGACTTTTAATCTGAGGGTCTAGGGTTCAAGTCCCTATTCAGGTGATACAAGTTTTACATTTGAATCAATGACAAGAACACTTCACTCTATGGATACGAGCTAATTTACAGGAACAGCTTTAGAGTCAAGCTTCACTTTGAGGCCCTGGAAATATGAGACCGTACAGGAAAATGCTCATTACTCCTACTTTGCTCCAATCTGAATGCGAGCACTTTGAGTTTTGAACTCTGCATCGAATGTTGCTGCTGCAGCATGAAGATTTGACTTGTAAGTTAGCTACGGTTTGAGTAGTGAAGAGATACAAAAGATGTTGTTGTTTATCTATCTTTTTTTCTTTTTTTTTTTTTTTAATATTTCATAAATCTGATCTTCAGAGCCTGGATAGCTCAGTCGGTAGAGCATCAGACTTTTAATCTGAGGGTCCAGGGTTCAAGTCCCTGTTCAGGCGAACCACTATTATTATTAATAAACCAGGTCTAACATCCTAACCCTGAGGTGGTTTGGGAGATGTGACCTGATGTTCCGCTGATTCATCTGATCAAAATCGTGCATCAAAGCTTAACTATTTAACTAATTTAATTCTTCTTACCTCTGTTATTGAAGGTGACATAGGTGGTTTCTGAGCAGGACTGGAAAAAAAAATGTTCAAACACATTAGAATCATCGTATTTATAATGCATCAAACTTTAAAGTCTGCATCTTCAATCCTAACGTTCATTAACAGTCAACCTCTCCAGACCTGCAGCAGTGTGGGTTTAATTATGAGGATACGTCGTCACCTTTAATTTAACAAATGAAACATTTAAAAACTACCATGACTCACGTGGTGCTGTTGCCCTGCTCTGTCAGGACTCGGAGGAGGAACGCCCCCTGCTGGTTGGGCTCCGCCGTGGAGGGGATGATGATGTAGCGGCCGACGGGAAGAGAGCCACGAAGAACGACCTCCCGACGCAAGTAGTACTGGTAGGTGCAGAGGACTGGACGCGTCCTCCTCAGGTCTTCAGGCGACAGGTAGGTACTCACAGGATGAGCCTGGAGAGACAAATGAGGCAAAGATCAAACTTTAGTACTGGACAAATGTGTAGCTTTCAGGAAGTTGTTTAATTAGAGTAAAAACCAATGCAGCACTTATATGAGGAGCTGGACAGAGACTCTGTTCCTTCACTGATCATATGCTGCCGAATAAATAAGATTATCCTAACTTCCCTGTGATTAATGTCTCTGGTCTTAAAGCTGCTTCTCTGCTTCTATATTGGAACATAAATCAGATAGGTTCCCCTGGTAGCTACAATGTAAAGAGTAGAGTCCTTAAAAAAAAAACGACAGGTCCTGATTTCCTCCACCAACCATGGTGATATCTGCAGAAATAGGAAATTATACATATCCTTACATGTAAGCAGTGGTATCTTTGCATTTTGCATTTACCACCTGAGCAGGAGTTGGAGATAAAAGGTTTGGGAATACATCAACCAAAGGATTTAGTCATTTCTCAAAAGAGAAAAGACAAAACCAGGTCATTCAACCAGGAGTAGCGGTTTAAGAGGAAAACTTGATTAACAGGGAGCTTGTAAAAAAAGCTCTTGGTGGGTCTAATTTATTTTTAACCTTAATGGAATTGATCATGTAGTTTATATATTGTCTGAATAATTTGAATAATAGTCAAATAATTTGTTATAATGGAATTTGTGTAACTGGTGATACGTGTGTGGGGGGACACAACCTGAAATGTCTGTTTAGTTGTGGTATGCTGTATGTGACGACTTTGTATATTGATTGCTGTGTATATATTTGATTCAGTGAGATCTTGAACACTGCCGTTTGGTTGTATTAGTGACATGATAGGACGGGGTATCATTGGCACAGTGGTGTGGTGGTTAGCACTGATGCCTCACAGTGAGAAGGTCTGGGTTTGAGTCCAACTCAGGCCTTTCTGGGTGGCGTGTACATGTTGCGTCCTACGTGGCTACTGTGTTTTTGTTGTAATTGCAGAATTTTCAAACCAAAATCACATGTGAACATGAAATATAACAGAGAGATTTACATGAGCATGAACTGAATCATGGTTTGGTTAAAGCATCACCTGATGTTTACTGAAGCATACATTTAATAATTGAAATTAATTTCTTAAGAGAAATAAGTGTAATTTGGGCAAATTATTGCTGATTATCTCGGTGTCTCAGTGTCATGTTCTATCCACTGTTTGTACTGAAGCATCTATGCTCTTTGGAAATTCATACAACCCTGGTGTAAGGTTTCTATGAGACGTCTTAAAAGCTATCTCGCCTGAACAGGGACTTGAACCCTGGACCCTCAGATTAAAAGTCTGATGCTCTACCGACTGAGCTATCCAGGCTCTGACAGCATATATTTTGTCACTAATTTTTTTTTTTCCAGTGAGTCACCACATCAAAGTTGGAGGTTTTCTATGACTAATCTGGAGTTTCACTTTCTCTGTGTCTGAAACCTGCAGACTGAGGCAGTGAGAGATTAAAAAAAAGCCCAGTTTCAGTTTAATTCTTTAGTGGTCGTTGTACAGTACTACTGTAAACCTCCTGACGTCTACTCAAACAGCAAATATACACACACTTCAAACATGTCAGCCTCTGAACTGAATGTGTAAACGTTACCAAGTCATCATCCGCCCTCGTTAAAAAGCACTTGCTCCCGTTTAAGTCACTGATTAGAGAGACTGTGTGTTTGTACCGCGTAGACGTGTAGACCTATGGCCAGATTAATGCCTCGACGTCTCTGGTGTTTCTGCATCAGAGCCAAGACGAAGGAGCAGGTCTTCTGAGAGCTCAATGTGACGCTGTCCACCTCCGACAGAACGAAGTAGAACTGGGGGTTCTGCCAGAACGAACCTGGATGCAAACACAAACATGTCTATTCCTTAGAATTTAACATTCTCAGCTTTACATAGGCTGATCACAACATCTCAGACTCAGCAAACATATAGGTACATCTGATACATCCAGGTATTTCAATTGCATTCACGTAAAGCAGTTCCCATTCAGAGAATGAGTTATTCTCCCTATTAGTTCCACTATAAAACTTGTATCGCCTGAATAGGGACTTGAACCCTAGACCCTCAGATTAAAAGTCTGATGCTCTACCGACTGAGCTACCCAGGCTCTGGATGCTCTACTTCATGGGAGAAAAAAAATCCTCAGCACGAGAGAATATGATTCCTGGATCTACTGAGGGCTGCAGTTTATGGATGATTTTCAGTTTTCAGCCTTTCAAGAGGCTAAATGAGCAAGTAGTCTGATGTTAGTAACTTTACCTCAATTCTTTGTTTTTATAATTCTTAGGGCCTGCTGATCCCAAATAAAGAGAAAAGGATAAATTAAAAATGCAAACCAAACAAAAGCTCAGGTCTCAAGAGGCTGGACCAAACTGGACCAACGTTTTCTATATAGTCTCATGTTTCCAGGGCCTCAAACTTGACTCTAAAGCTTCATGCATTCATGTGGAAATGACTCCATCACTGAAGTGGATAAATGTTGAACATTTGGTTTCAAGTGGGACATTTACATTCTGTTCCTGTGAACCCACAACATTCATGTAAATTAGCTCCCAGCCCTTACTAGTAGTTCACATGTAAAACTTCTGTCGCCTGAATAGGGACTTGAACCCTAGACCCTCAGATTAAAAGTCTGATGCTCTACCGACTGAGCTACCCAGGCTCTGAAAGCTGCAGATTATGGATGAAAAAAAAAAATCAGTTTTCAGCCTTTCAAGAGGCTAAATGAGCAAGTATTCTGATGTGAGTAACTTTACCTCTAAGTACTGACTGTAACGTAACAGCTTAACATGGTGGTTTCCCCATATAAAGGTACATTTTAAAGCCACCAATGAACACTTGCAATCAGATCTCCCAGGGCCAGTGAGTCACCTGAACTAAACTACAGCTCGAAAGTCAGTCACATATGAAATTACTCAAATTCAGACCCTCAGATTAAAAGTCTGAAGCTATTAAATCTTTCAAAGTGAGATGTAAATGTGGAGCTGAGGAGGTAGTCAGATAAAGTCCCAACTTTTTCCAACTCAGGGCCCGTTTTTAAACATTTTCGTAGCCCACCTCTGATCACATAAAAATGGAGGCCATATAATGCGTTTTGTTGAAGGATGAACACAAAGGACTGAGCTGAATACAGGAGAAACGTGTTGGAAGCTCCACAGTCGCCAAAACAGCATCTGTAACATGTTGCAACACCTTCATGGTTACAGTTTTCAAGGAGCTGTCCACACACAAAATCTAAAAGATCCAAACAAACTCCAAATACCAAAAGAAGCCCATTAAATCGACGTAAACCTGATATAAAGATGTAAATTCTGATAGGGTCTAGTCAGAAAAAAACTCAATTTAAACAGTAACCTCAAAGTGAAGCTTGACTCTAAAGTCGCTGTAAAGTAGCTCGTATCCATACAGTGAAGTATTCTTGTCGTTGAGTCAAATGTAAAACTTGTATCGCCTGAATAGGGACTTGAACCCTAGACCCTCAGATTAAAAGTCTGATGCTCTACCGACTGAGCTACCCAGGCTCTGGAAACTTCGATACAGGGTATAAAAAAAAAAAACATTTAAAAACCATTGATTGAGGGACGTTTAGTATCTCATCTGGGACGACTTAAAAAAGCATCTGTTAGTGTAAACATCATGAAAACCAAATGTACATTTGCGCATCTATATTACTACTTTCTGGATCTTGAATCGTGTTTGTGTTTTGTGTTGGTAGCAGTTTATTTCATGACTCGGTGCATTAACCTTTAATGAGAGCATTTATCAGACCACACCTGCACAGACACACAGTTCCCTCATCCACTTATGACTGGACTCAATCTGATTAGAGACAAACAACTCAGCGGAGGAGTAGTTTTACAACATGAACACAACATGTAAGTCACCTTTAAGGTTTGGAAATAAAAACGTGTTCTATTCACAGATGAAAAGTGTAAAACTCATCTCACCGCTTCTGTGAGATCCTCCTGCTGTGATGGACGGTACCCAGTTCCCGTGATGCATGACGCAGGACCACGGCCTCACGCTGGATCCTGGTTCGCTGAGAGCGTCCGTCAGGTGACACACCTCCATCACCTCAAAGTTCATCCGGAAGTCTGACACCGACATCCTGACGGAGAGAGACGGAGAAGTTGTGACGACGTTTGGTTAATGTCAGTCGTTGAGTGAACAGCGACGCAGCAGCTGAGGGTTTTGTTGTTGACCTTGTGGTTCCTGTTGTGTTGTGTTGTGTTTGCAGAGGGCGGGTCACTGTGGGAGAGTGTAAACTCACCAGAACTCTCCGTCCTCCCTGCAGACCCTGCCCACTCTCTTCTGCTCCTCCCGGCTCACCGCCGTCCACTCAGGACTGAAAACACAGACACAGACCGGCTCCCTAAATGTTTTCAGGGGATAAACAGAACATTCTGCAAAGCTACTGATCGATCGATCGATGCCACAGATTTTATTTCTGATCCGATACTGAGTAAAACTCAGGCTGGTGTCGGCAATATCATCCAAATGTTTCTGGTAAACCTAAATAAAGTAGTGTATTTCAAATCATAACTTCGTAAAAAATAGACGTCAGAAAAAGACGTCAGAGTAATTTTTAATTTTTTTGTAAACTTGGACGTATATTGAGGTAAAGGCTGAACTATTACAACAACAGAAAAAATTAAATATGTGAAAATAGGTTTGAAACACTAAAAAAGTAAAAAGTTTAATTATTAAGAACGACTAAAAATAAAAACTTGCACCTAAATTCTGACACTGTCCGCCTCATCATAAATTATTATTATTATTATTATTATTATTATTATTATTATTATTATTTTAGTGCTTTTTTGCTTTATTTTATTATTTTTAAGACTGTTTGTGTTTCACCAGCTTAGTTGTGTTGACAAAAATCAATAGTTTCCACCCTGTTAATGATATAAATCACCACAAAGTATCAAAAGAATCGATATTTTTGATTTTAGAACCAAATTTAGAGCGTAAATATCTGCTTTCTGTATCGATCGCGCAATGACTTACTGACAATTCTTAGTGTGTGTATTGGTGTGAGTGTGGACGTGTGCGTCTTTTATGTGTACATGTGTGGTGGCGGTTTCTTGATTTTGTGTCTTGTTGTAATGTTTTGTGTTTTTATTTGTCACATTTGGCTTCAAATGTGACAAAGTTAAAACAAAAAGGAGAAAGAACTAAAGACAAACAGGTTATTTTAGAGGTTTCCCCGTTAATAACGTTAACAAAGAACATGAGTAAAGTCAGATGAACATATGTCTGTGCTCATGTCAGTGAGCGCCGACCCTTTCATGTCACTCCAGGGTCCCTGCCACTCTGTGTTGCCCCAGGGATTAAGGACCCGCACCAGATCTACGAAGCCGTGAGTCGTCTTCACCTGAGGAGACAAGACACCAGAAATTAAATGCGAACTCAAAACGACATTAAGATGTTTGTCGAGTTGGGTCGAGTTGTTACCTTCTCTACTGCAGTCAGAGAGTAAGCATGTCTGAACATTATGCCCAGTTCATTCCTTTCCTCCAGGGGACCCTGAAGAAAAAAAAACACACAAAAAAAACAAAAAAATCATGACAAGCAGATAATTTTCCCAGCAGCAGGTCCGAGCAGGTAGAAACCTCCTTACGCTGGAGTTGGCACAGTTGATGAGCGCTCCTTTGGCCAGGAGGTGTGTGAGGAGGTGGGGCAGGTCTCTCAGTTGTGCGATTGTTAGAACCTCAGTCACGCCGCCCGTCATGTCCACCATGGCCTCGTGAGGGAAGCCCATATCCAGAGCCCTGTAGCCTCCTTTCAGCCTGACACCAACAAGACATGACAATCATGTCTGATTTTGAAATGCATTCCTTTTGTCTTTACTGTCCAGGCTCTCATTTCATTGTGCCCCATATTTGTTTATAATAGTCTTATATCCACAACACCTCATTTGCACTAATTTACCTAAAGCTGACAAATAACACCTATGATATTAACATTGTGCATATGGGGTAAAGATGCCAGACTCAGGACTTAGGTCATTGCATCTTTTAATTACTCATAGTAACTTATATCTGTTAATAATAGTGTCATATTCTTGTCACTTTACTTAGAGCTGACAAATAGCACTTATGATATTGCATAGCTGTTTGATAATATTTATCACAGAGATCTTAATTGATGCAACAGTTAATTAACGTTAACGTGCAGGCGCTGCAGTGACGGGGACTCACTTGGCGTAGGCCTTCTCCAGCAGGGAGCTCCAGAACTCGTGTTTTTCTGGGGAGCTCAGGTAGATGAGCTTGTTGTCCTGAGTCGGCAGCAGGTCGTCTATTCTCACCTCCTCCCACTGACCGTACTGCCAGAACTACAGCGGGGGAGGGAGGGACGGAGGGGGGGAGATGAACGTCATTCATATCATTCATATCATTCATATCATTCATATCCTACTCAGTCACCTTTCAGATAACTCCACATTATTCATGTTAATGCACATTATTGTTGGAAACGTTCCTGTGTATAATGTTAATATTTTCAGGATTTAGTTATACACATTATATTACTATTATGACAATGTTCTATTCTATTCTATTCTATTCCAGATGTGAAATTTATTTTTGTACCTGCAGCTGGTACTAAAAAAAAACAGTAATAATTCCACATTTTAATTTAATTTAATTTAATTTAATTTAATTTAATTTTGTTAAATATTATTTAATTTTAATTTTATTTATTTAATTTTACATGCACAGTTAAACGTAGTATAACCTGTGCAATACAATTTTAATGATGCTACTGTTGACTGTAAAAATATGAAACATATTTTTTCATTTCTTTTATAGCAAAAAAAATAGAATGGTAAAAATTCAACAAATTTTATTTTATTTGTTTTATTTTATTTTACAAAAAAATTACTTTTAATTTAATTGTTATTATTATTATTATTTCATTTTATTTTTATTTGTCTCATGCACAGTTAAATATAATACAACCTGTGCATTACATTTTTGCTGGTACTGCAAAATATATTACTCTCTTTCATAGTAAAAAAAAAAAAAATAGTGATAATTCCACACATTTTATTTTACTTTAATAGATTCTAAATTTAATTTAATTATTTCGTTCCTTATTTCATTTTATTTACTGTTTTTTAACTATCTAACTGAGCTCCTGAGAACAAGCAGTTTCCCTTGTGGATGAATAAAGTCAGTTTACGTGAAGGTCTATGCACCTTGAAGGTGAAGCTCCCGTTGTACTTTTCCTGGAAACTCTGGTCCAGAGGCACCACTTTCTCGAGCAGAGATCGATTCACACAAAGAGACGCTATGGCAGAGAGCAGCCAGCAGTCATCTGGAAAGAAGGATTAACAGGAAGCTCAGGTGATCAGTGAGGATTCCTTCATAAACCCTGGATCAAACATTAAGCTGAGCGCTGTGTAGTTAGCGCGTGCAGCCATAATGAATGTGGTTTTCATCAGCTTTACAGCCACTTCACCTCCTGACAGTCAAACGCCAGGACCTGTCTGGAGGACGGACACGTCCAACCTGTTTTTATTTCTCTGTCTCCAGTCTGTTCTCTGACGTTAGTGCAGCTGCTGTTCTATACGCGGGATTCTCTCATCGTTTAATCAGATTAAACATCAGTTAATAACATTTCCCTCCTTTGTTGATACATCACGGCTCTAGATCACACATTTATCTGCATTAAGCAGAATAAAACTGAATAAATGTCCAGTTTACATCTATATGCATTAAAAAACAAACCTGCAAAAAACACAACACAATCTTTAAGAGTTTAATGTCATTTTAAGATGGTGAAGAATGGAAGGAAGGAAGGAAGGAAGGAAGGAAGGAAGAATGAATGAATGAAGGAAGGAAGGAAGGAAGGAAGGAAGGAAGGAAGGGATGGAGGAGGGAAAGAAAGAAGGTAGAATGAATGAATGAATGAATAAATTAATGAAGGAAGAAAGGAAGGAAGGAAGGAAGGAAGGAAGGAAGGAAGGATGGATGGATGAATGGATGAATGGATGAATAAAGGAAGGAAGGAAGGAAGGAAGGAAGGAAGGAAGGAAGGAGCTTAGGAAGGAAGAATGAATGAATGGATGAATGAATGAGGGACGGATGGAATAAAGGAGGTAGAATGAATGAGGGAAGGAAGGAAGGAAGGAAGGAAGGAAGGAAGGAAGGAAGGAAGGGAGAATGAATGGATAAAGGAAGGAAGGAAGGAAGGATGGATGGATGAATGAATGAATGAATGAATGAATGGATGGATGGATGGATGGATGGATGGATGGATGGATGAATGAATGAATGAATGAATGAATGGACGGATGGATGGATGGATGAATGAATGAATGAATAGATGAATGAATGAGGGACAGATGGAAGAAAGGAAGTAGAATGAATGAATGATGGATGGATGGATGGATGGATGGATGGATGGATGGATGGATGGATGGATGAATGAATGGATGAATGAATTAATGGATGAATGAATGGATGGATGGATGGATGGATGGATGGATGGATGGATGGATGGATGGATGGATGGATGGATGAGGGAATGAATGAATAAATGAACAGATGAATGAATGAATGAAGTACGGACGGAAGAAAGGAGATAAAATGAATGAATGAGGGAAGGTAGGAAGGTAGGATGAATGAACGAATGAATAGATGAATAGATGAATAAATGAATGAATGAATGAATGAATGGATGAATGGATGAACTTACTGAGTCTCCCCTGGCAGACGTCCAGTCGAGTCGCTCCGTCCACGATGAACTGAGGTGATGCACAGAGTTCCTGCAGGAAACCAGACACAAACACATGTAACACGATGTAACACGTCGACTGTAACTGTTCAGCACGGAGCCAAAGGGAGAAGAGATAATGATTAAAGACAGACTGTACACACTGTACCAGTCACATCTTCATTTAACTTTATTATTTCTGTCAGACTCGTGGGGTAAACACCTGGACAGGATTTCAGCTGATAATTACTCTGCAATACGACTGCTAGAGCACTGTGCAGAAATAAAAGCATGGCCGGACATGAACTGTCTGCACCTGCATGACAATAAAACTGCCTGCTTCCCAGAGTTATCACACACTTATTAGAGGAACCATAAAGTGTTCAAGTTCAGACACATCTCAACATCATCTGTTCACGGGAGACTGAGTGAATCAGGAACCAATAGCTGCAAAGAAGAAGAAACTCCTGAGGGAGAACAAGAAGAAGGAGAAGAAGAAGAAGAGATATTTTTGAGGGTAAGGTGAGTGCATGGATTCTGCAGCGACTCTGATTTGTTTTTCCAACATGATAACGACCTGGAAGTGCTGCATCACATGACCTGACCTCCACCATCACCAGACCTGAACCCAGCTGACGTGGTTTGGGATGAGTTGGACCTCAGAGTAAAAAGTAAACATGTGTTCAACACCTCTGCGAACTCCTTCAACCTCACGAACGTGAACGAGAGAAGAGTTTGCAAACCGCCCACGCAAGAACCTACAATATTTAACACTTTCCTTGTTTGCTGCATAAATCCACGTGTGTTTCTTCCTACTTTTAAAGTCTCCTGTATGAATCTGAAATATACAAAATAATTAAAAAATGAATGAATGAAGCTGTGTCCAAACCTTTGTCTGGTTCTGTACATTAGAGCCCCATGAAGGGGCTGTGCTGGTTTCAGCTATGTGGTCTTGCAGCAACAAGTCTGATCTTGATCTAACACAGTTCGCTGCAGGAAAACATCCCATAATGATTTGTTATCGATGCAGACAAAGGGGATAAGTGTGTGTTCACAGTATGGTTTTGAAAGCATGAATGAGTTGACAGTACCAGTAAAACAGGACCGATGTGACTATGGGTATGGATCAAGGTGTCAGAAAACAACGTAGAACGTGATGAATCATGAACTTTAAGTGGGTAATTAAGTGAACTCTCATTACAGAGAGACGAGGAGGCGTGAAATGTCTTTCTTGGACTTGTGTTGTCTTGTTTGCCTCTCGGAGTGAACTCAACTGGAGCTCCAAACTCCTGGACTGAAATTTTTTTTAAAAAAGGCAAACACTGCAGTTCCACAGCTCTCCACTAGAGGCTGGCTGAGAATAAATGAGTTCCCATAGATGTTAAAATGTCCAATAACAGACATATTTATAGATGTTACACAAACTTCTAGGGCTATAGACTGTATATAAACATGGACAACGCGTCCCTACTTCCTCTCATTGACTCTGGAGCCAGAGTCTGATCTCTATATAATAAAACGTTGCAAGGCACCGTTGGATTATACACTGAACTTATTTTTTATTTTATTATTATTATTTTTTTACAACTCTCACAGTCCCACGGGCATCAAGATTATATTAACTATGTGAAATGACAAAAATCGTTTGACGTGTTTAAAGTGTTTCATTTCGGCCCAAGCCCCGCCCACTAACATGGAGGGGGTGGAGCTTATGACCTACAGTATACTGCAGCTAAGCCACAAAGATTATTTTAACCTTTCTGGACCGAACGTATTGTTGGTGATGCGTTAAAGCTGTTTTTGAATTTTAAATAAATAACGCACAATGGTTTGGCTGTTGATAAAATTACAAGTGTGGCTGGACACCGGTGCTTTTGTCTGGAAGACCTTCGTGACATCTCAAGGGTATAAACTAACTCTGAGTCTGAGTCTCTTTAAATGTGGAAGCGCAAAAAGCTGCAGTTCAGCGAGTGGCCACTAGAGGCTTCAAAAGGGAGCAAATCCCCACAGACCCCCATGTTAAAAAGTCCAACTTTATAACATTATTAAATATGTTTACAGCCTGGTACAAAAAATGATTTTCACTATTCATGACAACTGATTCAAATACTTTTTTAAAGGGTTAATTTAAGCTCAGCGTGAACTTATTTATCACTAGATACCTTGAGGAATATTCTGGACACTATTTGTCATCGTTTTGGGCTCTTGCAGCAATAAAAACACACAATTCCACTCCCATGTTGATAGAAGGATTAAACACTTAAACAAATATTCCTCTAAGGCACGTTTACAGCAGATAAAAAGATCAGTCATTCATTTAATTACAATTAGATGTGTTAATCAGCAGTCAGCCGCAGGTTAAATCACAGGTGTGTCTGCTTTGACGGGCAGGTGGGTGTCTTCATAGGTTGCTGGTTGTTTTCAGGCTCCATCTTATTGACCATGATTTGATTAGTCAGGTGGAAAACTCCCAACAACCCGACCTAACCCTAACTTTGCTTTTCTCTGGTAACTCCACATACACGATATCTATGTTTCCTCCAGTTTGTTTCACTTTACTTCTGGTTGACTGTATTTCTAGAGGTAATAGTTTGGATTTTAACAAACAATCGAGGTCACAATTCAAAATCCGATTTCCTTTAACCAAACTCCTCCAGACTTCCTCCTCCTTTTCTCTTCTCGCATCGATCGCAAATGTTTAACATGTTGGTGCATGTGCAAACCAAACTACTCAAACATTTACCAGCCCGTGAGTCTCCCAGGTGCAAACAACCGAAGAAACACTTAAAGTCTCACTTAACGGGAATCAACCAGGAAGTTCTTCACATAAATTTTGTGTTACACTCATTAAATAAGACTCAGTTCTACGTTCACATATTAATATGAACTGAGGAGCATGTTTGCTCAGACCCAGCGGTCACACACATTTTAAAACTAACAGCTGTTGTCTCAACATGAAGAAGATGGAGCACAGATAATAAACAGCCTTCAGCGTTTAAAGAAAGAATGTGACGCCTCCTTAGTTGTGTTGAGCCACAGGACGGACACGATAAGGTCTCGTGTTTTGGTTTAAACGTCGACTGTTTGTCTCCATTAACAAGAAATTCATTAATTCCTTTCTTTTATTATTGTTATTATTTAATTATTACTAAATATGACAAGAGAATTAGCAGCTCACCTTTGTGAAGGTTGCAAAGTTTAGTTTTTAATACTTAGCACAAAGAAAAGTTGTGTAGTAGAAATGTGTTACTGCTGTTATGAAAGTTCACTACAAACAACTAGAACAGATGGAGCAGAGGAGACTTCACTGGAGCCGTGGGATGTTTAGTCAACACAGGTTTTGTCCTGGTGTCATAGAGAAGAGACTGGATGTTAAACACACTGACCTGAGCTCTATGGTAATGCCTCCCTCCCCTCCCTCCCCCTCTCTCTTTGTGTTTCCTCCCATTGTCGTGCAGGTTTGAGTTCAGTGTGTCGTCATTATTCCTTTGAAACACACCCAGCTGCTGTTGTTGCTCTGCAGAAAAGAAGTCGACCCAGAACAGAGCACAGAGCCGATGGTTAACATCTGGATACGAGAGGTGACTCTACGCGTTACGTGTGATGAATGAAGACACGAGAGAAGAAGTCAGTGAGAGTTAATACGTCCTGACGGTTTTCTTCTGGTAATAAAGTCTCAGTAACACGCTCCTTATAGTCTGTAAATGTCTGTATGAGTGTTTATCATAGTAACTTAAACTATTATTTCCAGCTGCAGTTAATACTAGCGTTGTATTGCACGTCATGAATATCATATAAGATTAAACAATTCATCTCTTTCTACTTTCATCATGACTATTTTGTGCCACTGAGTTACTTTCAGTTCAGAAGAACTATGCTCCTGTTAATATGTGTTTACATCAGTATATTTAGTATTCGCAGTAGCTACAGGTCCGATAACACGTGGCCCTCCCCTCCATGATTTATTACACGCCGTCATAAATGAAGCCAGGGTTTGAAAGGAGCTCACCCACACACCTACTCTGTCTGA
The DNA here is from genome assembly GCF_022458985.1 of Mugil cephalus. Classification (NCBI taxonomy): domain Eukaryota; kingdom Metazoa; phylum Chordata; class Actinopteri; order Mugiliformes; family Mugilidae; genus Mugil; species Mugil cephalus. The sequence goes on from NC_061778.1 coordinate 2,743,301, forward strand.
CATGATAGATGTGAGCCGTACCGCTCAGTAAGAGCACAACAACTTTATTTATTTTATGCTCCTCTTCCTCCTCCTAAGATAAGATGCAGTATTTACTTATCTCACAGTTTGCAGCAGGAGACAGTTTAAGGACGTACAAAAAATTAAACGAGTATAACTTTAATGTTTGGTATGAGTAAAGGATGTGTTATTATTGCACATGTATTAAGGATATTATGAGTTTGTGTGTTTGGTCTCCAGCAGCAGGAGGGAGGACCTGCCTCAGACTTTAAGACTATAATTCTGGGACTAATCATTTAATCATAGGTCATAATCAGCTGTAATCTGCAGCCATGTCAATGCAAAGTGTTACTCTATGAAAACTGTAATTAAGTCCAGCAGAGTTTATTTAGCTGCTAAACATGGACCACATACAACACTCAGATGCTGCTAATGCATGAACATCCTGCACCAGATATGAATCATGTAAACAAGAAGCACGCAGCATTTATTTACAGAATGTGCGTCAGGCTGATTTCCATCTTTACCTTTGGTCGTTTCCACTTGATCCCGGACAGCATCTCCAGCTCCCCCAGGGGGAAGTGGTAGTCCACGAACAGCCCGTCCCGGCCCACCGTGCCCAGGTCCCCGCTCTCCTGCGGCATGTCCCCGGACAGGAGGTCCGCGAGCCAGCGGCGGGACTGGGACCCGAGCAGCTCATCCGAACACACCGAGTCCGCGTCATCCTCCAGCGGAGGCACGGAGCTCTCGGAGCTCGCACTCTGCGACCTTATCATGGCTCATAAAACGCCTGCCGAGCCGCCGAACAAATGTTTGACTTCAACTCCTGGAGGAAACATATAGTCTGAGGCCACGCCCCCTTGGAAGGCTACGCAGGTAGACGCTCACCTGAGTGGGGTGTGGCCGTCTGGAGTTTAGACATTTATTAACACTGGATAGTGCAATTACGTCATCTTAATTTAACTAACACACTCATAAAACCTCCGTGTTTTTATTACTCAAATATTAAAGTAAGTACTGAACTTTGAAACTATGAAAATTTAACAACGTCACAAATACAGGAAGTGTTTCACCTTCATTTGCATGAACATGTGATGTTGTAGAAAATGTCATTTTATTCAGACAAAAAAAAGTGTTATCAGGGTTAAGTTAATTTCATTTTTGATTCAGTGTCTTTATTTTGAACATGTAAGTGATGAAATATAAGATAAATAAAAGCGATAAATAGATAAGAACAAAGAAAGTAGTGAAAAACCAGAACAGGTGGATTAATAAGTAGACAAATCATTGAAAAGTAAAAACTGTTTTCACTTGGAAGGAGGAAGGAGGAAGTAAAACCTCATGGAGTCCTGCTCCTTAACTCAAATCCATTTAGACAAGTTAGTTTTATTTATTTATTTAACTTTCATTGATTAAACCATAAATTCTTCTAAGAACGTAGCATCGTCTGTTGACCACACTTATGTGCTCAGTTATGTTATTATTATTTTTGGCAGTTTCCACAATTGTACATCATTAAACAAGGCCAATAAAAACACACATATATATATATATGTAATATTTAAATTCATAAGGGGAAAAAGCTCATCAAAAAAGAATGAGTTGTAGGTTCAGGTAGATAATAGATATTTTTCAGCTGCTTTTTAAAGGCAGTATGAGAGGACACAGATGGATTTAATTCATTCCGAGTCTAGTTTGATGTGTGTGAACATCTGAGGTAGAGATAAATAAATTCTGAAGGGCGTCTGGAAGATCTTGTTTTCTATGTAAGTACTTATAAATAAACTGATATACATTCACTTTGTCAATAGTAACTTATATTTTTTAGGGGGAGCAGACGGAGCAAATCCATTAAGGGTGAGATATTAATCCAAGATATCTCTTCTGTGTTATATGTTTGTTGAGGTGGACAATGTTACAATAGAACAAAAAACCTGTAGAATAAAGTCAGATAAGCTGAGGAACGGTTTAAGGGGCAAAGTTTCCTCTATGAATCCAGCATCTTCATCTTGGTTCCTAAAAGAAAATAATATATAGAACTAGTTCAATTCTACAATATTTCTACAGGGATTTAATGTTAAGGATTTTATTAATGTTGCAAAACACCATGAAGTTGATAGTTGATGAGTTTGGGTTTTTTTTAATGTGTTCCTGCAGATCACCAGCAGCAAACATTATTTTCAACCTGCTGAACACGTGAAATGTGGGAAATGATCGTCCATCTGTTGCAACAGCTCATGACTAATCAAGGTTTCATTATCAGAATAATAACAACCAACACCCGTTCTAGGAAGAGCTGGCAGAGAGTTCAGTGCAGGGAGCGAAAACACAGAAAACACCGAAACCAGAGACAACGGAGACAACGGAGACAGGCTGGAAATGATAAATTACCTTTATTGAGAAAAGAGCGATTACGAAAACAAATGACCTGGTCGACTTTCATCACTGGTGTGTTTGAGTGTGTTATTTGTGTAATGTGTTTGTTTGCTTGTTTGTTAGCATCACTGAGATGTGGCCATGATGCTGGATACACCTGTGAAAAGACAAAAACAGAAAGAGAAAGAAAATCAATGTCAGACTTTGACTCCAGTCAACATGAGAACAGACCATAAACTGTGGACGCTGTGTTCACATCCGTCCTGGACGATCTGAACTCAAGTGGCCAGTTTTCATTTTAAACACGGTCAGAAAGTATTTGAAGGTCTGGCTGTGACCTCGTTTCCTTTTGTAGTGTAAACACACAATAAACTGGAATCCAGACACAGGAACCTGGTGTTGTGGTTCATTTAGTGTCAGGTAATATTACTTTATGCTGTATTTATTGATGAAGATAAAGTTACTTCTTAAGTTACATCCTGGAGGTTCTGTCAGATCAGTCTGTGGATGTTGTTGTTTTGTCGTAGTTACGACCGACAGGAACTATTTCAGTTCCAACAATGAGTAATAAAGTAATAAACTGAATATTTCTCATCACGTCTCGTCATCATTTTAACACTACAGTATTTTATGGCTAACGTTACTTCTCAGTAAAGCAATTAGCGTTAGCATCTTCCATTTATCATAACAATAACTTAGACAAACTAAAACTGAGGCTAATTCACTTTCCTCTAGTACAAAGCCTGTGGAGCTGTGTTGTAAAAAGTACCCAAAGTTCATACTGTAGTATCAGTGTAGTATTTCCTGGCATTATTGAAATCAGGTCCATATAAATATCAGGAGAACGGATTTCTGGCCACATGTTAATGTTCATGGACCATTTGTTATTTGGTAGTTCGTATGCATCATTGTCGAGTCCAGTTGTCCTTAATTTGACCTGATAATCCACATTTTCCCTGGTCTCTCTATTTACTGAGGGAGGGGGGCGTGGCCTCGGGCAGCAGTGACATCAATACGTACTCTCTATAAAGATGTTTTTATCACTGCTTCAAACTGTGACATTTATAGCTTGTTTCAAAATATATATATCACTTCCCCAAGTTCTGACACACACACACACACACACACACACACACACACACACACACACACACACACACACACACACACACACACACACACACACACACACAGCTGTTTGTGTTTCTCATGATTATTTTTCTTGACCAACAGCTGAAAAGCCACAAATAATTAAAAAAAGAGAAGAAGAAGAAGCAAATTCTCACAGTTGAGACATTATTCAGTATAAAACACAAAGACACTATGAATAAAGGTGAGATACTGGATCTTGCCAACAATATATATATACACACATATATATGTGTGTGTATTTAACCATCCGTGTGTGTGAGCAGCTGCACTCACTCTCAAAGTCGATCTTCTCCACGATGTTCTTGGGCTTGACGCTCTCCTCCTGGTTGAAGATGAAGATCTGTCCCTCCTCGTTCTCCGTCCAGCCGTATTTATTCATCCACACCTTCACCTGCGTGTCTGGAAACGCACAAGAGAACGAGGTTCAGTCCCGACACCTATGTTATTGTTGATATGACATATATACACGAAACGAGTGGAGCTTTAAAGTTAAACTGGATTATTTTAGTCTGGGGGGGGGGTCCGTGGTCTCTAGTATTAACATCTGGGTGGACTGAGGTGTCCTGTGTCTTACCCAGCGGGTCTCCCAACATCTCGGCCAGTAACCGGTGCTCGATGGTCTGGTAGGTGATGCCCACGACGTGGCAGATGACTGAAAAGACAGAAGAAAACGTTCAGTTCTTGATTTCGTTCATTCGTGTCATCTCATCATTTCCCTCCAGATGTGACTGTTACTGCTCCATAACATCACCTGCTCACATTCACTCAGGTGAATCAGAGGACGATACTCACACTTGCGCACAGAGTCCTCGAATCCAGTAATGCCGTCGATGAGCTCCCTGTTCTCCTCCAGACTCGTCTGTCATGACGACAAGAAACAGAAAAACTGTTGCACAAGTTTGGAAAATTAAGACAGCAAAAGGAATTTGGACAAAGGTGCAGAGTTGCAACATACAGAAGATAAGTCAGTAATTTAAAACCTGATCCCACATCTACTGACGTTACTGTGGGGTTTTTTTCAGGCTATGCCTTTGTGTGTTTGTGTGTTTGTGTTGTACCCAGAAGCTCTGGAAGTGACACGTCTCCAGCAGGTTTCCCAGGTACAGGATCTGTCTGATGGGGCGTTCCTCTTGCTGCGACACTGTAGTCAAGGAAATGCCCCCGACCCCAAGACAAAGCCCCCCACCCCGCCCCACCACCTGCACCATATACAATAGTACTACTGACTGTCATAACTGCAAAATCACACAATATGTTCAAATAACGACATTTTTCTGTAAATTTGACATTTTTCTGTAAGTTTGAAAACGAAGAATGCAAGGGAGAGGAGGGGGAGGAAATAGATATCATCTAATCCACCTTATTCCTGGGGCACTGATGTAGAAACAAATGAGTGCAACTTCCTGTGAGACACTGGAAGTTGCACTGAGCCATTGGCTGGTAGCAGATTTTATTTTCCGTAGCAGTTTATTTGCACGTCTGTTTTAATCTCTTAACGATTTTATCCATGTTCCATGCAGGACTTTAAATTATACTTACAATCGATCAGTGACTGGAAAAATAAGATGGCAGAAAAGACTCTGGGTGCATGAAATGTAACTTGTATGTATAAAATGTAGCACGTTTTTCTTCCTTCTTTCTCTTCCTAATTTCTTTTTGTTTTGTTCTTATGTGTCACGTCCCCCTGGCAACTTTGTTTGTGTTATTATTTTTGCACGACTGAATTTAATGTGAAACATTCTGTAAAATGTGCAATGTGTTTAATAAAGAGACAGCGGCTGCTTAGAAGGAGGAACATCAGCAGGTATGATTTAATGTGTGTGGAGGACACTGTTCGCTCATAGAAAGTGGATTTATAACGAGCAGTTAACATGTAAACACATGCTGATTCCAGTTCATAACCGGAAGTCACACCTATAATTCATGCAAGGGCTCATGGGGTCAAGGAATAAGGTGCTAAGAGCGACATTTTGTAGCAGAAAGAACAACTAGAAGATACCAATCAGAGGGTCTGTCTGAGGCTGCTTTGCAAAATACTTAAAATCTAACTATATAAGTTATTCTGTATCTCCGTCTTAAAGTAAACTTGACCCTGGAGTTTTCCTGGTTTGCACAGAGACAGTCGTATCTTATACAGACAGCGTAATTTTGTGGACAGTAAACTTTAACACATGTTATCAGGACACTATCAGAAAAGCAGCAGCCACACAGCGTCAGATGAAACAGCACCAAAAGGATACGTGTGTCTGGTCGATCATGCACTTGCACAGAGTGAAGTCGGTGTGTGGCAGGTTGGTCAGAGCCTTCAGCAGAATCTGTGAGGTCACGTTAGTCTGGAAGTAGGCTGGATTAAACTGGTACCTGCAGAGGAAGGAAGAGGTTTAATGTCAAACAGGCCTCATGAGTGATCAAGTCTGATCAAACTGTGTCCACCACTCTTGTCTAGATCTGAAAGCAGCTGGCGATGTGGTGATGGTGTAACTTACAGCTTCAGGACAGCCAGGTTTGCCTCCAGGTCGTAGGCGTTTTCTCTAGCTTGCGTCTCCACGTAGCGCTCCAGTGTGGCGAGGTTTTCTGGGTTGTACCTGAGAGGAGAGACGAGATCATTCACTGAGAGTCGAGAACAGAAGGTTTGAGCGTTCATGAGATCTGCGCTTCATTGCTACAACATCAGCTACAACAAAAAATGCTACAACAGCAGGACAAGTTTGACTGCAACAAATCCGAAACAACTACAAACCGGCAGATAAATTAAAAGCTAAATAAATATATGAAGACTAAGTAGAATAACAAGAAAACAAAAAAGCTTAACATGGAGAGGCAACACTATTTACAAGGTTTAAAGGAAAAATAAGTCTTATACTGTAATAAATAAAGTGATTATTATTTGTACTGAACCGGATAAGTGTCTATCAGTTTAATCTATTTTTAAAAGACAATCTGAGTTTATGTTTTATTTCCTGTGTAAGAAATGTTTTCACGCAATATATTATTTATTCCCAGTAATATATCCTCCTCTTTTCTATCTTGTGAGTTTATATTTGTCACAATTATGATGTTATGATGTTGCACCGAAACCCCTGGAACATCAGCTTCTTCCATCACAAATCTGAATGACAACAGTGTAATTAAACAACTGAACAAAACAGGTAACATAAAGTAAAAACAGCAAATATAAGTGAATAAACATGTTTCCATTGTCTGCAATAATCTGAATCAGCTTGTTGGGGCCATTGTCAGGTTTTATCACCTCCTTCCATTAACCTTGTTTAAACGTAATTTAATCAGTTTGTAAAGAAGTATTATTGTTTGTGAGTATAAGCATGAAATGCCCATTTGTAGCTACTTTTAAACCAATAAACCAACAGATATGTTGGCAGTTCACTGCAGTAAAGTCTGACAGATCTGACATGACAGCTCCTCATCTTATATTTCACTTATTTATTTTATTACTGCATAATCTACACTGGCTCCGATCAATAAAAAACACCCAACCTAAACTTAATTAGCTGTTTTTAAAGCCTTCGTAAATGGGTTTACCGCCACTGATAGCTTAAAACATTAGCAAACAGGCTAAGCTACCGTTAGCCTGTTAGCCGGTGTTAGCCCGTTAGCCTCTTCGTCGGTTCGCATCGCGGCTCGTTCGTACCTATCGATTCCTCGTAGGAGCTTCCCCACGTTCGCCCTCATCTGCTCGATAGACGACGCCATTTGGTCCAGATCTTTAGATGAAACGTTGAGCGAAAAACCGACTTTACTCCACACGTGGGCCACAAACTAGAAAAGGCACCGGGGAGGATGGAGAAAGGGGTCGGACCGGAAAGAGCGACGCACAGGCGGACCGGAAGCTGTCGACGGACAATATCCACGGACCGGTACAGTTAACTCCCTAACTACGCTATATTGTTGTACTGTACGGTGACCAGACCTTCCTATGTCTGGGGACAGTCCCCATTTTCTTATGACCTTTCCCCGGTTAAAGCTGACCCCGAAAAATTCCCCATTTTTAACGTTTTATGAATGAGAAGAAAAAAAGGATTACGCACAGACTACAACAACTGTTATTACGGTAGTTGCATGTTGCGCGCAGACTACAACCACTACGGTGGCCGGTCACCTGTTTTTGACATTACTGACGTAGCAGTTTAAATATGAAATAAATATAAACCTTTAAATGAATGGAACTGCAATTGTCCCTTGTTATACTGTCATATAGAAGGTTAATTCTAGCTAATTGTTATTTCTTTACACATCACTGTGATTAATTCATGAGCATTTTTTTTATAGTTTATTTCACTCAATCAGTGTATTTTAAAAGTATTTCCCGGAAGTTGAAATATCTGCTCTCATTGACACGAATTTAATTTGCTAACTGTTAGAATTCTTCTTTTTTTTTTCTTTTTTTTTTTTGTAATTGTTGTTTATTAAGATTTGGTCATAAATAAGATGACAAATAATAGAATTCAAAGAGTATTCATAAAGGTAAAGATTTACAAGAATTTACAAATCTGATTTAATGAGATCCGTTTATTTATAGAGCTCAGTCTGAGACACGTTCATGTTTTATCTCAAAGCAGATTAGTTTTTCTGACTTTTAATGCTAATGTCATAGTTTGTTTGCATGACCATAATGTGATATTTAGCTTCGCCGACCTCCTCAGATCAGAATGTATTGATATTGATAAAAATCACAAAATATTCCCTGGAAGCAAACCTGTCATCTTTTGTGTGCAGGAATTTAACTTTATATGAAAACGATCTAACCATGTCCAAAATAAAAGACTTTAAAACCTTATCTGTATGTATTTTATTTATCTAATTAATTTTAAACAACAATTATAGTTTCAATAAAGTAATTTTCGTGGACCGTTTTATTTATTTATTCTTATTTATTTATTTCTTATTTATGCATTTAATCTGTTGCAGTTCCTCACCGTGGCCACTGGAGGGCAGTGAACGCCTCACCTGGTTGTTATAGCTTTGGCATCGTTAGCTGACAGACAGGTAGCCCTGAACATACATGTATGAAGATAAAGTAGATTCATCTACTCGTGTGAGTCTGTGAATGGAATTTGAAGGCGTCAAACACGTAAAGTCTTGAAGTTATTGCAATTTTTAATGATGAATCTTTCCCAGTTTATGATATATTGTTTTTCTATCAATTAAAACGTATGAAGTTGTAATTAATGGTTCATTAGCTTAACATTTATAGTTAAGTCAAAACCTCTTAGAGCTGATCTATTAAACACTAGTAAATAGTGTGTGTAGAAGTAATAAAACCTTTAATTAGCAACATGGTGAGAAAGTGGCACTGAAACTATTAAAAGAAATCTTTTATGCATGTAAAATAAGTTGTAGTTCCTGGAATGAGAAAGAACGCCAGTCACTATTTTTATACCAGTAATCTTAAAAAAATAGGTATTTAAAGACTGAATGATCTTATCGCCACCACCCCAAGAATAGCATGATTGTTACTTCTGATTTTGCACTACACTTGTAGCTCTGCAGGAAGGAGGAAGGAGAAACCTGCAGGAGGCTGCAGGTGTGAGTCTTACACTTTGATGGAAAGGTGCTATTAAACCTCAGACTGTGAAAGCAATGAGCGCGACAACAAGCAGGAAGATGCAGTATAATAACCAATGTGTTTTGTTTTGTGTCTGTACTTTTATACTTTGTTTATTGTACTTGTTATTACATGACTGAAATAAATCGACTAAACTAAATAATATAACATAACTTCACATAAACCCCAATAGCCTGATATTAAATGACGACATGAAATGATAAACTGACCAGCCACAACATTATGACCATTGGCCCCTCCACTCAAACAGAATCGTGTGTTATTAGAGTCTGTCCAACTATGGAACAGACCGTCTGATCTATCCCTCTATGCTGATTGGTTCTGAGCTGGTCACGTGTTTCACGGGCGCCATGTTAGATACATCTGACCAATATTCACCCATAGAGAAGTGGCAATGACAGAGAATAAAATTGGATTAAAAGTTAAAATATGCCAGGCTGCGGCTCCAACTCAGGATCAGGAAAACACGGGGTAAACTCCACCGTTTCCCCAGTGAACACAAACGGGTAAAGTTATGGAAGGAGAAGAGTAAAAGGAAGAACTGGACGTCAGCTGATTTCTCCCTATTATTATGTGAGGTAACGTTAAATGTCAATGTCTCTCTTTGACATTTATTAAGATTTTATATGGGAAAAATAAGTCATCCCATCATTAATGTGAACCTTGGTCTCAAAAACGCCCAACACCGCTTTAGAAATGAATGAAGTTTTGAAGTTAAAAGGCCTTATGCTAGCTAGTTATCTACACTAAAGGTAGTGTGTAGTCTGACTGAATTTACGTGTAATTAATGTCCACGTAATTTTTCCCGGTTATTACTGAGTTATTATGGCTAGCGTCCTAATTTTATAATACTAAATACAGTAAGAGTAGTTTAATTTTCACCATTTTTAATTTTTCTGATCAATTTCAAACGTTTAACGGCTTTTTAACGGCTCTGTGATTGACAGGTGATTTGGACCACAACGCGTTTTACAGACTAATTTAAGATATTTAAAGTAAGTATACGCTGAGGTATTTAAGTGAGGGCCTTTTATATGTTGACAGACGTCGGCGATAACATTTATAGGCCCGTTAATGGTGAAAATTATCCATTTATTTCCACATAGCACATCCGCCCCATAGGGTCACACTGTAGAATCTAACCTCTGACGTATCCAACATGGCGGCCATGATTTGAGTTGGCCAGACTTTCCCTAATATACGGCTCTGTACTCAAATATATATATATATATCAAATATACGGCTTACCCCACTAACAATAGTATGTTATCAGATACAACAGGGCACTCTCAGAAGGCCCATGTGCATTCTCTGATGAGTCACCACAATACACAATATTAGGCAGGCGGTCATAATGTTATGCCTGATCGGTGTGTGGCATAGTATGTTGCATGCTAACATAACATAAGAGGAATGTTAAAGAACATATATATTAGTTTGTGCTCTGTAGGAGGAATCGCAAGCAGACATGAGGAGGTTGTACCCACTCCTAACGTCTGGTTCCTTCTTCAGCCGTTAAGGGGGTTTGAAGATGCTTCGTGCGTTTTGATTGACGATGAGCATCTTTATGAATATCCTCATCCATGCTCCATGGGCTGTTGAAGGTCGAGGCAGTTATTTGTGGTTAACTGCCCTGTGATGTGTGTCTGTCACGTGTGGGCGTTTAAGAGCCACCAGGCACAAACGAGCCCCGTGGGAAGAGGGAGGATAAATGTCAAATGATTAAGATGTTTATTGTTACAAGATGGCAGATTTTTTTTTTTACTTAACCCCATAACAAACAAACACCGGGACTTGAAGAAACTTTAAATGTTCTGCAGCAGCAGCAACGTCCAAATGGCAAAACAGCATCAGATAGGAAGCAATTGAGAAAAAACTCATCGTTATGTTTCCTGTTTTCGACTCAGACTGACTGCTCGGTGGCATGTCTTTAAATTTAGGGCACACGTTCATGGCGCCCAGAAGATGAACACTGATGAATGAGGACATCCTGACCTTCTATTTAGCGCCATCATCAGGTTAAATATGTTTCATGCTGTCCCTCTCACTTAGATGTGATCATATTCAAGGACAGTCCTGAAATAAGGTGACTTTTCTGCACCTGCTGCACCTCTCGGCAGATATTATTAAATTACAGTTAATGAGAGATGAGAGAGTTTAATTAATTAAAATAAAGTTGTTTCTCTTTTCGTTAACAGGATGTCAGTGGCACCCCTCATATGAACAGGAAGCTGACAGGGAGCTCCAAGCACGAGTGAGTCTTTTTGCAGAGCTGCAACACACACACACACAGACACACACGCACACACACACACATGCACACACACACAGACACACACACACACACTTCAGTAGGCGTGAAGCTGAGACTGAAACTTACTCTGTAAAAACCCCAAACAGCTCAACTGCAATTAATCAAACTCACAGTCGCTCACATTCAGAGCAAAGACAAGCAGACGCTCTCCAAATCACACACACAATCACACACTCACACACACACAAAGTTTAAACCTGCCTCCGTCTGTGTCAAAACGCACACACCCAACAGGAATTGGATTATGCAAATGAGCTGAAAGAAAAAAAAAAATGTCTGAAAAAAATGAGAGGAAGGTGTGAGGGAGGGAGGGAGGATCGATAGCGGGCTGAGAAACAGAAACAGGAAGGTGTGTGTGTGTGTGCATCTGTGTGTGTGTTCGTCAGGCGCAAAGAGAGTCCGAGCGTCGCTCCGCGGCAGCTCTCCTCATCCTGAGAGTTTATCGCTTTTTAGATGCTGGTGTGAGCGAGTGTGTGTGTGTGTGTGAGGCTGTGTGACATGACTGAGGAGGGACATTAGTGACAGAAAAACCACAAGATGGATTTCCAACAGAGGGCAGCTCTGGATATCTCCACCAAGAACCCTCAGGACGACTTTGAGATCCTGCTGAGAGTCGGAGGAGGAACCTACGGAGAAGTTTACAAGGTCGGTCACCTCCTTATTTTAAAAAAAGCTTTCTTTAAAAAACAAAAAAACATGTGAGGAATCGGTTAAAAAGAACCACATGTTGACACAGTTTTCACATTTTTGAGAGTTTTCCTTTTTTTTTTAAGTCGAAATTTGAATCTTCTGCCATCTCAACTCAAGCATGTCTTCTTACTTCTGCCTCCTCTTCACGAGTCGCTCACATATCTACGCCCCTTCACAGTTCACTCTACAAAAAGGGTTCGGTAAGAAATTTGTGGGGTCGTGCTCTGCAGGGAATTTCTTGATGGCTACAAGAGGAAATATAGGTGTGATATATTTTAGTTTCATTGGTTCATTGCAATCACAACCCCAGTGCAACTGAAGCCCTGCTGGAGGAAGTGGTTTTACAAGAAGTGAAAGTATTCTTGTGAATAGCTGATTGCTTTCTGGAGAGTTTTTTACTCCAGCTGAAAAAGAAGTCTATCTGAACTCGGGGGTTGTAATCTACTTGTAAATGTCTCGTCTCGCAGATCCTCTTTTCAGGAGCTGCTTTCACGTTTTAACAGTTCCTTTGAAATCATGGCCTGTATCGTAGTTTAGTTTCAGAGAAAACTGAGATAACTCTGCTCAGCTCTGATATCTTTTTAACGTGAATTCATTCTCATTTCTAATCAAAAACTGATGTTAACACAAATGAAAAGTCAGATGTGTTGAGGCTCCAGGTTAATATCTCAGTATCTACTCACACATGCATCTGTCAGGTGGCCTGATATTTATGGAGACAGCATAAGGATGATTATTTCTCAGGTAGACAGACGATAGAGAGACGTTTGTCGTTTGTCCACGTCTTTAAAGGTGAATTCACAAATCCACACGGTTTCCGTCAGCGATGTCTAATCGTTCAGATCAGATTTTAGTTTTATTTGCTGAGGTTTGAAGTTATCTCTTCGGAAACTTCACATTGGAAGTACATGGATCGGTGTCTGCAGAGCTGCAAGCATTGATAGAAATACATGAATGACATGTAGACTACTTGTTGCTGCAGCAGAGAGACGTGGAGAAGGAGAATAGAGCTGCATCCTATGACTGACCTACAGGACAAAAAAACAAAAAAAACAACAGCTGAAGTTGTATTTTTACAAACCTGCTGCAGCAGCTTCAGCTGGTGTTGGTGAGATGGTGACTTTGACAGGTCTACTGCAACATTTTACAGTTTGGATCAGATTTAAGACACATTACCATATTTAAAATATATTATTGGGGCCAGATGATGAAAATATATTCATTTTTTTGTTATTTTTTGTGCTTTAACCCAAACACGTGGCTCCTTGTGTAGATGAAGAGTATTTTTGAGGATTCTCTGGTACTTTCCTCAAAGCTCGTCACACCTGAAACATCTTGAATGGAAAAGCTACGTCAGGTGCTACTGTCATGGCTCCCATCAGAGTCAGGGTCATGTGTGCGGACTGCTTTCCCTCCGAATGTGAGTCTGAAGCGTCTGAAGAGATCCATCCTCCATGAGGGTGGATCAGCACAGACTCATTTATGAGATTTTTAAACCTTTAAATCAGGCCGAACGCTCCCGTCACTTCGCGCTCAGCCGTGCCGCCAGTCATGCCTGTCAGAACCCGTCGAAGCTCAGCTCACTGTGACATTCAAATGTGCGGAGGTCAGGGTGGACGGAAAGCACTTGACTCACGCTTCAGATCTGCATTTTCATCCTTTCTGAACTGAAAGGCAAAGACAAGTTGAATAGATGTGCAGCACATTGAAGCTCAGGAACGAGGACTTTACAGCGGGGCTGGTGTCTTAAAGCCTGTTGAAACGTGTGTTTAATTTAATTGAATAGCTGAACCGTATTTGAAGTCTTTCACCCTACAGTGGTTGACGATGTCAGATTATATTTATAACGCAGGTGTCAGAGAAGCTGACAGGCTGCGATTAACAGTTTTTCTGGCGGCCACTGTAGCCTGTGATACTGACACATAACTTACCATAGGCACGGCTGAACACCAGTTCCTTTTATTTTCATTTTCTTGGCATTTATAACCCCCTGAGACCTGGCACCCTCATATGGAGCCATCATGTTTTAGGTTTGTTTGCTGCTTATTCTGCTTCATTTAGTCCTGTTCTGCTCATAAGAGACACTTTTGTGTGCCATGCACTGGTAACAAAGGGTCAATGCACTTGTTTGTTTATGCTTATTAACTGTTCTAATTTCATAAAACATGCAAATTTAACATGTTGGGACGTCATCCTTTCCAATTCTGCTTTTGCATTAAAATAAACAGTTACATGTTGGTTCACATTGGGGACTTAACTTGTAATATACAGTAAAATAATTCCCGTGTCCACGTATTTTATTTCAAAAACGGCTCCCAGTGCAAAAATGATGCTTCTTTTTTATACTTATACTAAAGTTCATAAGCTAAGAAATTAAGATGGATTCCAACGAATGCTTGAGTCTCAGGAGGTTAAATGTAAGATTTTAAAACATGGATCCAGATTTGAAGAATACGTTTTTCATGATAAATGTCTTGAAACTAGTGTTGGGTTGATGCACCAACCTCTGTGAAAGAAAATGAAGCTGCCATAAGCTGCGACTGTCTGCTCGAGGATCGCTCACAAAAAGCGAGTCAGTCACCTTAGACCTCAGTGTTCAAAAAAACGGGGTTGCAAATTTCTCCATTCAAGAGTTTCTGTTTAAATTTGACCTTTTTTTGGGCTTCGAATCATGCAGAGTTAGTTAAGGCTGCTTTGAGTGACAGGTGGGCGTCCTTACAGGGTGCTATCTGTCTGCTTTAGCATCACCAGACTGGGAGTCAGCCACTACTCAGAAGGAGTTTGAGTTTTTCCATTTTTATTTAAGGTTTCAATTCTCGCTTCAGCTAAGAGGGTTAGAGGTTAGGGTTTAACACGCTAATAGCTTTGATGCTAACAAGGCTCTAACCTCCTTGACTGCTTTGTTACGTCCCTTCTACTTCAAAAACTCTCGTTTAGATCGACAGCTTTGTTCTCCGCCGTCTCTGCATCTCGTCTGGGTGGCAACGTTCAGCACGTACGTCTATTTTAGCCTCGGCTTGGGCTTTCCCTCCCAGCCGCTCTGGTTCAGTGCTTCTCAGTCAAGCTGCTGTACCGTGGTGTTCTGCAGAGAAACGGTAATTGTAACCGATGCAAAGCAGGTTATCTGTAGAGGGAGCACACTTCCTCTAAAGAGGCCCCTTGACCTTGTTCTTTTTTTACAGAGAAACATTTGCATGGTTGCCCTTCCTTCACATATGGACACACAAACCCATGCACAGATATGAATGCACCCACACACATGGAGCTTTGCTCTTTTGCCTGTGCACTGTTGGTTTTAGAGCAAAAACTGAGGCAATCCTGCAAATGCAACACCATCAGCAGCAGTGAGAAAGTAGGACTTTTACTTGTGTGTGTGTGTGCGCGCGCGCGTGTGTGTGCATGTGTGTACATGTGTGGATTTTACGTATGAGGTGACATGAAGGCAGCCAGAGAATGTCGAACGACTTGCATGAGTCATATTTGTGGCCACGTTTCTGCTTGTGTAGAATATGTTCATGTCTTTTTAGTTTTAGTTCTGAGATGTGGGATGTGAGCAATATCAGGTTCTGTGAGGAACACGCGTCATAGCTTAGCAAATCTAGTGCAAACAAATGAATGCAAAGCAGCCGTTGATGGTTTTTATATATGCGGTGAAGTGATCTTGCACACGGGATAACTCAGTCTTGACTTTTGAAAGGCAACCTGAAGATGTTCATGAAAAAGAGAAAGAGAAACCTGCGTATTGAGAAGTCGATGTGAAGTAGTGACAGATGCAGATTCAGTGATAACCAGCCATTCAACATTTCTGCCTCACAAGACACAAGCGTTTAACTCCTGCGTTTGGCAGCTGTGCTGGAAATGCCTGTTGGGCAACTTCACAAAGTTGACCGGTATTCACACATAAAAGCATTTGTGTTGTTTCCTGGAAGCACAAATTACAAATGAAGGGAGTACACCATTGTGTTTTCTCCAAACAATCAGAGCCATTCAGTCGTAAACAAATTCAACTCATTATCATTCTTCTGTCCATCACCTCGTAAAGCCCCATCCAAACTGATCTGATTGGCCGAGTAGATCTCTCTAGTTCTCAAAGGAGAGACGCCAAAACCGTCTTTCCACCACAAAAGAAATAAATAAATAAATGAATAAATTAGTGGGAGAAGTTAGGTTGTGTTCACCTCAAACCAGAACCAACTCTGGTTTCCTGACACACAGACACATCAATCCATGAGCTAACATTAGCTACTTCAGCCGCTAATGTGCTAACAAGGAAGGAATTGTAATGAAAATGTTGCATGACATCGTCCAGTCACGTCTTTGTTGTTGTTGGTTCTTCAATGTGCAGAATATAACAGCTGCAACAGTGACACTGATCAATAATTTACACACAGCAAGGTTTATTTGAAGACCTGGTGCTTGGCTCTTTGCTTTGGTTTGTTAGCATGCTACTAAAAAAACAAAGTACAGCTGAGGTGGATGTGAATCCTGTTAGTCCATCACATCTAAGAGACAAAGAACTAAATGTAAGAGGTCTGCATCTATTTCTGTGAGGTCTCAGTTGTGGTGCCTGAGCATTTGACTTGTTTGCCTTTTATTTTTACTTATTTTTCTGAATGAAGCCTAAAAGTTTAGTCGCTCATAAATACACAACTCTGAACACGACTCTGAGGTCACGTGAGTTTAACTTTCATTCAACACCACTTTTAGTTTCAGATACACATGGCTGTCAATCACCATAAACTGCTCTGGTCTCCTGCAACGCGAACGAAATGTTTCAGGACAATTTTTCATATTTTACATCTTTATATGTTATCGAACTTCTTTCTTTTTTGTCTTCTCACTGTTCTTTGCTGACAGTTTAATATCAGCTCAAGAGATGCTTCCTAAAGTTATTCTTATGGTTATTTTTTTTATTATTTTTATGTTTCATATCACACCTCTAACTGAAAAACTGTTATCTCTTTCTCATCTTCAAAGTCTTCCCCACATGACCCACAGATACCATTTGCGCTTGAGCAAACAACCAAACCTTAATTCCTCATGAAGCTTCATGAAGTCTAGTGCCCTAACTGTGCACCAACAAACACCTTTTAATACAAAATCAGTGTCTGTGGTGGTTTTATGGCAGGAAATCACTTGAGTGTTTCCAGTCATATTCGATCACAGTCCCAGGACTGGTCGCTCTTGAAGTCACTGGGGCCTGTTTTGACTCAGACTTAATTTTGCCCACTAACGGTTGTGTCATTTTTATTTCCGTTGCATCTCTGAAAGTTGAATTTGAAAGTTTTTGTTGCTGTTTCCTTCACAGCTCAATGAGATGTTGAACTTGTCGTGGAGGCTTTGATTTGCTCTGGGAATTGACTCAGACTCGACTAAGCCGGGTGCAACTCTGCAACTCATCATGTCAGGATCTTCCTCTTCTTACAGTAAAAAGCCTGACTCTCCTTATCTGATGTGGCTTGTGCTACTAAGCTGCACACTGACTTGCTGTTCAACACGGTGCAACCGTAGTTTCAGACTCGTAGTCCTCACAACAGAAGCTGTGGGCTGCACCTGGTGCGTGTGCAACCTCAGACTCAAAATGAAGAAGTGAGATAAATGAGCAGCGGACTACACACATATACACAGAATGTGCCTGCAGGGCACATTCTATATGTATGTAACCTGTGTCAGGTTTCTGCTGAAAGACTGTGGTTTTTCTGCGCGTGCGTGCGTGTGTGTGTGTGTGTGTGTGTGTGTGTGTCTTTAAAGTGAAATGGACTTGAACTTTGGTTGATGTGGATTTATCTTTAACACAAGAAAGAGGAAGAGAGATCATTTCTGATGCAGAGAATATTAAACAAATAGCTGCCAAGGACAGAAGTGGAGTAGTGTACGTGTGTGTGAGGGAACTATATTAACTGGTGAGATTAAATGTCTTAAAGGAGGAATAAGATCATTTATTAATTGACCTAGAGTGAACGGATGAATTATTGGTTTCATATTGTTTTTAGGATGGTCACTCTTTTTAACCACCGATACCAAGTCCTGATGCTATCATCTTAATAAAAAAAGAATATCCTGGAAGCTCCGCCTACATTTTTTCATGAAGTTAAAGTTAGTCTGAAGCACAGACCGTATACTAGCATAGCATAGACTTCCTGTCATTATCCACTACTATCCTACTTTCCTGGGGACACGGGCAGCGCAGTGTGGTCTGAGGGCGGAGCCACGATATTGATGCCCCGCCCACACTTCCTCCAGATGCACTCTCACATTCGCCTGATTAATACTACGCTCTGCTGTACCTAAACCAGTTACGAGGGCTATACAGAGCGGTTGGCATGGCAACTGGTAGTTGCTGTTATGTCACATCCTGTTTCTATAGCGTCAAGCAACTAGCTAACATGAAACTCATTCAAATAAAAGACACTTACAACAAGATTGTATCATATAGTTTAAAGGACAAAAAGCAATTATGTAATTTTGTGACAATTTCTTGCTAAATTCATTGATCATTAAGAAGCTGAAGATGGGAAGAGGCTGTTTAAATGGTGTTATGCTGCTAAAGTACAGAGCAGCAGGTCGCACGCAGATGTGGTGCATGAGCTAAATACATGCAAAGTAATGTTGAATGCGATCAGTTTGCTTTTCGTTTGAGTCATTTGCCCCTCAGTCTCAGCTCCAACCCAAGATGTGTCATTAGAGTGACATGGCCACGATGCTGCTTTCACACGGAACGTATTTCTAGTTCGTGGTGATGA
This sequence comes from Mugil cephalus, assembly GCF_022458985.1. Classification (NCBI taxonomy): domain Eukaryota; kingdom Metazoa; phylum Chordata; class Actinopteri; order Mugiliformes; family Mugilidae; genus Mugil; species Mugil cephalus. The sequence continues at coordinate 2,762,160 of NC_061778.1, forward strand.
AATAGGAACTTTTAATTCAGTTCAAGCGATGATCAGCAGCAAGTTGTGAAAACAGCGCTGTAGAAGCCGCAGAGGCTAACAGCTGTAACGGACTGTAGCTCACTGCAAAGACAGATGAAAGGACGAGACTGTTGAGATTATCGACATTTTCCCTCAGATAAAATTAGAAAGGAAAACTCTATGTGACAGACCACATGTGGAGCCCACTAGAAGGCTGCAATAAGTAGGTGTTGTCAGAAATGTTGGCTGTTCGCTTAAAATACTCAACAGACAGACGCAATTAGACCCAGACAGGATGGTGACAGGACTCGTCAGAGTATCGTCTATTTATTAAATCATATTAAAATAAACGGACAAGCAGAAATGAGTCATTAAGTATCACAGCTTCAAACCCGCATCAAACCTCCACAAATATGACCTCCTTAGACTCCTGTTATCTCTTCATTCATTTTTTAAAATGGTTTCCGTCATTCTTATTGTTATTCTCTTGTTATTCAAGCTGTGATTCTGTTTGCTTCACCTAAACAATAAATTAAGTGTATTAAGTTTGCATTATTTTACAGATTCACTTAGAAATTCAGTAATGTAACATTTAGCATGTTTGCTAACTGCTCATCAGTCTTTTTTCATTACACATGATAATTATTCCCATTTAAATGGCTTTGTGCTAAGCTATATTATGCTAATGGTGGTTAGACAGGGTTATGAAACAGATATGATCTCTAACTGTCTTTGAAATAGAAATAATGGATTTAGGGAATTGAACAACCTTGAGATGCTCATGTTTTGACATTCATCTGCGCTGGTGGTCTGAGGTGAGGTTTGACATTAGAATAGAGCTCAGCAAGTTTGAGATTTCGGTTTTATCTGAATTTGGGTTTGCCTGGGAGACTTGAAGTCAATCTGGAGTTGTGTAAATGTGGTTTTATTGGTAGAAGTGTGTAATGCGTCATGTGGTTGGAGCCCTGGTACAGCACCCACTCGAAACAAAATACTGAAACAGAAAAGAAGACAAAACATTTTCATTAGTTTAATTTTTCATTTTTGCATTTCTCAGTAGTCGTCTGGACTTTAATGTCACCAGGTCACATCTTCACTGAGGAAGGAAGTTATCAGGATCCACTTCTTCATTTTCCTTCATCTCTTTTCTTGTGTGTGTTGAGCGTAAGAGAAATCAATCCTTTCTGGCTCCAGAGTTTTTACATGTGTATGGACTTTGTAATAAATAAATTTCATGACTTCAGACTCTCTTCAAGATTCAGCTACAGGGATTTTAACCAGAAGCAGAACCAGGCATCATATGTCTCTGGTTTTATTAGATCTCCGCTGACTCCCAGTTTGTCTTGGACTTGATTTTAAGATCCTACTGAATACTTTTAAATCTTTTCATTAACCTTTTATCACACTAGTGGCCGGCACATACCGTGACATCCTCCGGCAGAAGTCTACTGTCTGTTCCTCTGTGGGACATAGATTCAAGATTCAAGATCACTTTATTGATCACTGCAGGGACATTATTTTATTCAAGGATTCATGAGATAAGAAAAACTTATATGGACAGAACATAGACAGAAAGGATAAAACAAAATAAGAATAAGATTTGCAAAAATGTTCAGTTTACATGGATAAAACATTTGGCTAAAGTATCTAAGAATACAATTAGCTAAAGTGTGCAACTGTATGTAAATGTGTAACGAGTTATTTATACTTGCACGCTCCTCAGTCTGGCTACGAACTAGTCGGCACCGCGTCTTTCTTGTCAGTTGAGTTCATTTTTGTTTCTACTTCCTGCTCCACTTTTTACAATGAAACATTCTAAAGATAAGTCATACAAATGTTTGTACCTTTCCTCAATGTGTTCCACCTTTATTGATCCACAACCATCGATTCAAAAGTGGAGATGGGGAGGTGCACGTCACGCTTTGGCAGGGCTGCTCTGTTTACCGGTTCACACCGAATACCGGTAGACGAAGAGACGAAGCTCACATGGTGCGACTGTGTCACTCTGAGGCGTGGTGAAGAAGGAAAGGTCGGAAATACGAAGCGGCAGAACGAGAAGACTTGTGCCAAGAAAAAAGGCGCTGTGTCGGTTGTTTGAGTTTTTTTTTTTTTTTTAGGGTGACGATTTCTGGGGACAGTTCCCAGTTTGTATGACCTGTCCTCTGACTATAGATGTCCTGGAAAATGTCCCCAACTTCAGCTTTTTATGAATGAGAAAAAAAATATTGTGCGCCGACTACAACTGTTACAGTAGAAAGAAAGTCGAGCTGCTATTGACATTACAGACATAGCAGTTTAAATATATTTAAATACGAATAAATATAACAAAATAAATGAAACCGTAATTGTCCCCTTTTCATCTTGATAACATTTTATTCTTTTATCTCTGAGCTGTAAATGTCACCAGATTTCTACATCAGTGTTAACACGGGGCCATGCAAACCTGTTTTACTACTAGTGTAATATTTGCTCATCATCACAGTAAAGTAGTCCATCCTCAGTCAATCTACTGCATTAATTCCTCTCTCAGCCTGTATAGAAGATGCCGTCAGAATTTTGAAAAGTACCGTGATGTACATTTTTGGTCATACAAGCTCTAGTCTACGGCGTCGGGGTCTGCACAGACTTGCAGAAGGCTGATTAAGAGGTCCCCACTGCTGTGAAATACTTTTCATTTAAAATTTTAACTGAGTTTTTTTTATTTTATTGTTTTTTTTTTTTACTGACCTTTGTCCTCTTTGCCTGTTTCCATATTTTTGTGCAGCACTTTAAAATGCTGACTTAACCTGTGCCATAGAAAAGAAGATTACTGTAATTATGAACTACCATGATGATTTGAGTGTCATCTCGGAGGTCAGCGAGAGGAAACACCCCTCCCTCTCTTTCTCCTCCGTGTGTGTTTGTGTTTGGTTGTTTGCTGAGCGCTCGCAGGGCGTCTTTCCTCTCTGTGACCTCTCTGGACGCACTGACACACTAACACACACTCCCCTGAGTGAATGGAGTTTCCACTGTCATCATTTGTCTTTCATTCTGCCCTTTGTTTGTCTGTTCTCTTCTCCACATGTGTGTGTGTGTGTGTAAGTGGCGACGCGCTATGACTAGAGCGGCTTGTTTCTCTTCAGCTTCCCAGCAGATATTTTGCAACCTTGAGAGTCGTGCGTGGCTCGGTTTCAGCCAGAAGCGTCAGGGTTGGGGTGTTGCACAGGTACCTGAGATCTGCCCTCTCTCTGACGATAAGCGTGACTAAACCTTCCCAGAAGCACACTGCACAGAGCATCATGTGCAGCTTCCACCCTCCGCTCATCGTCAGGTGCACACAGGAAACACCTTTTTCTGCCGAGAGCGAATGCTTAGTGAACCCTATAATAAACACGTGTTATGTCATTAAGAAACTTCCCACTAATCTGACATCTGTTCATTTAATATAAAGGTTCGACAACAGAGCTTTGAGCAGCTTTATTTGTTTGTAGTCAATTTCTTTTGAGCTTGCAAAGATTGTAGCTGTAGACGAGTCAAAGCTCAGACAAGCAGAGTGAATTCAAAGTAGCATAAACTATTTATAAATAGAGACAACACACCCCACTTCCTTGAATTGTTTAAACTGATGCTATTTTCTGCTCTGGTCTGTGCAATATGGTCTGAGAAGGGAGCCACGATATCTACACTTCCTCCTTTAATTAATATTGCGCTCTGCGCCACCTTCACCAGTTACAAGGAAACGTGGAAACGTTACACACTGTACTTACTTTATTATTTATTTCTCTCTCTCACTCTCCCACAGATCAAATAACAAAATGACTGAAACTATCCTTGGGAAGAAAAAAAAAACTGACGTCAATCTTTGTATTTTTCCCCAAGTCCCGCCCATTAACATGGAGGAGGTGGAGCTTATGACCTAAACTGCAGCCTCCAGACACCAGGGGGAGCTCTACTTTGCTTTGGCTTCACTTTTGAGAAGCTGTTCCACCGTCCATGTTTATAGACGAAGGATAGAGACGATGTCAGAGTCAGACCTGTGAACCAGTCTCTCTGGTTTAAAATTGTTGGTGCAGCTTTCAATTTGAGCCAGTAAAGCGACTTCAGCAGCTGAGAGGTCAGACCAAATTCCTCACCAACAAATTCCTCGTGGTGGAAAGTTGACTTAAAGTGTCTCTGTTGGGATCTGATCATTTGAAACTCCATGATGAAATCGAGATGTAGTGCTAAGCAGATTTAAATCAGTCATCAGGAGGACGGTCCTCACCAGCTGACTAACCCGAAGAGTTAAATCACATTTAAAAATTCAAACCTGGACATTTCTTATATTTATCTTTAACTGTTTAAATCAAAGTGAAACAGGAGGCAGCTACGCTAAACTGTCGTTTATCAGCCCATATCTGTCATACTCTGCAGAGAATGTGGAAAAGGTCAGTCTGATAGTGAGTGCATCAAAAGCAGAAAACCTCTTTAAAATGTCAGATATGTCAATGAGCAAGCCATGCGGTTGGTAGTAGGTGTAGCCTCCATGCTAGCAGAGATAACGAGGTCCATATTAGCCCAGTCAGAGCTCTGAGGAAAGTAATTAGTTACTTGATAATATTACTGTCTTTGAATTGTAAGTTACTTTTAAGATACTTTCACCAAAATAACTGGAAACATGGATTCTTTGTTCTCAATAGATCTTATTACATTCAGTGTAGCTCGTTTCCATCCAGTACAAGATGATGTAGAATGACATAGTGACTAAGCTAGGCTAACGCTAACAACAGCACAATATAATGGAGCAGTTGTGGCTCATGGCTCAACACATATTGTGGTAGAGATCATGTAAATGTAGGTGTATTCATACTGAAATCAATACTGCTAGAAGCTACTACTGTACATTGCAACCAAACACCTAAAGAAAGCTGCACCGCGCTACATGTTTCCTTAAATTACTTGTGCTATTTCACGAGGTGCAGAGATCTTTTGGTTTCAAAGTGAACGCCTTACATGACGGCGTTACAGTAAAAAGTATTGCATTACAGTAATTGCAAATGCGTCACTCCGAATGCTGATTATTTATTAATCTTCTCTTGTTATATGTTGACTGCGCAGACATCAAGAAAGAAAGAATAATTCAGCTTCATCGTCACTGTTTTTAAGTTTATTTCTAGTGGGACATAGTCTCTGTGTATCCACTGTTTTATGTTTTATGATATTAACTCTTTTGAAACTCGTTCTGTCTGATGTGCTGCGGACTTTATTGTTTTTTAAGGCTCTCACCGTGTCCTTTTTTTAACAGCGGCCTTTCAGAGCTGCGACTGCCACAAACCAGAATGAATTCTGGTGGACTGGTGGAAATCTCAGAGGCAGCTCTTAAGTCTAAACCTCAGCAGCTTCGACCACAGCAGCTTTCCATTCTGCTATTTCAGTGCCAAAGACAGACCTTGAGAAGAGCAGAGACCACCTCTCTCTCACTGAAATGTCGACTTCCATTACACCATTTGCCGACTTTCTGTTTCGAACTTTCCAGCAAACGGAGCGGTTGTTTTACAGTTCACTCATGTCTTCTGTGGACAGAGGTGTCCTTGAAATGCCTCATGGTTTTAAAGTTTCCTTTTCACAATCTCCCTCGTTGATCCTCCTCAAATGACGATGGTTTATTTAAGGCGTAACAACATGTGAATGGGTAGTACAGTGGGAGGGCTAATCTCTGGTCTGTAATATCCATAAGGTCATCTCTGTTTCCTCTTAAGTTATTTTTTTTTTCTTTTTATCTTTATCGTTGTTCCTCCTTGTTTGTTGTGCATCCTCCTATTTATCTGGGGTTGAATCTTAAACACCAAATATTGTTCAGTAATATTAATTTAAGCGGTTAGAAATGTGTGAAGCCGACATTAAACACTTCAAAGTGGAATTTAACCTCATTACAGAGCGAAACGGTGTCTTCGTGACCTGAGAACACAACAAAGTACTTTGTGCCAGGATTATTTTCTGTTCATTGTCGCCTTTAATCGTTGTTCTGTGTCTTTAACCTTTAATTTTAGCCTTTGTGCATAAAAGTTTTCGGTCACATGTCAGTGAGGAGAACTAACTAGTGAAGACCAGTGGAACGGTGCTGTAGTAAATCTTCAAACACTGAAATGTTCCTGTTATTTAGTGTAACCCACACACTGTGGGTCGGTTTGTAGTTCAGTAGCTCTACAAACTGAACAATGGTTATTTTTCTCAGTTCCCAGTTTAAGCTGAATATTTAAACCTCAGCGAACAGAAGATTTACTGCAGGGCTGTTATATTATTTCACTAGTTAAAGAACTGGCAGCTAAGTGTGAATTTAATATATGAACTGAGAAGCAATGCTAGACTTTTATTATATCCTGTGCAGTAACATTTGTTTAGATGTGCTTTATTCTCTTACGCTACTATCCTTAAACTTTCTGCTGCTGTGATGCTGCAAATGTCTCCACTGTGGCATAAATAATAGATCATCTTATCTATCTTATCTTTTGGTTTTCTGTTATATTTCACACTCCTCGTTAGAGACATTTAATCATAAAAAGCATCTGGATCGTACGACGCTGTGCTCTGACTATGATGGTATAGAGCAAGACTTATGTGTGTGTGTGTGTGTGTGTGTGTGTGTGTGTATTTTTAACAGCGTCTGGTCGGCTGCCAACATTGTCATTATTTTTTTCTACACATAAATGTAATGAACGTTATTTTCATAGTTCCTCTTTCTAAATACTCAGAGCAAGGACAAAACTAAAAAAACTAAAAAAAAAAAAAAATGACTCCACCTCTTGGTATCACACTTTTAAAGGTCACTGTGTGTGTGTGTTAGTTTGTGTGTGCGTGCGTATGTTGCATGTTAAGCGCTTGTGTGTGGTCATATTTTGGGCTTCACATCTTTTCGAATGTTAAAACCTGTAAAGACTTTTAGAGTGAAGGTTTCTGAGTCAGGGTCCGGGTGAAGTAAAGAGCTGAGAATCCATTGTGTCAGTGGAAAAGATAGAAAGTTGAGTTGTGTGTGTGTTTTTGTGTGTTTGTTGCCACAGCGCGGTGCGGTTGGCTGTTTCTCTTTCACTCCACTGATCTGGACAACAAACATGCAAATGAAGCTAGAAGAAAAAAAAAGTCTTGAAATAATGATGTGTTTTTTCTTTTTTTTTACTCATTTCAGGCTCGAAACAAACAGAATGGAGAACTGGCAGCTATTAAAGTCATCAAGATGGAGCCGGGTGAGAATTTTATTTCAACACTTAAATTTTTTCAGGATAAACTGACCTCGTCTTAAAGATCCTGCCGCATTTTCTGCATTTCTTACGATGCTGCCGTGGCGGATGTTTAACTGAGGTTTGGGGCTATGGTTAAAGAAAAGTTTTTCATATATATAACACAACAACAAACATTTCTAAACACACAAATATTTCTGAACAACCCCCACCCACCATCAAACACTCAAGGTAAAGAAAATGATACGTAAATTAAATAAAATAATAAGAAAGTAAATATAACAATACAAATAAATAAATCAAATTTTCATAAAATTGCATGAAGGTGTCTCATATTTCTTGAATTTACTGTTTTTTTCCTCTCACCAAGTCTGTTAAGTTCTCCAAAGCAAAGCAAGAAGCCATTTCCCGTGGCCACGTTGCAGTTGCAGAGCAGCTTTGGCTTCTTCTTGCTCCTCTGGACAAACATAACATCAAGCTTTTCTTTAGGCTTAATTTGATCTGAGCTTGTTTCAGTGTGGTGGCTCCTGTGCTCATTATGGAAACTCCAGTAAATGCAAAAATATCTGAGCCAGCAATGAAAAACAGAGGGAGAGTGATTATTCCTCACCAGCTAAACAAATAGAGGCTATAAACTGAATAATATCTTTCCAGTTAATTAGTTTGTGTTGCAGAGATGAGACACCTCGTTGACTCATCAGTTCATTATTAAAGCTGCACCGTGGTATAAAATGCATGAGCTTAAGTCAGGCTTGTAATTTAGACTATTTTGAACAAGGCCCAGCAGGAATGTATTTCAAATTTTTGTGTATGAAACTAAAAAAAAATGTCTTCTACCCAATGTGCCCTGTGTATCGTTTAACTTGCACACACAACGAACGATTATCTGAGTTTTTATCTGCCCTGTCTTTCCTGGTGGTTTCACGTGGGCGATGGTCGTAACAGACCACAGTTTCTGTTCGTTTTCGAGGAGAACACACAGGCCTTAAAATGACCCCATGAGCAGATAAATGCAGGTTTAGGAACGCAAAGTTTATTTTATTTCAAAAACTCTTCTTGCCACATGGAGCTGCAACACGTCCAGTCGTCCGTTACTGTTTTAAACTCTCTTGGGGCTCATTAGCAGAT